>NC_054596.1:39110216-39710216 GCF_004785595.1 Juglans microcarpa x Juglans regia
GAAAAGTAGCTCAATAAGTATCAGTTTCTTAGATTGATGCCCTTCTTAGCACTTCAGCCATAATCATTAGAGGGAGAAGTTCATATGTTCATTTCTTTACTGTTATTGCATAAAGAGCATAACACCAATCACCTAAGTCAAGTGGAAGATATAGTCACCATATAGATGTAACAACCCAAGGAAGGCCCAAGCCACATCTGGCTATACTCCGAAAAGACTAGTCAATAATACAAGCAGAATCCTTTGGACTCATTATAAAGGATAAGACCTTCTCCCTCCCAAGTAATGTGGGATCCCATTCACCACCTTCCTAAATTCAATTCAGGGGATTACAATAACTTGATCCCAAAAGTAGCAGAAAGCATGTTTGACATGACTACCATTATCTACAAAATACCAGAAGTTACTACAAGTCATACTCATCAAGTCTTTCAGACCATTGTGAAGCAACTGACACTTGATGCACTTCCTAAAAGAAGCATGCATTTACGAAGGCATACATGTAAATAACAATACAAATTCTATTTTCTGCAGATGGTGAAACAAAGTACTTACTGTTTCAGGATTGGGATCAAGTATCTTATGTATCAAAGACTTCACTCCTGGAGAAAACCAGAATGGACAAGAGAATTCTGCTGCACTTATCTGCGCAACCACCACAATAGTAGGCCTTTAGAAGCTTGCGTTCATACTTGCATACTAAAAATTATCATGAATCACATTCAGTCAGCTGAGAAAGGTTCCCCACTGTTCATGGGAATAATGAAGGAAGAATTAGGAGGTTTTCTAAACTAAGCCTGTACATGAGAAGGAAGACATGGCTATAGCGCTAACACTGGATATATTCATGAGATGGCAACCTCCAAGTGTGTGAGATGAGACTGAAGAATGTAAAGGGCAATAGAAGTGGAGGCAACTGACAAGACAGCTCTTGCAACATGCATAACTTAGTACTGAAGAATAGAATCTACAGAAAGAGTGGGCACTTCATAATCTGTTGACTTCATAAACTTGGGTTCCTAAGCAAATCCACTATCCATTGAATTAATCTGAAGCACAACGATAGAGACCTTTTTGTAAAGAGTTGGAAGGTGTGTCTCATCAAATGGAAGATAACCGGCCATTAGAACATAGAGGATGACTCCACATGACCACAAATCAGCAGCTGCACCATCATAACCCTGGTTACAGAGCACCTGTTAAAGCAATTATTCAATGTAAGCATTTGAAAACTGAGTAAAATTGAGCACATGATTTCTTTCATCTGAAAAGAAACCAAAAAAAAAAATGCTCGTGATAGAACCGCTGAAAGTTTAGGAAACACACAAAACCGCATTAATTTATCAGAAGTCATATGAAGTTCAACAGATACCAAATTGTTATAACTTAATAAACTATGCAGAAATAAAATAAAAAAACGAGATATAAATATAACATTCTGTGAATTTCACCATTCTCCCTCAACCTGATTCAGAAAGATAATACAAAATTATATGTATATGCACTTTGAAAATAGAAATTTTCTACCAATCTAGAAGTTTTAAAATGAAAGGAAATATCAATTAGTAAACGCAATGGCCCAAGCCAGATAAAACAATTTTTTGAAGAGTAAACTGAAAAAACAAACCATAACAGACACTTCTAATGTTAACTGCCAATCTTAAAATTGGATGTACCTCTGGTGCAACATAGTTGGGGGTTCCACATGTTGTTCGAAGAAGGCCAGCCCCCTACTCATGGATATAAACGAGACAGGGAACAGAGTAAGACATGGTCAAAACCTTTTAAGTTATTTGCCTCGTTTGTTTTCGCAAATGAGATGAGATGAGTTGAGATTAAAGTTAAAAGTTGAATAAAATATTGTTAGAATATATTTTTTTAATATTATTTTTGTTTTGGGATTTGAAAAAGTTTAATTGTTTATTTTATTTTGTATGGGAATTTGGAAAATTTGAAATGATTAGGTGAGATGAAATGAGTTGAGATGAGTTGTGAAAACAAATGAGGAATGTAAATGTGCTCACTTGCTGAGGTAATGCACTCAGTCCAAAGTCCGAAACCTTCAAATTTCCTTTTCCGTCAAGAAGAAGATTTTCAGGCTGTGCATCACAATGAAAGTAAGAAAGAATTAGTCAAGAGTATCAATGATATCAAGAATTACAATTGACAAAAGAAATAAGTCGCACTAAATATTGCTGGTACCTTCAGGTCTCTATGGTACACACCCTTATTGTGACAATGAGCAACTGCATCTATAAGTTGTTGAAAGTACCGCCTGCATTCATTTTCATGAAGCTTTCCCTGATGGACCTACATATAAGAAACAAGTGTATACATGAAATTTCCTTGCAATAAAGGTTGTGCATATGAAAAGTCTTGATAGATTGGAGGTCTCAACAAAATTTTGGTGAGACCAAATCTTCTCGCTTCCAATTTGCTAAGCAACTTAAACATCATTTAGACTTTGGCATTCCCTAGGTACATAAGATCAGGAGAAACCTTACAATTTTATCAAACAGCTCTCCTCCACTTACAAACTCGAGAATTATATATATCTTTGTTTGGCCAGCCAAAACCTTGAAATTGAAAATGAATATGAGAGAAGATAAAAGAGACTGTCATCAGTATCGCAAAAATATGGAACAATATTATATGAAATTCGTGATAGTAATAGGTACTATATCTTAGAGAGTACAACTCTACCTCATGCAGCCTTACGATATTAGGATGCCTGACAATCTTCATTATTGATATCTCTCTTTTAATCTGAAACCCAGTTCAAGAAGAGGTTAGCAGGATCATTAAAACAGAGAAAGGAGAAGAGAGAATCAACCCCATTATCATCATAATTATACAATACAAAGACATAATTAAAGCACGGTTAACATGGTATGTTGAATGGCTGAAGAAGATTGACATACGGGATCCAGATAGTTGGCAGAAAGGTTTTGTTTAGTTCAATAAAGGTCCTGAATCAATTCTTGCAACAATTTTAACCACTGTTTAGCATTCTCGTGCCCATCACCAATGACAATGTGTAAATGCACCAAAGGGCACTCAGACGAATGCAAAAAAAAAAAAAAAGAGTAAAGGGAACATCCACATTCCTAAGATTATGTTTTCAGCATTTTTTATAGTGAAAAACGTTGGCTCATGAGTTATCTTCATGGACATGGCCCTAGACATCAAGGAGTACTGGAATAGATTCATAACGAAAAAAAAATATGAAGATAGATTAGTACTGGAGAGGAAAGCATAGTATATAGGAAAATTCTTCAGAAAAGGTTAAGATGATTTTGCTTGTTAATACTGATGCTTACGGCACATATTCAAAATTGAACCATTCCACTCTTAAAGTTGTGACGCATCATTTTTTTAGCCTAGCACAAAGAGCACATATACGTGAGACTGACTTCATCAGATTGGAATTGTGACCTGAAACTGGAAGGAACTAAAGGCCCGGTTTCACATATTCACTTGGGTTGCATTACATGCTAGGAATTTCACACCAAAAACAAAAGATTGATTTTCATGCCAACAATCCCAAACCCCTAACAAATTCCACAATATAGGGAAGATTATCTGATTCCACAGAATTGAAGTTCCAAATCAGACCGACTTGGTGCAACCAAATTGCGGCTTGAATCCAGTAACTATAACTCAGAAACCAGAAGCCGCTGCCATGAATCATTAACTTTTAATAAGCTGTATATGAACCAGCAAAAGGTGAACGTACCCTGCTCTAAGCAACCCGAGATGAATTTCAATTTGACCACTTAAATAGAAGGAAAGGGGGGCAGACACACATAAAATTAGCAGCACCAGAAATATGCATTACCAAGCTAAGGATTATGAGAAATTAGCAATTCAGCAGGCAACAATTATTATAGTACATATCGATGTTGAAAAGAAACCTGCTTCCGCATACAGTTCTAATAAGAAGGCCCTTTCAAGGATTTATGAAACAACTGAAGTACCTGTTCAACCATTTTGTGCTTAAGAATGGTGGTCTTGGCCAAAACCTTCATGGCCACACTCTCGCCGGTCTCTGTGTTCCGCGCAAACTTAACCTTGGCAAAAGTTCCCTCGCCGATGGTTCGGCCCACCTCATACTTCCCGACTTTTCTTGATACCTTCTTCATGTCCTCTACAAGTTCATCTCCCACAAACGGCGCTCAAATTCTCCGTTCAAATACAGAAAAAACTCTTACACAAAAAATCTATCAAATCACAAAAAAAAAAAAAAAAATATCAATTCTCGAACAATTAACATAAATAAACATGACGGAGAATACTCCGGCGAGAGTCTTACCGGATGGTAAGAAAAGTGGAGGATGTTAGCAGGAGAATCGGACTCTCGGGTCGCCAGAGCTCCGAAATTGGAATGGAGCTCGGTTTGGTCAGCTGACTCAGCTTGGAGAGAGAGAGAGAGAGAAGGGGCGGGATTGGATTCGTACGCTCGATGGAAGGACAGACCAACAGAGACGCTAACGTGAATACACAGATTGTATCTCATTGTTTTCAACAAATGCAATTAGAGCAAAGCTACGCAGCACACCACACAATTTTTTTTTTTTTTTAACCGCAGCACACCTCAATACGAATAATTCTCCATGCAATTGCTATCTGGCAATAAACAGTGAAAATTTTGAAAAAAATTAAATAATTACAGTATTTATATAAAAAAATAATAATTTTATAATAATAAATCTAACTCTTTTTTTAAAGCGATTGTATGATGCTTACGCACTCTACGACTGTATGTAGTATTATTCATATATATATATAATTAGATAAATATTTTAGCAACAAAAGATCTTACAAAAATAAACATACATATAAATTTCAATTTATAGATTTATTTTTATATGATATGTTCGTGATTATAGAACTTCTCATTTAATTATATAAAATTATAAGGGCTAGAGTCGCACATAACCTTATTGAAGAGAGCACTGTGCAAGCGATGAAGGATAAAAAGTTCTTCTAACATATAAGAGAAGTGTTACAATTATAAAGAAATTTCACAAAAGTAAAAATAACTTTAAATTTTAACGTATCACATGAAGCCGTGTTAATTTATAAATTTACTTTTCTAAAATCTTTTTATAATTAAAGTATTTCTCAATGTATAATATACTTAAGTTGCGATGGATATAAAAGAGGATTCCTTGCTAGATCATATAGGCTTGTCTCTTAATTGAAGTATTCCATTACTGTCATGTATACATTATTGTTGATAGGATTTGATCTGTTCATCTTTATAGGGGCTTGCTTTGAGAAACTAGGTCAACTGTACCACGTGCCTTGGATGAGTCTTGTGACAACAGCTCAATCAGCCATTCATCAAATGCAACGTGGAACCAAGACAATATCAGGTACCTGATAAAGGAAGTGATCTTGTGCGTGTTAGGGATGTTTCTTATTTATTGCTAATTTACTATATATATATATATATATATATTGTCTTTTATCTTAGACAGGCTTCGGCTTGTATTTGGAGTTTGGTCATATAGGAGTCTAATAACTTGGTCATGTTCAAATAAATTTTTGGTACTTTTGAATATATTATCACGTAAACAATATAAAATTATATATAATAATTAAGTAATGGTTCTACACACCGATTATTAATTTGCAACGTTTATTCACACAGATAACAATTAATATTTAATGGGAACTTTTTATATTCTTCTCTCTCTCTCCTAACTAAAAATCAAAGATCTTATCTTTTCCACCCAGCTCCCTCCCTCCCTCCCTCCCTCCTCTCTACTACTTTCTTATTTTTATTGTATTTTTCAGTCTATTTTTTTTGAATTTTATTGTGTTTTCCGTTCATAGCAAGGAGAAGTGTCGAACTACTACTTTCTAGCCTCCAATAACCGCCACGCGCCCCACCGCAGGACTTCCTTGCCACTGATCCTTTAGAAGATAGAAGCAGAATATTGTCGAAAGATATGTGCGGCTCAATTTGTGCGCGAGATCCACACGCCACCATATTGGAGAGTTCTTGTTGCCGCCATGCACAGTATATTCAGGACCAACAACCTCGGATATCCTTTAGATCCAACCAACCTCCACTTTCATAGTCCACAGTCCCTGGCGTTCGTCCTCTGGCAATTCAATGCATCTTATGTTTGCTATTTTTGTATGTTTCCGCTTCTCCTAACCAATGATCGTAGGAAAGAGGTAGTGGAAATCTCTTACAACCAATCTAGATCAGCAAAATGCAGCACAACTCACTTCACTATGACTCTCAATCGTAGTATTATAGTCCGTTTATCGGATTATATCAAAACTGCTCCAAGCGACTTCCCTTTGTAGGAAATGGGTGGGAGTCAAGTCATTAGCCCAAGATTCCTCTTTTTTTTTTTCCTTTTTTTTTTTTTGTTGTTGTATTTGTTGGTTTGGGATATTGAATGTTGGACCTCCCACCTTTAATTATTAAATACATCTATAATATACTTGCTAAAAAAACAATTAATATTTAAGGTTAATTAACTTAATTATGCGTCTGCTTCTCTTTTATTAATATCCTTATTTTTTTTTCTTGCTTGAATTTCAATAATCTATTTCCATATTTTCTTATAAAGGCACTTGAGGTAATAATAAAGAGAAGTCAGTCTAATTTTTCATCGAATTGCCAGTAGTTTGCAAAGAGGAACCCTTTTCTTCCCTGTTGAAAGCTACCTGTTACGCGCTAGCTCAATCATGCGGGATGCAAACAGTTTGGCATTTTCCAACTACACGATGAGGAAACTAACCTCATCATCATGGTCAACTTTCCCAGTTTCATTAAGAAAAGATCAACTAATTATAAGGGCATGCAGCTTAAATAATCCAGAACCAGCCAAGAACTGAACCAGCTGCTAAACCAAGTCCCAGGAACACCACCATTACAATTGCAGAAACTTCTGCTTCTGAAACCGGCACAGACTTTGGAGCGAGGATCATGAAGACACTTGTAAGATATCCATTGGTCAATCCAAGCATAAACGTTAGAATTATCACCGGTACCTCAGTTTTTAGCAACTTGGGTCCATGCAGGCAAGCCACGAAGAGAGGATAGAACATAAGCCTGGCAATGCTGGCCCATGTAGCCGTTCCAATACTGTTCAGAAGATATGTTGCAGTCAGAGACTTTCCCACCAGATCTGCAATATTATACATGGCGATCAGCAGGATAGGATACCAATCTCCAAAAAACTTGGATTCCAGGTTTTCTGCTATAAATCCTGGAAAAATGGACAGAGTCACAAGATAAATGATGAAAACTCCAAAAACTGGCCATAGGATTTTTCTTGCAACGGACCAAAATTTAGGCCTTGAACACAAGGGATCATCTTGAACAAGTCTATAAAGCTGCTGCATGACTGGTAACTTATACAACAGATTGCAAGAAACTATGCAGCATAGGAGGATGATGGTGCCAACAATAAAATAGAAGTGGGCACTCGTTCGAAGACCCTTTGGAGTCTGTGGAAGCGATGCCTTTGTTAAAATCCTCAACATAGATACAAGAACACCTGTCAACAAACAAAGCACATAAGTAGATCAGGTAGTTTGCATGAGAATCGCCTATATATGCAGGTAGGAAGTGTGAAGTTCACGTGAGATAAAAAAGAAAATCGCTTATATATAGCATGATTCATGTTTCATGCAAGTTTATATCTGTTTAATTTTTCAAAGGACTAGAAATTATCCAGCCCTAGATGATTCTGGAAATGCTTCATTTATAGCATGATTCGTTTTTCAAGAAAGTTCATACCTGCATAATCTTTTACTAGGTCTTAAATCTATTAATTGTTTGTGGAATTAGAAAACCAAATGAAAAGGATGGTGTGTGTGTGTGTGTGTGTGTGTGTGTATATATATATATATAGTTACATGGTATAAATATATACCTGAAGAAGCAGTTCCAGCAAACACAGCCTGCATAAACTCTTTTGGAAGTTTTCCAGCTGATCCTATCAAGGTTCCTCCAACCAAACCGTCAGCTAAACCGCAGACAATGACAGATGTAACTGTCACGCTGTAGGCTCCATTTGGTGGTGCGCCGGAGCCGGAGCAGGAGCTGCACCAAGCCCAGTCTATAATTGGAGCTACCATTAGAGAAATGATGAACATGCAAAAACCCAAGTTCATTCTCAATCTGAAATTCAGCCTCCGATTCCAGTCACTCCAACTCAACATAACAACCAGAACTAGCACCGAAGAACTCATGTAAGCCACGGAGAAAACCTTTTCAACGTGCTTAGATGGATATAGATAGGAAAAGTAATCGACAGCAGTGATTAAAGCATTCCAAGGAAGCAAAGTGCCGGCACCAAGCAAGAAATGGATTATGTAAGCGATCTTGAAAGTGTCTCTAGGCTTATTTTGATCTCGGCCGGGAACTTTCACTACTACTCCTTCCATTTTTGCTCGTTAATTCTCACAGGCATCCGACATTCTCGGTTGGCATTTTAAGTATCAATATTATGAGGGGTAATTGAGAATTGAAATGATTTATTGACTAGACAGGCATCTTCAAGCTGACCTGACCAAATTCTTCTCTCTGCCTCGCAGCTGAAAGCGAGGCTTGCAAGGAAAGAATTATGGCTTATATATAATATTCTCTGTAGGCAAAACTTTTAAATTTTGAGTGGCCATGAAACAGATTTACCAACATTAAAAAGACTGGCTCAAATTGGGCATAAAGCAAGCTGCCTGAGCCAGTTGGGAGTACTAGTGGCGAGACTCGAGTTACTTTCTGATATATGTATGATGTGATTTGATTGATGGGTTGGGACTTGGAATAATGGAGCTCGTGCAAAGTAGAAAATTTGGGCATTGTAGGGACAGCAATGGATGGGCGGCATTAGAGTACTCTTTTCTTTTACTGCTACACGTGGGTAAGCACTAAGCTAGCTACCATTTTCCATTTTAATCTCACATTTGGGTGATTAGAAGTAAGAAGAATCATGCATGACACACTCCATATTATCCACTCCTCCGGTCCTAGATATTTACACGTGCAAGTTGCTAAAAAGGCACCAAGTCCTGCTAATAGAGAACAAAAACTTACTATTAAAGTCTCAGAATTCAAGACCCTCATCTGAGATTGCAAGAATTATATATTCAGTCAGGAAATAATTATGAGAAGTAAGACAAGCCAGCTAGCTAGCCAAAGAGGCCCGGTTTTGCCTGCCAAGAGTGATCACTTCTTGGAAGAAAAAAGAAAAAAGAGAGAGAGAGAGGCCCTTTTAATTGTGTTGTTCAAGAGATGATTAAAGTTGATGATTAGCCAGATCAGCATGCGGGAATTCGGTTCTGTCCTCTAATATCATGGCACTTTGATTGCAGAGCATGATAATCATACCCCTTTTGACACATGTCACTTCGAGCTATCTGTCACCGTTGTTTCTGGCTTTGTTTCTTTTTAGGAGAGGAGGGGTTGGAGGAGAAAGGAAGATAGCTTATCTTTCTTGCTTTATGGTAAAGTACGAATTCAGCAATCGGCATTTCACCCGCACCCACCATTAATTTGCTTCTGTGGCTTGCAGATAAAATTGGAAAAGCTGGCAAAAGGTTCTCAACTTTCTCTTCTCTATCTTTAAGAAAGATGAGTATTTATAGACCATAATAATTATTTTTATAAAAAATAACTCATCACAAATAAATAAATTTTTTATAATATCTTTGAGATGGATGGACAAGAATATAGATTATCAACAATCCATGGCTATGATTATTATTGCTAGCTAGGTAGGAGTAATATTACGAATAATGTGTCATCTCTTCAGGATTTCCAACCTCTTTTTTTTTTATGACAGGGACATGGGGATTGCGATAGCTAACCTAATTCAAGTAGTACGACATATCCCGATCGATTATACATATCCGCACACCATTCTGGGCTACAGAAAAATGGCTGCACTATGAGTCACGTATGTCCAATATGTTCTTGCAATATGGGGGACACGTCAAGGCTACTAAAGCCATACCTATGCATCGAATATAAACTGAAATTTCAGGCTTACACCAAATAGCATTCATAATTAGGTATCTTAGTTTTAGTTTTATAAAAGCGACATCACACTTGATGCATTGACGGATGCATGTCATGATTTCTATGTTGGGCTTCTATGTGCGGTGATTGGTTGTATTTGTGGTGGTTCGATTTTACGACAGATTTAGAAAGTGAGATGAGATAAAAATTTTATGAAAAATAGTAAGATGGTTTGTGAATAGTAATGAGAAAGTTTGAATTGAATATATTTTAGATTTGAGAAATGAGAGAAAAAAATTAAATAAAAAATATTATAAAGTTAAAATATTGTAAGAATATAATTTTATAATATTATTTTTGTTTAAGACTTGAAAAAGTTAGAATTATTTTTTATTTTTTATTTGAAATTTTGAAAAAATTGTAATGATTAGTTTATAATGATTAGTTTAAAAATTTTGTATTTGAATTATATTTAAAAATAAGATAAGATGAGATAAAATGAGAATTTTATGTCTTATTTTATGTCCTAAACCTGCCCTAATTGCGGTTTTTTGGTAGCTTCTTAATGAGGGTTGGACCATGGAGTGGACGCTTGGGTCGATAACATTTTTTTGGTAGATTTTCAATAAATTTGGACCCAAAAAACTTTTTTGACCCCTTTTTTGCTCTTAATCTGACCCAAACCGCTAATTAAGATTTACTATATTTTGTATTGAAGTACTTGTGTATGGCCACCACACGCTTTGATTATCATATAAACAAAATACTCTATAACTCCGTAGACGTAATTATGTTGTTGAATCACGTAAATTTTCTATCGTGTGATTGATTCTAATTCTACTCTACATTTTTTCTCTATTATCGTTCCTAACACTTTAGGTAGGAGTCTAGTTTAAATTTTGATATTTCATCCTGTTATTCTCTTTACGTATTATATTATACATATATATACACATGTTATTTTTCATATCTTATGTATATCTCTGTATTTATGAAGAAGGTGATAACGAAAATCATGAGTGAATCGTGGATGTAGATTGCGACGAACATCTTAAACAATTATTTTTATATTACTCTGATTCCTTTCTACTTGTACACTGTTCCTTTTACAGTTTGTCTTTATATGGTTAAAGCTATGTTTGTCGGGAAAATAAATAAAGACGGGCTTATGATTGAGTAATGCTTGCTAGCTAAATATTCTAATGCATCAGATCTCCCCCACTTGCCAAGCTGCCAAATGGGCTCATGGATGTCGTTATCTGTTTTTTTTTTTTTTCAATTAATTTTTTTTCTTTTGTTGTTTTACGACACGTATTAAAAATTTATAAAATTAACTTATCTCATAAAATCGATTCTATAAAAAATAATTATTTATTCTTTATAAATATAAACAAGACCTTATCTACATGTAATGTGAAATTATTCCTCAACACACTTCATCACGTGCATGTCAGTATTTTTTCTGATCTTTGTCATGGAATAAGTAGTGTAGATCCTATTTATTCTGTGACAGACTATGATATTATAAAAAAATCTATGGACCTAACTCATATCATAAAACTGGTTATACAAGAAAAAATTGTTCATTCCTTATAAAATATGTCCAATACCTTATCCATAGATAATATAAGATTATTCCTCAATACTAATAAAAAAGTAATAAATTTGTATAAATCTCAAATAAATAAGTCTCACGTAATGTTTTATAAAAAAAAAAAGAGGATCTCGTTATGAAAAAGTATAAAAAATGCATTTTTTTTTAATAACACTCAACTTTTTACAAAGGATTTGTGTAGAATTTATTTATTTATGATTTATACCTAACATTACTTATCAATAAAATTAGTTTTAAAAGTTGTCATATTTAATGATCAATCCCTTTTGAATGATCTAAATGTGACTATCAGTTGGTATAATTGAAAATAATAAATTGAAAAGTGAAATATTATTTCTCTTTTTCTTGCATATGATGTAGGAAAATAAAATAAAATAAAATATTATGATAAAATCAATGGGGAAAAATTGTGATAGTCCTTATCCGAGATGGGGATTTTTTTACAATAATATTGGGGACCCTTAAGGAAGTGTTCATATATTGGGGAATTTTTTTATGGGGGTGTTGGCTTTTCCATCTTGTCTCACTTAGCTTTACAATTCTACTAAAGATTAAAAAGCTTGGTATTGGTAAACGACACGTAGAAATATGAATTTTCAATAATATGTAGATCGTTCTTTTATTCCTTAATTTTGTTTTTAGCAATACATAGGTATTCTGGATTGCACATAAAAAGTCACATTTTATCCTGATGATGTCATCGTGTTGCATGTAAACAGCAGGATCGGGACAGGAATGTTATTGAATTAATAGTACTTGTAATTATTTATTTTTTAATACAAGTTGATTAGGAAGAGTTGAATACCAAATATTTTAAATGTTTTATATAAATTTAAAAATGTACGGATATTATATTTAATTGAAAAAATGTTAATTTATGAGTTTTTTTATATTTTTTTTTTGTGACTGTAATACTTCTCAATAAATAATTGATCAATAATTTCAAATCAAATAAGATAATGAATGAATAATCATACTTTTTGTTCTAAATCTTGTTATTTTCAATCACATATAATTTCACATTTTAGGTGACTTCTTATATTATTATTATTATTTTTGAAAATTGACCTCTTATATTAAGTACTTAAATACATTTAATTATTATTATTATTATTATTTTGATAAATAAATACATTTAATTTTTTCTCTAATTAAAATTTAAAATGTTCAAGATAGACAATAATTTTTTTTTTCTTTTAAAAGTAGACATAGCTAGGATAAAAAATGTTATTATAACAAGAAAAATTTTACGCATCATTCTTGTAAAAGAGAATTGTTACAGACATAAAGAGATTATATAAAATAAATTTATAAATTGAAGTAACTTCATAAAATCTGTTAATTCTATTTTTAATAAAAATAATTTTATAATTTAATATGTTATATTAAATTATATTAATTTAAGAGTTTATTTTTAAGTAATCATTTTGACGACAAAACATTATAAGTCTGCCTTAACTACCTATGTCCGGATAAAACTTTCCGTACAGTAACTGCCCACTTCTTATTGAAGCGTAACAGAATCGCAATTCCCACGATGATACTTAACCGTCAAACTGTAGTTCCAACTAGTAGCATTTCTTTGAGTCTGTACGACCGCCATGGCTCCGTAAATCTGAATCCGCCATTTCTTCCTTAAAAGCTCTGTGTAAGTCATCCCCCTCCTCCTGCATTGGTTCCGACAAGTTCTCAAATCATTATTTTTCCCAAAATAGTTGCATCTGTCTGTGTTTTTTCTTTGTGAATGTAATATTTGGTAGAGTTTGAGGTTTATGTTTGAAACATTCATACTTCATAGGTTTTAAGCCCTGCAAGTTGTACCCTGTAACCTGGACACTTAAATTTGTGGGCTCTTTTTAGTTCTTTATCAATAAACGTAATAGTCCCTTTGTGCCTAAGCTTCTTCATTAAATTGGGTGTGCATCTCTCTCTCTCTCTCTCTCTAGAAGTGCAAGATGAACTGCTTGATCGGTTATTGAATGAGAACATTCATGCTTGTAAATTTTGCCGGTGTCACACTGTCAGCCATTTGCTTTGAAGCTACTCCTTTGGGAGGGCGATATATTTTCCATTTGGTTGTTAAGAAACTGTGAAGAAATAAAAGAAATCATTTTTTTTTTTTAATTTCTAAGTTGTATAAAACATTGAGATTGGAGGAAGCAAATCCAAACCATCTGGTTATTTTGAGGCGAGTTTTCCATTTCCTGGGAGCCAAATCAACTTGAAACATAGTATCTATGGTTTTGTGCCTTTTGTTTGTTTGTCTTATTCTATCAGCAACCAACACGAGTGTGCTAAGAAGTTTATTGGCTTTTGGTTGCCGTTTCAAGTTAGATTCCTCTTTGATCGTGTTCTTCTTTTTTATATCTGTTTCATTTCTTCACTTTTCAATTAACTTTGAAGCTGTTCACAACATGGAATTTTGCACTCTTTTTAGTGTAATGGATGGTGCTGATCCCATTGTTAGCATTGCTGAGAGCCACCAAAGTGAGGTACCCAATTCTGGCTTTGATGGTGTTATGGAGAAGGTAAGCAGTGTTTTATATAGCACTGTGGAATGTGAACGGCTAGATGAGAGTGCCAGAGCTGTTTCCCTATTGGGAGAGACTAGAAATTTCGAGCCATTGTCTGAGAAAGATGTAGAAAGATCAGCTTTACTCAAAGCATTCGGTGGTTTTACCATAGCAAAGGTGTAGTACTACTGAATGGTAACTAGTGTGCCTTTCCTTTAGCTGATTAGAAACCATTTTAATCTTTTGATTGAACTCAATAGGACTCTAAGGAAGGAGACGACACAAAGAGCACGGACAATTCGAAGAAAGTTCAAGACAGGGGAACAGCCATAAAGCATTCAAATCCCAAGAGTATAATGACTTCAGTGAAGAGCAAAGATGACAAATCTGGCTCAATCACCTTAAACAAACCTTTTGCACTTGCAACAAACTGGAGGTCATCTAGTGACAGGCAGATTGCTGCAAGCATTCATTCAACTGTGGCAAAGAAAGTGGCATCTGCAGCGAGTGCTGCTTGCCATGCCCTGGTAAATACCTTGACCATAGCCTAAAAATATGTGGGATTGAAGGTTAATAAACATTTCCTCCTTATGTTCAAATGTTTTTCCCAATTATTACTCACTATATTGCTCTGGGCAGCAACCAGGACAATCTTACACAGCATTACCAGCTTTAAGCACAAGAGAGCCACAAAGTCTTAGGTACATTTTCTTGTAATTTTGAACTGTTTCATTTATATACATTTTGTAAGACCATAGATGTAGCAAGTGTTTATCTGGTTATTTTATTATTAAAATTTTAGTTTTCGCCTCAGGGAACTGGCGAAACATAAGCCACCAGCTAAAGTTGAAGAATATACTCATTCTGCTTCTTTGTATGTTGTCTTAACTGTGCTTTTGTTGTGATTCCCTAACATTAAAGTCTTCCCATTTTTCCATGTTTAGTGAAGGATTTTTTTTTCCCTTATCTTCCTCATGTAAGTCCTACTGTAGAGAGTTCTAAACCACGAAGAGTTGGTCATCTTCCTTCCTATGGCTTCAGCTTAAGTTGTGATGAGAGAGCACAGAAACGAAAAGAGGTTGGCCAGATTCTTATGTGCACAATGTTTTGGATTATACATTTGCTGCTTCTTTATTGGATGAATAATGTACTTTATGTTCATGTCCTTTTGGTTGGGCAGTTCCATTTGAAGCTTGAGGAAAAGATGCATGCAAAAGAAGTGGAGCAAAGTACTTTGCAGGATAAATCCAAGGTAGTACTCACTGCTATTCAATTATACGTGTTAATTTGCATTTTTTCAGGCTTCGCCATGTTACCGAAATCTAAATTTATAGTAACAGTATGCTCAATTGTTTTCAGGAAAGTCTGGAAGTAGAAGTAAAGATGCTAAGGAGGAGCTTAACATTTAAGGCAACCCCTATGCCAAGCTTCTATCATGAACCTCCCCCACCCAAGGTGGAGTTCAAGAAGGTAAGTTATTTGAAGTGTCTTGGTTAACTCCAGTCAGAGCCTCGTAAACTTTGTATATTTGATACATCTTCTAGCCCTATGCTGCCTGGACTTAACCCAAATACTGTTTTCATGAATTGAGGTGCATGTCATGAGCGTAAAGCTCTGAAATCCAATACAAGATCAAATGAAAAGCATCTTCCTTTGTGATGTTAAAGATTATAAATTTATACTACCACACCATATTAAAGTATTACTACCTGTTTTTTGTTGTGTTCATTTGTTAACAGATTCATTACAAAGTCTTAATCGTGACTCTTTCATGGGCTTGATAATCAGGTTGTTAGGTAGTTTATTCTGGTAACAGCGGCAAGAAAATCTTGGTTTTCCCAGTTCCCAGTATCATGAATTTGCGACTAACTTACGACCCTAACCCCTAAAAAAAAGCAGAAAAACTGAATTTGGAATTGATAGAAACTGCTCCATTGGACCCTTTTCAGACAATATGTACCGATTTAAACTTTGAGACAAGTGATGATTTCTCAATTCGATTCAAGTATTGTTCCCTTTTAATTTCTTTTCTTAACAAGCTTTTAGTTTCTTTTTCTAGTTTCATATCATGGAGCTTTTGCTATACATATATCAAAGCCTTTTTTTCCTTCTTTTGGAATCATTATGCAATGCAGATTGCACCAACGAGAGCCAGGTCTCCCAAGTTAGGCCGCCACAAGAGGTCATCATTGATGACGGCCTCCGAATTAAGCGGCAACCGCAGTTCTCAATCAGTCCATCTAAATCTAGACGAGAAGGTTACCCAAAATCCTGCTACAAAAGAATCATCCCTCGGTTCTTTTAAGAAGCCACTTCAAAAATCCCTTCCAAGACCTCTTTCTGAGAAGACTACAACATTGGCCAATACAACAGAAAATGGTACATTTCGCAGCCAACGTACAGACGACATAAGATTAAACAGGAAGCAGGGCAAAGATTAGAGCCATGCCAAATTCGAACTGGACTTGATGCAGTCCTGTAAGAGCTGGAGAAAGATGGCAATAGGAAACATTGGTTTTGCTTTGGTTGAATTAAAACTATGGAAGCATAATTATTTATTTGATGGTATACGAAGTATAAATCGTGGTTTTGTATCCTATTAAGTGTTGTTATTTTCTTGTTGCTTGTGTGGCTTGTTGTAACACGTAGACGACTTTTTTCCTTGCAAATGTCGTTAATGGCTTTTAAACTTTCACATCAGTGCACGAAGTGTTGCTATTCTTTTGGCATTGAAATTTGAAATTTAGATATCTAGACTATCAAATCGGATTAGGGTTATTAAAATTTAGACTTGTTAGCACCGTTTGGAATTTGAACTGAATTGAGATGAACTCAATTCAATGTAATTTTAAATTAAATTTAACATTTAAATATTTAATTCTCAAATCATTAAACTCATCTCAACTCAAAAAAATATGTCTAACATACTCACTTTATTTATTTGAGTAATGGTAGATACAATTATGAATTGTGTAAACGTCGCACACTCCTTTTTAAAAAAGAATGAAACCTATCTTTACAAAATTAATTTTTTTATATAAGTATCAAATTTACTCACTTATTTATAAAAAATATACTATAATTACACATTTTAAAACTATAAATATCATTTAA
Organism: Juglans microcarpa x Juglans regia; assembly: GCF_004785595.1. Classification (NCBI taxonomy): domain Eukaryota; kingdom Viridiplantae; phylum Streptophyta; class Magnoliopsida; order Fagales; family Juglandaceae; genus Juglans; species Juglans microcarpa x Juglans regia. Next base: position 39,127,450 of record NC_054596.1, read on the forward strand.
ATAATTGTCCTTTGAGAAGAAAATTATCCAATTTCTTTTAAATAGCATAAATATATCGAGCTATTCCCCTTACGTTTCCGATATGGTGCACTAGTGTGATTAAAAACTAACTAAAATGAGTGAAATAAGTACGTAATTCCACGCGGCGTTGCCCTACGGACGATCCTCAAGATCTCTCTCAGCTCGTGGACCCCACAATTCGACTGTGCTCTTATAGCACCTCTACACCCAATCGTCGTCGAGGAAGACAGAGAGGGGAGGGGTGGGAAGGAGAAAAGCGGCGTCGCGGAGAGGGGCGCCAGGGAAAGAGATGGAGAGCCATGGAAAAACGACGTCATCTTCTGTCCTTGACGGGGTAAGGGACGAAGAGAGGGGCGCTGGAGGTAAGGTCAAGAAGCCGCCGTCTCGGAAGCCGCCTTCTACACCGTACTCTCGGCCGCTGCCGAGCCAAGGTAGAGACCGACCCCAATCTCAAGACCAAGACGGTGGCCGCCGCTGGCTCTCCAAGCTGGTCGATCCGGCTTACCGGCTTATTTCGAGCGGCGCAACTCGAATTCTTCCTCTGTTATTTTCCAAACCACCTGCGGTTCATGCCCTTCCTTCCACCGTCCATGATCTTCGTAAGTTGTTCTCTCTCTCTCTCTCTCTCTCTCTCTCACTACGTAGTTCTCTTTCTGTATCTAATTATCAGAGATTAGGGTTTTGTGACTTCGGAATTCTTGTTTTGTTTGCTTGTTTGTTTTTGGGTTTTCCGAGCTTGTTTTGGGTATACTAAAATGTTATTAATAAGAAAAAAAAAATGGTCGTTCGATCAAATTGACAAGCTAATAAGCTATTATCTTAAACTTTTGAGGTTTAATTTTATTTAAGCAAATCGAACTTGGATGTGAGCATATAGGCCAAGGGTGGGATCGTAAAATTATTATTTCCATTTGAAGTTAGTAAAGTGGTATAACATTACCTAGAAGTTATGTCGTGTAACTTGAATCTCCCTCTCCCTCTCCCTCCCTCTCTCTCTCTCTCTCTCTCTCTCTCTCTATCTCTCTCTCTCTCCGTATATACACACACACGCGCATATATATATATATATGCAAGTAATTATAAATAATATTGGGGTGGTGCTGCTGATCATAGTCTAATTAATTCACTCAGAGATTGTGCTATGTTCTGGATATTTTAGGGGTTGGGTATATAGTTCTTTTTTCGTATAATTTAACTTGCTGACCCTTTTCATCTTGGAGAAGGTGTTAATTTTACATTAGTAGGCCTAGCATATATATATATATATATATATATATATATATATATTGGTGGCTAATTATAGGAACTTGAAATTGGTATTATAGAATAACAACTAGTAGCTCTGAGGAGGCATCTGCCAATTATGAAAGAGTTTGTAATTTGATTTTTCTAGCCCCAGCTGGTGGTGTCTTTTTGCAGTCCTTTTTTGTACTATTATGTTTACAAAAGGATGGTGCTTTTTTAAATCTACTTCGGAGCTTAGAACTTTTTTCTTAATACATTATTCCATTGGTCGATTGTAATAGACTTTAATGGCATGACCATACATGATTTCCCTGTATCTATAGACACTCATGCATTGGTGTTGTTCTTGTATATTGCCATGTACTTGGCAATGCCCATCTTTAATAAAGCTCTTATTTACTGATAAAAAGAACTTTTTTTTTTTTTTATAAAAAAAAAGGAGAAATTGATATGCAATCTTCTTCCCTTTGTATTGTAACTTAAAATTCTGGCATCTGTGGTCCTCCATCTTAATGGGCCCTGGTCAATGAATACAATTTTGGGATTTTGGATGATTCTATTGGTTATGAGAGATTACATTGGAATTATTATGTTCACCCCTTGGGAATAATCAGTGGGGATGCTTTTAGAAAATGTTCCCCATATGTATGTGTTGGTGTATTTGGTGGAGCAAAATGATAGAAGTTTCGAAAACCACGAGAGAACAATGGAGGAGCTGAAAGTTTTTTTCTTTAAAACATAGTTTTCATGGTTGGGTGCCATTGTTTGTAACGGACTAAATGTCCATGACTTTCTACTTTCAGTTGTAAAATCTAGTTAGGTACTTCTCATGTATACTTCCTGTGTACTTGGGCTTTGCCTATTATTATAAATAAAATTTCTTGATTACCGATCAAAAAATAATCAGTGGGGATGCTTCAATTTTAATTGAGAAGGCATTCTAGGATATGTATTGGATTGTTGGACGGGTGAATGTGGAACAGTGGGAAAAGAATAAAACAGCTTGTGAAAAGTGAAGATCCTTAATAAGGCTCCAACTTATTCATGTCATTATGGTTCTCACTATTTTGTTGGAAAGAGCTTTTGATGAATTGACATCTTTTCCAAATTTCCATTATAGCTTTACTCTTTCTTAGGCCTCGTTTGTTTTCACAGTTCATCTCAACTCATCATTACAACTTTTTCAAATTTTCACACAAAATAAAATAAACAATTCAACATTTTCAAATCCCAAAACAAAAATAATATTAAAAATATATATTCTAACAATATTTTATTCAACTTTCATCTCAACTCATCTCAAAAAACAAACGAGGCTTTAGTGTTTCTTTTCTTTTGACTTGATATTGACTAATTCAACTACTTGGGTTGGATGAGTGTGATGTCTCGTACTGATTGATTAGTGTATGTGGTGTATGAGTTCACACATTGCTTGGAAAGGAGAAACTCTTCCTCTTTATAATGGTTCCAATGGGGCTTCAATTGTACCATTGACTAGTCCTTTTGGAGTAGAGTCCAAATGTGGCTTAACCCTTCTCTTGGGGCATTACAAATGGCATTAAAGCCAAATCCAACAAAAATGTGGGACTTGAGCTGTGCCACCTATGATGGAATGGCCTGACGAGAAATTCGGGAATTTAAAGGGGGAAGACTGTGATACCTGATATTGACTGATGAGTGTAGATGATGTATGAAAGCTCACATTGCTTGGGAGGGATAAATTTTTGCTCTTTATAATAGTTTCAATGGGGCTCCAATTGTACCATTGACTAATCCTTTTAGAGTAGGGCCCAAATGTGGTTTGGGTCTTCTCTTAGGGCGTTACAATGACATGCCTTTTCACTTTGAATTGGGATTAAGTAGATTATGTGCTTTATAGTTCTATATTATGCACAACTTTTATATGTTGATCATTTACCCAAGCACACAAATCTGATGTCTTTTTATGTATTAGAATTTTTATACCTGTCATGAAGTACATTTTGTTGAGATGGCTATGTCCTGTCTCCTGTGTAGTCATAGACTATTTAACAGGCGTGGGTTGGCAAGTGGCTAAAAAGAGGCTGGATTAAACAGACTTGGGGTGTGTATTTAGCCCGTGGAGAAATGCTTTGTACACAGATTGAATGCACGAAATGTACACAGACTAAGGCCAAAAAAAAAAAAAAAAAAAAGGAATTTCTGTTCATGTGAGCAGTAATGAACAGTAAATTTATTTTGCCTTCTTCCGTGTACATTCTGTGCATGCCGTTTGTGTGTGAAGCAGGACTCTTAGCCCATAATGTTCAAATGCTTACTTTACACACACACACAAGTATAATGTTTGAATGCTTACTTGGATGGAAATGCTGAACTTTGTTCAAATAATTTCATCTTGGTTATTAATGAGATCTTTTTGAATCAGAAAAATTGAACTCAGAATTTGAACAAGATGATGATCGTGATGGTCGCAAATGCACATTAAATGTAAGGATTCTGTCTTTTTTTGGTTAAAACTGTTAGTAGCCTTGATCTCATTTTTTTGATCTCATTTTTATTCAATACTAGATAGCATGTTTAGAGGGCTTTAATTAGGTTAAAGTTTCCATTTACACATCAGAATTATTCTTGATTTAGCCGTATCTTTTGCAGCTTGCATTATCCAGATCAACCATAGTAGCAGGTCCTAGTGGAGCAGAAGATAGATCGAAGAGTTGTTCTGACTTTGATGGGCACAAAAAAGACTTAAAAGCCGACCTTTCTGATGATATGGGCTTTCTGAAATCGAAAGGCTGTTGAATGGGAAAAATTTTTCTAGGTAAATCAAAATTACTGTTCGTCTTATATAATCGTATTGTATAGAAAATGGTTGCTTCCAATGAATCTGATCCCAGAACAATGTTTTGTTTTATCAAGTCTCCTTGCTATTAACTAAGGAAATTTTCTGTGTTGTGTGCTGAAGGTTGCAAGTTCTTCGTTTCTAGGGCAAATGGGCGGGTAATTATTAGCATTATTATAGCCCTTTCTTAATTCTACTCCCATTACCATGCAGGGATGAAGTTAATCATTTGATGGAGATCTTACACTCTAGGGCTGTTGATCGTAATCCACACATGACTTCTGGAAGAGACCCTGCAGGTCTTGTAGCAACATGTGAAACTCCCAAAACTTCACATGAAGAAAAAGATTCAAAGCGAGCCCTTTGGGTAAGTTTAATCCTCCTCCTGCCTGCTGTGTAGAGTAGTTCACAGCTGTCAACCTGGCTTTTGAGTCAGTGATGGGCTGTAGAATAAAACTTAATTGGCCTACAAACTTGTAGAAAGGTGGCCTTTTGGTACTAATTCTGCTTAGATTTCTTTATTGCTGGTTCGTATTTTTGCGTGCAGTTTGATGGCATTTTGTGAATGGAAAATATATATGTATATTTATTCTATTCGGGCATGATTTATTTTATGTATTTTTTACTTTGCACATATTCTTTTGAAGTAAAATAAGCCATAACCTACATCCTTATTTGGAAGGAATAGCTGCACAGAGATAGAATTACGTGAATAGAGGCAGAATAGAACTAATGGTGCTCACAAAAAGGGTGGTTGTTTATGGATATACTATGCATTAAGTGTGAATAAAAAGCTTTGTAAGTCAATTTACCCAAACTGCCCCAAGCAGTATTTGAGAATTAGGGATTGTGACGAGATATAAGGGACAAAATGTCTTCGAGTTGTAAAGTAGGAAAAGAAATTAGGAAATAAGTCTTGTGAGGGGAAAAAGAAACTGATTGTCTTGTGGGAGTTTTCTGAAGATTAGAGTAAAAGAAGAATGTGTACAACAATGACACTCTCTCTCTCTCTCTCACACACACACACACACACACTAACACTCACAACACATATCAGAAATAGTTTTTATGTTGCAACTGTTGAGTATAGATTTCTGAAGAATTAGGGGTTGATTGCCTACTTACTCGCTGTCATATTAGCTTCAATATTCTAGCCCACCAATGAAACATCGTATGATAGGTTTTTATAGGGTCCATGTAACAGGTAGCTTCTTAAAAAGATGCTGTAGATACAATGGATAACCGAATGAAAGCACATAGGCGCAGGTCCCTGATTTGTATTGTATTTCAAGATATGTAGTGTATTGTTAAGTTGGGGAAATGAGAAACTTGAAGCCTGATTCTCAATCATAAATGGCTCGGTCAGTTTTAATGGTTCTAAATTAAAAAGTTGTTGGCAAAATCGGGGCCTTGTTTGTAGTCAACTATTTAAAAGATCTAATTCTGCTAATGGAGTGGTTGTTTACAAAAAACAAGTTTGTTGTTCAAATGTCATCTTTTTCTTTTGCAAAATGTTGTTTATAATAGTCTTGTTCTTTCAAATGCCCATGGATTCCTGTTTCTTTTTCTAAATTAAGGGGGAACCCGTCTTGTTCTTCTGTTAACTTTTGGTCTTGTTCTAAATTAATGGGGAAGAAAAACTTAATCCTTTTTCCTCCATTTTCTATTGTAATGATAGGTTTCTTGCTGGGCATTAATGTTAGCGCTCTTTGTAATCCTTGCAAATTGGGATGGGAACATTTGTGTCACGTAGCAAGATGTTGTCATGGCTTCTTTATACCTGTTGCAATGTAAGATCCTTGTAGGGCTAAGATGTTTACCCTTCTTTGAGGGCTTCGTGAAATTCCTATTTTGGAGATGTCTCATCTAATGATTGAGAGTGAGTCCTTAACGCTTATAAGATGGGGTATGTTTTTATATCTACTTATATTAAAAAAAGTGGTCTTGATATCTATTTTAGATGAATATCTAGTTATATCATGCCCTTCTTCTGAATTTAACGAGGGTATAATATCAGTGATTGTTCAGTTTGGCAATTAGGATGGGCTATGGTTTAGAGAGGGGTTATAAATTTGCAGTGTTATCCCTAATGAGTGGATTTTTATGCTTTGGGCATGTAGACGAGAGTGGACTATACATAGTTGTTGAGTTGACAAATGAAGATGTGAAGTAGCTGAGAGAGTAGTTATATATCTATAGCAATTAAAGGGTAGATCTTTCTTCCTTGTGCAGGCTTTTATGCTTTAGGTCAATTTCCTCTTTCCTATATTCTTTAATCTCCTTATTCCTTGTTTTCTTTGCTCTTAAAGGAACCCTAGACTTGTATCTATCTATTCTTAGTCTTTTTTTTTACAAAGATGGAAACAATAGGCTTCATAAACATTTCTGTGTTAGAAATAGCAATATGAAAACTTGAATGTAACAAAAGTCTCCAAATGCTTTTAATTATCCTATAAGGGCCTTTGATAGCATTTCTTACTTGTCCTATAATTTTCCTAAAGGAAAATTTAGAATTTTCTTCATAACATTAAGGCCCCGTGACCCCCAAGGGGTTGGCCCAAGTGGTGAAGGCCTTGGTCTTGGGGTATCACTCCCTTCAAGGTCCAAGGTTCAACACCTCATGGGTGCAAACAATCTTTTGGGGTCACATCCCTTGCTGAAAAGCCATCGATTTAACCAGTTCCATGTAGGGAAACTTCCGAGGGTGCGGTGCACGGGATTGGGGTTTACTTTACAGGGGTGGGTCTGAATGGCCCTGCCTTGGAGAGGTTTTTCGACATAAATAAAAAATAAAAAAAGATAAAAATAATAAAAAAAAAATATTAAGGCCTCGTTTGGATAAGCAGTTGGTCTCATTTCAACATCCAAACACTACTCAAACACAAACACTTTTTAATTTCTCTTTCATACTTTTTCATCTGATCATTACTAATCATTACAAATTTTCCAAATTTCCATATAAAACACAACAATTCAGCTTTTGCAAATTTCAAAAAAAAAAAATTATATTAAAAAAATTATATTCTAACAATATTTTAACTTTATAATATTTTATTCAACTTTTTCTCTCTCCATTCCCAAAACCCAATAGAAATCTTAATTCAAACTATTTCACTATTATTCACAAACCAGCTCACTACTATTTACAGATTTAGCATCTCATCTCATCTCATATGCTATCCAAACGAGGCCTAAGTACATATCTCATTTGTCTATTATGTTTCATAGAGTGCTTTTGAATTTAATATACGTTGCTCATCGCCATGTTCTGATATGCCTTGATGATATAGTTATTTTATATGAAATTTTGCAGGTTCGAGACGAAGTCGGTGCTTCACCAGTTGAAATTGCTAGAGCATACATGGGGAACAGAGCGTCAGAAATCAGCCTTGGTTTTAAGAATACAACATCAGAAGATGAAATAACATTACTACATGGTGATGAATCTACTGCAAAACCATTTATCCCATCACCTTCACCTAAGCCATCTACATGCTGGCCTGGTTCCATGGCACTTGATCGACATGATTATTCAACCCCACAAAGTCAAAGAAGCAGATTTGGGCTTCATAACTTTCCCCGAACCCCATATTCTAGAACTATTTTTTCAAAGTCCAAGACTAGGGTAAGTAAAATTGAATTTCTTACTTTTATGAGTGATTTATTAAGACATTCTTATGTGCATATGGGATTATGTGCTTTTTTCCATTTGGTATTATCATTTTATACCCCTTCTATGTCATCAGATCACTCAATTACGGGGTGATGGCAATAGGGCTGTGAACGTTTCATCTACGCCCCTGCAACAACCACATACTCCTATATATGGGCAGGTACTTTTTTCATCTTATAATCCTGGTAATTTGCTTTTCTATGCAGAATCCTAGTAATTGCATGCCTTGATGTTGTAATATTTTTTTTTCCTGCATTGATGGTTCTTTTTAATGTTATGAAATGTGATCTGGATTATATTCTTGATGATTTTCTCTTTTAGTGGCAACGAGGAAAATACTCTGTTGAGTCATCTTTGTTTACGAAATGGTGAGCACACGATGTCCTGCAAGTAATTAAGCACTTAAACTTCTTGTGGTCTGTCTTCCAAACAATCCGTACACTTGTTCACAGTTCATGTGATAGAGGAATCTCTATCAAGATGATTTGATATAATTCACAGATGTGTTCTAAAATAGATCATGCATACATTTTCTCCTGGTGTTTCTTTATTGAGTTGGCATCATGACTTTCTAGTTATCTCGTAGCATTCTATTTTGTTCTTGCTTATGGCTTGGGTATGTTGGGAACAAGATCAACTCAATGATATCAGCTGGAAGTGTCCTGTATGTTTGAGATTTATTACTGAAATATGTGGGACCTGGGACTTCGCGTCTGCCCCTCTAGCAGTTTTCCGATTGCTTCAGGGATGAACAGGTCCCGAACATTCATCCATCTGTTTCACTTTGTCAGCTGTCTCTTCTTTTGTCTTGCTGATCATTTTAGGATGGTACATCCTCTAAAATATTTCATCTAATCGTCTTATAGAATTTATTTATTTTTGTTGGAAATGTAATTTTTATTATTGAAACGCAAATCTATATATAGATCTAATTTTTTTTAAAAAAATGTGGGACCTAAGGCCCAATTTAGTGATGGAAATATCTCAGAAATGGTCTGGATCAGGTCCATACTTACTCCTACAACTTGGTCACTTAGCTATTTAATCAACACTTTCCTATGTTTTTGACCTTATTTTATCTACATAATCTTATGATTCCTTTAAATTGTCTATCCTGAGAGTGATCTAGGGTGTCTTTCCCTTCAATTAATATGCCGGTGTGACAGATTGAATGTGTAGTGCAAGTAAATATTTATCAACTTGTGAAACATCATATTTTGATGTGACTTGGACGAAGCCTACGTTAAAAGGTTAAACGTTACACTAATTTCTTTTTTTTTTTAAAGATGAATCCTGCATGCCCTTCACTTGATATGCATCTGGAAATTCGAATATTCTAAATTGGCAAAATTGAATTATTGTCAAAATTGTGTGTTGAATTGATCAATTTACTTCTTATTACTTGAATGCATAGGTGAAAACGAGTGGTGCAGATAATGGTTATGGATCAGTGGGGCCCATACGTAGGATAAGTCAAAAACCTCTTGCAAAATCTTCTTCAAGAGGATCTGTATATTTTCATACTCCCTTTGATGGTCCATCACAGGCGGGAAATTCCAATGCCTCTGTAGGCTTTTTGCCTTCTGTTAAGAAAAATATGGAACTTGGAGGAACAAGTGAAATTTCAAAGTCTCAGTCATCATACGGTAAGCCACACAGCCCTGAGGTGGGTGTTCCGACCGTACATCCACATGCTACTCAGATGGCTAGGAAGATTTTGGAGCATCTTGATAGAAATCCACCCACTCCGAGAGATAAGTCTCTTGAGTTAGAGCTTGCAGCTAAATGGAAGAAACCTGAGTCTTCTGATGTCACCAATATCGTGTCAGATAAACATAGTAGCTTACCAAAGTTTGGAGAGTTTAATTCTTTTAAGAACAGAGAACAAATTGACCACATGAATTACGCTCAAAGGAGTGAAGATAGATGGAACTCTCATTTTAAGGTTCCACCTCAGGAGAGTACCTCTGGAGCTACTGGTGCTCTTAATAGAGGAAGTTCAGCTTCTTCGGGGACTAAACCGGTCTTGCCTTCTATAACTATTAGCAAGCCTGTCTCAAGATGGCCATTTTCTTCTGATGCGGCCAGTTCTGCGTTTACATTCCCGGTTTCTTCTTCCGTAGTAGAGCCACCAACACCAACCATCATGTTCTCAGCCGATGGTCAGCAGCAGCCAAAAGAGGGACTTGCAGTTCCTCCATATAGTTTTGGCTCCAAAAGGTCCACTCCTGCCCTTGTTTTTTCCGTTCCTTCTACAAGCAGTGCCAATATTCAGGAAGATGCTTTGGGTATTAAGTTCAGCTTTGGTTCAGATGAGAATACAAGGTTATCTTTCGGTTCGTTTGGAAAGATGCTGTCTGCTACGAACTGAAACTGTTTTTTTTTTTCCCTTCTATTCATTTCCTTTCTGGGATCTGTTTATTTTTTGTGTGTTTTCGTTTTCGGATAGATTGTACTGAAATCGGTTGTACCTTTAGTGGGGAATGAGGTGGAAAAGCTGCTAAAAGCAGAAAATGGCACATTTCATCCTCCAATAATACTCTGTTTCTTGGTTTCCATGAGACACGTACACGACGTTACTGGTGGGATTTAGGTTTGAGCAGCGCTTTGCATTATTAATTTATTACGAGTTTTTAATGGATAAATCACATTTTAAGTATTAGTCCCAAATTCAGGCGCAATCGCTCTGATCATGGTCAGCAGTAAATCACATAGGAGTGACTTCTATAGACGGCAAGATACGTATATGGGGCTTTTAATTCCGAGTAACGTTAAATACAAGCTGATATCATTAGGTTTTAATTAGTCTTTTCTTAATGTTTAGCACCCTAATTAGGTATTAGTAGAAGGAAAAATTTTTAAAACACACTTTCATCCCATTATGTAAAATGTGGTACATTTATCACTATTAGATGATTGTTTATTAGATAATTTTTTATCGTTCAATAGTTATAAATGTGTCACATCTTATATAGTGAAATGAGAGTGTGCAATTAATATGGCCTCTCTTTTGCTTGCAGGTTTTGAGTGGTATGGTACATACTATAATTGTAAATAATATCACTCTTATATAAAAATGGGTCGATTGCAAAATCAATATTTGGATTTTTCATGTTTTAACATAATGATGCTTGGATTTTTAATTTTTCATAAAATTAATAATTGAATTAATTAAAAGAATTTGCAATTAGATATCTCTATCAATCTCCTACATGTTAGATTGCTACGTGTCAGTCTTTGATTCCCATGTCATGGGCTGGTCTTTGATTGGCTGATGTGATATGCCATGTATCAACTAATGACATGTATCAGCTGATCGAAGACTATATATGTCATACTATCCTCTGTTAATTTCTAATGAAAATTTGACAAAAGTATTTAATTACAAATTATTTAAAATTCAGATATATTTTTTAAAAAAAGAGAAAGATACTTCTAATTTTATTGATAATGCTTTCTTACAGCAGAATACTAAAATGCAATTACTGATCTTACTAGCTTAGATAAATTTTGATTGTTTGGTGTCTTAGTGCTAGTACTGCAATGACAAGGGATTTCTTCGATTGCATGAATGAGACACCACGTGGTGCTGTTTATGATCACGAAATTTGGAGTATCAAGATGAGCAAAGCATTTTCCCACAGAAGTGACAGAACATGTGCTGTAGGAATCACATGTTGCTTCAATCTGGTAAACAAAGAACTGATCCGATCCCTTTCAAGCTAGCTAGCTAGCTAAGAAGGACCCCGGCCCCCTCCCCATCTCTCAAAGTTGCATGGCATTATGATATACATGGACCCACTTAGATTATTGTATCGCACCTCTACCAACAATATCCTTAAGAGGGGGAAGATAGGTTTTTCCTTATCTTTCTTTTTTGCTTTTTAATGCTGTCTGTTTGTGCTGTGTCTTTGAGTGAGAGAGAGAGAGAGAGAGAGAGAGAGTCCTACCTCTGAATTCCAAACTCCAAGGTGAGCGAGTGCGGAAGGGAAGGGGACTCTGCCTCTGCCTCTGCCTCTGGGAAGTCAGAGGTCATGAAATGACATTGAAATGTATTGAATAGTTAACAGACATGAATTTGACGTTTCAGATTCTAATTGTCAGCATGGCATGCTGCAGAAGCATCAGTGATCAGCCTCACGAGCAGAAGCCATATTACTCTATTTTTCTTTTTCTTTCTTTACAAAAATATATATATAAAATGCCAGCTTGCATTCTATACCAGTATATATCCACTTGCAGATCCCGAGGATGTTAATGATTACCATATTAGAGCAGCTTGCTTTCTTTGCATTCTATACCCAGCATATATCCCTTGGTTTAGGTTCTTTTTCTTAATGTGTGTATCATCATCATCTTCTTCTTATTCGTGAATGATGCCTTGTTTATTTCCCAAAGACTGCATCAGAATATAAAAACTACTTCACCTCTTTTGACCATTCTTTATGATTAAGACATTTTTCTTGCATCTCAATTAGTGCATGCCACGAGAAATATACAGAAATTAATAATTAATTAATTAAGCAACTTGGACCATGCATTTATATTTCAAGTCCAGTACGTACAGTCGATAAAATCGAAGTTTGTAGCAATTGGAGCTATCTACAAAAGTGATTGCTCTACCTTTAGTGCTATCGTAGAGGATTCCCTGAATGTTGAGATCACATATGATTAATACCCTAAAGCCAAAATGGTGGTCCAATAACTCCTTTTCACAGAGGTCGTGGTAAATTTATGAGTTATCTCTATATCTGCTTGGACAGAAAAAGTCTTTTCTTAGATATTTACTTTTTTGAAAGAAAAAAAGTAAACATATTTCTTTTTCTTTGTTTTTCCCTCTTTCTTTCCCTTTAACTCCACATCATTCAAATGGTCCAAGTGAAGATATATGCAAATGCAAGTATCTTGTGGAAAATCATGATGTTTTACTTGCCTTTTTTTCCCTCATACCAAGGTATCATTTAAACACACTCAAATTAGAACTTGGGAGTAACCCCCATAAGTAAAATAACTCCTAGATTCATGTTCTGTTCATGTTATTCCTATATATATATATATATATATATATATATATATAATGTTTATTATTTATTTTGCACTTCACTAAAATCTTTGAACAAATACTACGAAGAAGATATATTGTAAAAAAACTGCTTATTTGTAGTCAATTATATATTTCCTGCTAAAATGACTATTTTCTATTAAAATAGTTTATTTTCATTATAAATAGTCATTTTCGTCGTGAATAAATCGTTATAAATGATCTTACAGTAAGCTGGATTTTATATGCCTCTACTTAGACAATAATATTCTTCACATCAAAACAGAAAGAGCAATACAAATTAATTGGTGCTTAATTGCCTAATTATATAGCAACTGGTAGCTAGCTAGCTAGGCATTATATCATGATCGGTGATTCGGTCGAATATTGAAGTTGCACCACAACATGAGTACTTGTATATCTATTTATATTTCTCCTTGCAGCTTTTACCTATACGTTCGCCTATAATATTGATCACAACCCTTGTAAAATAATAATTAGTAGCAGCAGGTTGCTGTTTATACTACTCTTCTGAATTGTACTCTAATTCCCAAATGATCATCAACGACATGCATGTAAATAATGATCACATTGGTGGTAGTACGTAACGTACGTACTTTTACCATTAATATGAAGATTAATATATATATATATATATATATATATATAATATATAATTTTAAGCCGGCTAGCTTGCTATAAATTATAAAATGATCAAGAAATTTATGATGAATCTTCAAATTTAGCTTAGTCAGTTGCTCAAGTAGTCTTGTAAATAAAATCACTACACAAATAGTCACAAATATATATAATATATATAATATTGAGCTGTCCTTAAAAGCACAAGAAATCAAGTATCAGGGTTTTTGTTTACTTGAAGATCAAGAACGAGAATTACATGGATGATCACATCCATACACAAGCAAGTGATCGATCTTCTCTGGAAGCTGAATCATGCAGACAGCCTTCATTTATTCAGTAGTGATCCAGCCCTTGACATTAAATGCTTCGCATGAGAACCCTGTTCATCAATATCAAGAAATAAATTATGAATCAGCAAATTAAGCAAGTCGTCGTGTATAACATATTAACATGACACGAACAAGATACTGCAACATACATCAAATATCATGATCATTATTAATGGTACGTACGTAGTACGTATAATGTACTATATTATAGTAAAGAGGGTGGTTTTGTACTAATTAGCACCCGTACGTGCCTACTAAAGAGGGTTCAAAAAGCATGTTTAGAGTGACTTTTAAGATTTTAATGGATTGATCAGTAATGTTCAATTTATTGCAACAAATGAACCGAAATAAAGATGATAATTAGATTGAATTGAGTTGAATTCAGATGAGTTCAACAACCCAACGAGACTTAATTAATATGTTCTCCGGAAAGAGTAATATTGTAGAGCAGGCAAGTTTATATACCCAGTTTTTTAATTTTTTTTCCTTTTCCTTTTACAAAACTTACATTGTCCAGCGCCTTAGCTTGATTGTTGGTCTCCAACATCAGCCCGAAATGAATATGAGGGAAGTGTGCCCACTACCGAAAAGATCGAATTGAAGTTTCATTGTACATGCAGATAATTAATTAGTACATGATCAGATCAAGAAAAGAAAATTAGAAAAAAAAAAAAAAGGAAAGAAAGAAAGAAGAGAAGAGATAATATTTATAAGTTTGATGATCTATAGAAGCTAGCTAGCTAGCTAGATTACGGCCCCCAACGCTTACATTTTTTGCAGCAGTGCTAAATGCTTCCCTGTGGCTAATGTCAGGATTATTGGCTTTGATCCTCTGGATCTCCTCTCTACATACAATGTTTTTGTATTGCATGAGATCACATGGGAGAGTACTAATTTATATACCCAACGGATAAAATTGAGATATGTCCAAATACAACATTAATATTGATATATATATATATATATATAATAGAGATTTGTTACTTTATAAACTGATTGTATGCAGATGGTACTCGCTGCCTCTTCTCGGGAGCTGAAATGGGAAAATAACAGCTCATTCATCAAAGACGAAATTAATTAATTAAAAGTTTTATATATCAAAAGATATAAATTATAAATAAAAACTAAAGGCCGGGAAATATTATATATTGATCATCATTTTAATCACATAAATTATATATATATTTGCTACTAGAAATACTGCATATATAATGGGTGGCTCACGTACGTCGATTCACTATCCTTTCCTGAGTGGCGACATTCGTGACCTGTGCTCGCATTGCAACCTTGCTCATGTTGCATTTGGAAGAGGAGCCCGACTCAATCTTGTAATCTGGTGTGGCGTTGTTATTCTGTGCCTATATATAGGAGTACCAAAAAGGGAAATTAAGGAAATCAATAACAAAGAGGAATGAAAGTAAGCCAAAGCCAGTACAAGATCTAATCAATTAAAGGAAGGAATTAGCTTTTCTTCTCTCTATATATATTTTTTTGTTTGTGATCTTACAAAAGGAGGCACGAACTACAAAGGAAAGAGCTAGCAGAACCAGAATACGAGTATGGTAGTAGCTCATCTTTGTAGCCTGGAAAATGATGTATATACAGATCTTAGAGAGAGAGAGAGAGAGAGAGAGAGAGAGTGAGGGAGGAAACGATCATTGAAATACTGAATCAGTTAGAATTTGAAGGAAAGCATATAAAACCCAGATTGGCAGTCGTAAGATGTGGGCTTTCAGGGATCTGAAAACACCATGTTTCAATCGCAGAAGACAAAGCTCATCATGAAAAGAAATCACTAAACCTAATAACCCTACTTGTCAATCAAATCGAGGTAGCATTTTTTTTAAAAAGCGGCTCAATAATTTTTTTTGTTTTTTAAATTCCTTCAGCTAGCATAGAAAATGCTCGGCCTTGATTGGGGGTCAGCGCGCACAGGTTCTGACGCCTCTATAAAAAAGCAAAACCAGTAGGTTTTGGTTATGGCGGCTGATTGCTAGGGTTTCAGTACTGCAACCAACCACCTCACAGAGAAAAGATGCCTTCAAATGCTCGATCTCTCTATATATATAGCACAGGGAATCCTGAAGGCTTCGATCATCTAAAAAAGAAGTACTGAGACCCGGCCAGAGGCCTTAGGTTTCAGAGGGCTATCAACGGCGCCCTAAAAATAAGCTGAAACTTGTGTGTTTGTGCCGATATTAAAAGCAATAGCTAGCACCTGAACATCTTGCCATGACAGTGACTGAAACGCAGCGGCCATGTTCACGGACCATAGATTGGTGCAGTGCCCGCAGCGGACTGTTACGATGTCAAAGAGACTGCTGCATGGAACGCTTACCTGCACAACTCCCCCCAAAAAACCACCTTAGACATTGTTTAATATCAACGCAAAAATGAAATTCAAGAAATTCAAAGAACGTATAAAATGAAACAGATTGTGAGCGCAGCTCCTAAGTCTTGAAAGGCCTGGGGTCCTTAATTTCTTTGGTAAATAAAGGAGTGTTCTAAAATTGTTTTGGCCTTGAAGATCGAGATTCCAAAATTTATTTGCTGAGGGAGCAGCCAGGAGGCATAGTTGTTTACAAGGTCTGTGTTAGGCCGGGAGGGTTACGTTCAAGATCAGATAATTCAACAGAGAGCTTCATTTTTTAGTACTTTCCCCTTCAACTAAAGAAGTTTGGTTTGCACAGTACCCATGGTGGTGCAGTGTCTTTTGTAAGGGAAAGGTAAGTTACAAACAGAAGAAGAAATCAAAGGGAGATCGATTACTTGTCCTCGTCAGTTTATCATCAAATGCTTGTTTTGACGCTTTAAAATACTAAAATAAAACACCGTAAACTACTCTCTCTCTCTCTCTCTCTCTCTCTCTCTCCTTTGGTCTTGAGCAATTGATCAGGCATGACTTTTCTTTGACTGCAAAAGAAAAAGAAAAGCCCGACGATGGAGACCTGACTGTAGGACAATAGGAAACCCATAAATAAAATTAACTGAGTTCTGTTTAATAACATCACAACCCGATCAGAAAAGGAAAACTAGCTTAATCTTCTTAGGATCTTAAATTGTTCTTTCTCCTCAGATATGCTATGAGAAAGAAACCACACATACAAACAAACATATGTTACTATACACACACACACATGATATATATAGATATAATATTGATCATTGGGAATCCATATATAAGAGAGAAAAAGCAGATCTCCCGGAGAAGAAAAGAGTTCTCAGATAAGAGATACCGCAAGAACGATGTTGCAAAAGTTGCAGGGGATGTAGCAGAGTTGCTCAGGCGCAACATCGATGCTGGTCGACATGTTCCGTAAGCAGTCAAAGAAAACTTGTCTACTCAAGAAGGAAGAAAGAAAGCAAACAAAAAAAGATAACCAGCTCTTGCAAATTGCAGAACACCAAGGAGAAAGCAAAATGCTTTTATTCTCTTTCAATGCCCTCCTGCTTTAGAACTGGGCTATGTATCACAACAGTAAACACATAAAGGTCATATAGAAAGTTTTGGGGAGAGAGAGAGAGAGAGAGAGAGAGAGAGAGAGAGGGTCTGGGATCCAATTAAAGAGATCAGGTTGTGAAGAGATGGTGAGAGAAAGGTAAGCTAATATAACGAGAAAAAAAGTGGATTTAGTAGTGCCTACGGCAAGCAGGAAATTATGAGGGGACCCGGAAAGAAACAAGTAGTTTTATAGAAAACTAGCTAGTTTAATTGGAAACCAATAAAAGCTGTTGAGGAAGATTAGGGTTTGAGAAGGGAAGGGGGAAGAGCTTTTGTCTGCATTCCGAATAAGCGCAGATGATAATATGGTAACCACTTTGATGAAATGAGTGTGACCACATGACCCTCCTTTCCCCTTCTACAACACAAAGCTGCAGGGTGAGGTGAGTGGGTAGAAATCTGATCAGTTCTTAACCCACTGAAGTACAAAACACAAGTAATTTCCTAGCTATATATATATATATACACACACATATATTTGTGTAAAAAAGTTTGTTTCCATTTTAATAATTTTCTTTGTACTTTTATGCTGAAAAGTAAAAAACTAGAACTGATCATGATGATCATAAAATCCTGGCGGCCTATATATTCAGATAAAGAACATTATCATGTACATGATTTATATATATAAACTAAAGTTCTCCAAGCCATAATAATTAAGATACTCCTTAAGATCATTATAGAGGTAATTAGATGTTTATAATTAGTGATACCAATGGGCTTTGGTTCGATCTCTTTACGGATCGAAAAAGGGAAAGGTACGAAGGTGGTCATGGATTAGTGGATTCTAGTACTATCTATGCATGATTACTCTTCAGATCAAAGATGTACACTTTAAGTACTGATGATCTATAATTACTTGTATGATCCTGGCGGCCTGCATGATCGGCATGCATGCACCTGATGATCATAATTGTTCCAAGTCATGTTTACAGCTTGTGATTTCATGGATAAAGAGATATATACACAGAAGGCTAGATAGTCTATAACTTCAACAAGATCTAATAACAGTTTACATTTTAGGCCTTGAAAGGTTACATATATATATATATATATATATATATATATATATATATATATGAGATGAGATAAAAATTGAATAAAATATTATTAGAATATAATTTTTTAATCTATTATTTTTAGATTTGAAAAAACTACCTGGATTTTTTTTTTTAGTATTTTATTTTAAAATTTGGAAAAGTTATATTTTAAATGAGATGAGATGAGAAGCAGTGACGGACCTACATTGGGCTAGTGGGGGGTCCATGGCCCCCAAAAATTTTAAAATTTCAAAATCCCGCCTAAAGTTTATTTATAATTCTATAAATATAGAGAATGCCCCCCTCCCCAAAAAAATTTATAATTCCCATAAGCTCTCTAGAATTTTCTAAAATTTCAATATACCTAAAAATATTTCTCTTCAATATTTTTCCTATAGTCCAAAAATTTTGTATAATTTTTATATATTATATATTTTCAAGGATGTGGCCTCACTAAGATTAATTTAAACTAAGTTTAGGAGAAATAATAAAATTATTAATATGGATTCCAAAGTTTTTTGGTATACAATATTAGACTTCTTAATATGGAATCCAAAGTCAAAATACAAGAAAAATCATTCCAGGTTAATGATCTATATGAAAAATAGTTGAGAGATTTTATCCTTTAGATTTCATTGAGCTAGAAAACATATATTTAAGGTATTAATTATATCATTATATATTTAATGTGACACGAAAATATCTAAATTTTACATGAAACTTAATAAACTAGATTATACACTAGAATGAAAGATTGCCTTCTAAAATATCACTTGACAGATTCTATGAAAAAAATAAATTCTAAATATTTCATTACAAAATAATAACGAATGAATATTATTCTATGAAGTACTATGATCATCATAAATCTGAAATGTATATTAAGTTGTGTTTTTAGAATGTTATTTTTATGCATATGTAGCAAATTATCAAGATCTAATTTTATATATAGTTATCATGTTTTTTTAATCTCTTTTTTATTTTATATAAATGTGTCACACGATATAAAGTTGATCCCCCACAAAAATATTTCTGGTTCCACCACTGATGAGAAAGTTTGTGAAAACAAACCAGGTTTTATGGAGAGGTTTGAATAGTGAGTTGAGTTAAAATGAGATGAGATGACAGTTGAAAGTTAAATAAAATATTGTTAAAATATAATTTTTGTTTTGAGATTAAAAAAAGTTGAATTGTTTATTCAATTTATTTAAAAATTTATAAAATTTATAATAATTAGATAAGATAAAAAAAAATGAGATGACGAGATAAGAAACGGGAATTTTGGAAGAGGGACACAAATTTAGAAGCCTCGCCCCAGAGTATGGTTTGGAGGTACACTCATGAAATTGAGAAAGCGGATCGAGCAGCTAGCATCGTACAATTAATAAGGTCGATTCTATGTCAATTTAGCCACCTAATGGTGGAGTGTGTAATATTGTCTTTTCGGCCTGGCTCCTTTTTCCATGTCCATGTCCATGTGTAATAAATAGTCACAAGGCAGCAGCTTATATATCTACATCTAATTTATTAATTGAATTAATTATACTTTACCACTTTCAAATTTTCACTCAATGTATAATCGATATTCAAAATTAATAATTATATCAAAGTAAATATTCGAACTTTCAAAACTTCTCAATCCCTCATTCTGTCTATCATCAGCGTTAAATCTAGTAGAAATTCACTGCACGTGCTGCTCATGTACATTACATTCACTGTAAAGATGTAATTTTCATCTAATTTATTATCATTGACTATAGAAAATATAAAATAATATATGCTATCAATTAATAATAAATCATTAATCATTAAATATTTTTTTAATTAATTTATATATAGTTAATGAATATCAAATAATTTTATTGTGTACATAAATTATTCATACTTGTTTGCAATTTAGGTATAAAATAATTTTATACATGGTTAATGATTAATGATTTATTATTAATTGGTAGCATATTTTATTTTATATTTTATATGGTCAATGATAATAAATAAGATAAAAATTATATCTTTGTAGTGAATTTTCGTTAGATTTGACGTTGTTGGTAGACAGAATGTGGGGATTGAGAAGTTTTGAAAGTTCGAAGGTCCGTTATATGTGATGATCGATGTGAAGTACTGTAGAAAAATATTAAACTTACCATAGATTCTCAATACAAAAAATCTGTTTATTTGTGGTCAATTATTTCTTGTGAAAATAACTATTTCCTGTCAAAATGAATTTGTTTTCGTCTCAAATAGTCACTATATATCGTTATAAATAATCTGTAACAGATGTTCAATTTTCTTGTAGTGGATCTATTTGATCATGATAGATATATATCTATCTATATGAGACTAGATGATGTGGTAGTACTACTATTAATAATATTTTATACTACTATATATAAGTACTACTATATATATGTAGTACTTACCATATATACCCCGTACGTCAACCTAAAAATAAAATATAATTTAAAAATCAAAACTTTAAAAAGAAAAAATGGAGTAGCATGCATGCACAGGGGTTTTTCGTCCTATATTAGGGGTTTTTCGTCCTATATTAGTCATGCATATCAGGTATATGCATTGCATTTGGCCGAGCCGTACTACTTTGAGTTGATTCAAGAGATCGATAGATTGAAGTACTCCAGAAATAATGCTGTGGAATGACGTGAATGGCTCAATTGATCATCGATCAGTACTTGCTTGGATGAACATGTTTGAATTGAAATTAACATGCATACTGCTACCTAGCTGTAAGTTCTTCCCCCCAGAAACAGGAAGATGAAGTGATTGATTCTTCAACTTGATCCAACTCCAACGTGGTCGCACCTTCTGATACTGCTTGAGATCATATATGCAATATGCATCACGTACGGTACCGAAGTTGCATGGGTGTTTAATTAGGAGGTATATTATATGGTTGTTTTATATCTTGCCTTCTTTTCCATTCTCAAGATGGATCATGCATGTGCATATCTAAGGAGAGTACGCACTGGTTTAATTAATTGGATAATATATAGTACTGGTAGGATTAATATTGCATATTTAAGCTGAAAGTTAAGTACTTTTAGAAGTTAAGAAGTTAAGTGCTAGCTGTTTAAGAAGATCGTTCTAATTAAGGAGCATATAGAGATCATTACGTTGGTTGTTTTGTACCTTTGGCTTTAGATCCTTATATAATGCTTGTATTTGGATTTTTTTATTATTATATATATCTCTAATTTTGTGTATCAAGGAGGTATTGTTGTTTATTTCATCATTACATAGGTTGAATTTTAACGTTAATTATATATATATATATATATATATATATATATATACACATCTTGGCTCTTGGGGTTGTTATATATAGTCCTTGAGAATAATGATATATAGTTTCATGCATGTAGGGTTCATTGGCAAAAGCCAACATGCCACTTGGTACTTTTTTCGATCCCCACTTGAGCCCTTTGGTCATACACGTACACCACACAAGTTTCAGGGACTTATAATGGACAATATATAATATTCTAGGGCAAGTGCGCCTTTATCAACAAATACGGGCACCCATATTATCATTTATCAGTGTCGTACATGATGAATAGCCCCTTAATTGTTCTCTCTGCACATCAGCAAACTAATAAGAGCCAACCA
Organism: Juglans microcarpa x Juglans regia; assembly: GCF_004785595.1. Lineage (NCBI taxonomy): Eukaryota > Viridiplantae > Streptophyta > Magnoliopsida > Fagales > Juglandaceae > Juglans > Juglans microcarpa x Juglans regia. Next base: position 39,149,385 of record NC_054596.1, read on the forward strand.
ACCTAAAGCTCTAGTGGAGCCTCTTGTGTCTCGACCACTAGGAAGGTGGAACTGTACTCATGAACACAAGGAATCAAAACAAACGAAAACTATTTTGGAAAATTCATTGCAGAACTACCACTGATCATAAATTTTCTTGCAAATCAAATTGCAATTTATTTACATTTTTGTTTGACAATTTCTCACATGAGTAAATAATCTAGAGGAAAAAGCTATAATCTTGTGTGTTATAAATACGTCTTATATCTGTAGCATGTAAAAGTAAAAAGCAGAGAGGGGGGAGGGGGTTGGGTGTGGTTGAGGAGAAGTAAAAAGCAGAACATGAGAGGCATTTAACTGAGACTGGTGATCTGACACTCTTGACTGGTTTAGCCGTGGTGGGACTTGCTGCGGCTCGCAAAATGCACACACGCCTCACATGAAGGCGTTTTCTGAGCAGCTTAGATTCAACATTCTCGCATGAAGCTTGTACTAAATTAAAATTTTCTTTCTTTTTTTGAGGCCAAGAAGAGAGGAGCAGTTTATTTGTCCTAAATGGGCAAAATGAACGTGGAAAACAGTACTAGACCTGCCCTTGGATTTCTTGATCAGTAGATCTAGTTACAGATTCGACTCCCCAAAAATAAAAAAGCGAAACTGAGAGATCACTGAGGGAGAGTACTATTCCATTTAACTTCTCACGTGGAGTGTTCGATTCTGAGGTCGACTCTCATGGTACGTAGCTATCTTGATTTCGATAGTTTTTACTTTCTAAGAGAGTAAGAGAGGTCGATCGATCTAGATCAAAGCTACATCATCTGCAATATTTAAGCTGCATGCACGCTTCTTTTCTGGCACACCATGCAGTACTATAACTTCACGCCAAACGTACTCATGAAAGATTAATTATATATATGTACGTATGACTTAAATTAAATGCAAGATATTTGATTTTATAGATCACGACATTTTTAAGTACTGTTATGATCTGTTCTTTATTATCTTTGATGATAGAATAGTTTGCCCAATAGAGAAGTTAGAGATCAATTTTCAATTATTTATAGTGGTTCTTGTTTTTAAGATTAATAATGCATGCAGTACCCCTTTCATGATCTTATTGCTTTAGATTCTAGATCAAATATTCTTGTTTCGATACACACACATATAGTCCCCTTTTAAAATTCATTGGGCTGCCGTGGATTGTTTTACTCAGTTTCTGGGTGTTGGGAGAAGTGTTTTGCCCATGTTAAGTGACTTGATTTCTCCTGTGATCATTGAAAATGAGAATTTGGCAGTTTGTAGAGCCCCTTCTCTTGAGAACATTAAGGAAGCTACTTTTAGTATTCCCATTGATAGTAGTCCTGGTCCGGATGGTTTTGATTCTAGTTTCTTTAGAGTTAGTTAGGATCTGGTTAAAGATGATTTATTGGAAGCCATTTGTGATTTTTTCCAACACTACTCGTGTGGTGCCCTCAACCTCCACGTGTTATTTTTGTAGAGTTCTTGACACCGGGATGATGATCACACGGATCATGCACCCTAACGACTAGTGTTCAGAGTATGTACAACATGCAATAAGTGTACAATATAATATTTGCAGCGGAGAAATAAAAAAGTATTTCTTTATTAAGTAACAAAATTGTTCAAAAACAATAAAATATCTTTACAAGATTTATACAGTCATCTGACAGATAATTTAAAGAAAATGAATAACATAAGGGAAACAAATCCCATAACGCTAATCAACATATCAACAAGTCATGCCTCTGGTGGAGCCGGTCCCTCGGGCTCTGCGTCAGAATCTACAGTACCATAAGACGGAACCGTAGGGTAATACACCACAATGAGATTATGACATCTCAGCAAGTATTAACCAAAACAACATCCAAAAGATTTAAAACATATTAATACAATCACACGTCCACATTCGGTCAAATATGAAGGAAACAAATCCACTTTTCCTTTTTTCCCAAAATTACACTTTTAATCACTCACGCCAAAAATCTCATTTGGCCCAATCATATCTATTATTTTATCATGCATGCACCAAGGTCTCCCCTATGAACTGTCCGCACACCCTGGCTCTCATCGTCACACCACGAGTAACGTCCGTGCATGAGACTTCGTAACGAGCGATACCCAGTTCCGCGCCCAGCGCGTATATGGCCAAGCATCCTCTAACCTCGCCAGCCAAAAGGTCACGGAATCGGTTCGAGAGCGTTACCATCTCGTCCATTCCCGTCGTCGCCTTGCGACAACTTAGGGGACGTTACGTCCTTCTGTTACGCTCCCGAGTGACTAGAGGAGCTCCACCAAGATAATGCCCCATCTCGACTTGGGGTCGTGATACACACGCACCCACATAATCAGTCTCAATTCCAAACAGACAACGTGACTTCATAGCATAATTTATTAAAGAGGATAGATATGCATTACAACAGCAAATATTGGATGACATCGTAAATAACTCATTTACATAAAATCCTAACAATCGCAAATGTACAGTTTCACAATCAACTACACGCGTAATCCCATCCTCCAATCTGTCCCAAGGCCCAACACCAACCTCAACTGCAATTAAAACCCAACACTTCAACGGCTCAAGGCTCAATTCCAACAAATCATCAGTTTATAAATAAATACCAAAAATACTATTTTAAAACTCATGGATTTGCGTTGGAAAATTACATACAAGAATATGAGAATTTTCTGGAAGATTGCGCGAATGGAGGTGTTGCCAAAAGTGGCAACACAATGGTGGCACACGGCGGAGCTCATGGCGGCGCAATGCCAAAAAGGGCTCTCAACTCCGCATGGCGTTGGCAGCAGCTGTGTAGAAGAAGGAATTTGAAGGAAGACGAAGAAGGTAGAAGAAAGGAGAAGAAAAGAAGAAGAAGTGGAGGAAAAGAGAGGGACGGCGCATGGAGCTAAGGGTTTCTTCAAAATGGCACCGTTCCAACAAGAGAGGGGCTGGGTTACAAAATCACATGGGTTGGGCCAACAGTACACACGGATTGGGCCTTCAACAACACATGGGCTGGGTTTCTAATTCACACACCCACGACCCACAACGAGCCCAAAAATAAATTACAAAGTAACTTACTACACACAAGCCCAGAAATAAATTACAAAGTAAAATAATAAAAATAACATTAATAAAATAACACATTTAAATAAAATAAAAGGAATTACAACGCATGAAAATTTAAGGATCTCACAACTCTCGTCCTAGGTTTTACACTGCTTCTTTTATTGTCTTGATTCCAAAGGTGGAGAATCCTAATGGTTTTGATAAATTTAGACCCATCAACCTCTGCACAATGATCTATAAGATTTGTGCTAAAATTATTGTGGATCACATGACGAATTTTCTGGCTAAGATGATTTCCCAGGAATAAAGAGTTTTTATTCCCGGCAGTAGTATTTTTGAGAATATTAGTATTACCCAGGAGATGGTCTATTCGATCCATAAAACTTCTAATGGAGGCAATGTGGTTGTCAAACTTGATATGCCTAAGGCTTATGACAGAGTTGATTGGAATTTTTTATTACATGTCTTGGTTGCTTTTGGTTTCTCCCCTTTGTGTCCATAACCTAATTAAGACGTGTATTTCTACACCTTCGTATTCTATTTTGATAAATGGTACTTCATTGAGATTTTTTAAAGGGGAATGTGGTCTGCGGTAGGGTGACCTGTTTTCGCCTATTTATTCATTATCATGCAAGATGTGCTCTCTCGTCTTTTTAAGAATTATTTTGAGAATGGCACTATTGGTTAGGGTTGAAAACCAACTACCTTAGTTCAGTTTTGTGCAAAAATCGAAACCGACCAAGCACCTCTTTTTGGGGAAGAAAACTAGTTGAAACTAACCGTGTAAAGGGGTAAAACATGCCAGACCAGTTGCATGCCGGTTCACGGTCGGTTTATCGGTTTGCCGCAGACTCTGCTAGCATGAGAAGATAAACATCTAATTGTGAAGTGACTTCACTTTCAAGTGAGAACAAAATTACAAAAACTGAAAATCATACCTAAAAAAAAAACACCGTCATGCAGCAGACTCCATGGGCCATGAAGGTTTATTTTGAGAAGCGGTGGACTCCGTGAGGGGACGAAATTGGAGTGGGATTATAAACACCGAAGTTGCGCCGTTTGTCGAAGGCTGGAACTAGAGGTGGAGGCCGGAGAGGGAAAGCTGGAGGTGAAGGGCTGGAGAGTGGAGGCTGCGAAGTGTGAACTGTGAAGTGAATGGAGTCGAGAAGAAGAAGAGGGAAGCACAATGTGTTTAAACCTTAGGATGAAACGGCACCGCTTGGCCTAAGCCAAAGGGTGCCGTTTCATTTAGTTTTTTTTTTTAAACTACAAACCCTAAACGACGTTGTTTCAACCATTTAAATGAAACAACGTCGTTTTAGATAGTTATAATTTTTAAAAAATATAAAAGTATGGGGTTGGCTGGTTCATTGGTTTAACACAGGGTCAAACTGCTACAGAACCGACCCACGTCGATTTTGAAAAAATTGTACCGCCGGCCTACTGGTTCCCTGCCGATTTCGACCGGTTCCAAGCTCTGGCGGACAGTCTGAGTCGGTCCTTGTCGGTTTTCCAATTTCTTGTACAGCCCTACTATTGGTCAGTTTACTCAAGAAAGAGGCACCCCGCTTATCTCCATCTTATATATGTGGATGATATTTTTATTTTTGCTAATGGTGAGAAAAGATCTATGAGAAAGTTGATGTAAGTTTTAACTCTTTATGAAACTTGGATGGGTCAAATTCTTAGTAAAGATAAGAGTGTTATTTACTTTTCCAAAAAGGTTCCTCTTCATAAGAAGTCTTCTCTTCTTCGCACTACTGGGTTCATTGAATGGTCATTTCCTTTTAAGTATTTGGGTGTTCCTATTGTGCATGAGAGGTTCAGAGTTAGTGATTTTGATTAGTTGCTTGGTAAAATTAATAAGAAGATTGCGGGTTGGAAGATGAAGATGTTTTCTACTGGTGGTCGGACGATTCTTCTTCAACATGTGATGTCGAGTATGGCCACTCATCTCCTAGCTGTTTCACGGGTTCCTCACACTGTAATCTTGTCTTTGAATAAACTTTTGAGTTCCTTCTTTTGGGGTGATTCTGATAGGAAATGAAAAAGGAAATTAATTGCTTGGAAAAATATTTGTAGGCCTATAAAGGAGGGTGGGTTGAGTATTGGTCATTTTGAAGAAACCCAACGAGCTTTACATTCAAAACTTACCTAGCATCTTATTAAAGGTCAGTCTTTATGGGCAGATTTCTTTAGAGGCAAGTATAATCAGGTCAATCATTTATCCCTTTTAGAGTCTAATAAGGGTACTTGGTTTTGAAAATCAATTGTCCAGTGTATTCCTGATGTTTTATCTAATTCCAAGTGGATTGTTAGAGATGGTAATATTTCTTTCTGGTATGATAATTGGGACAACAGTGGCCCTCTAAGTGCTAACTACCCTGTGATTGAGCATTCTTTATTAAAAATTAAAGATTGTCGTATTGGTAATGGTTGAGATTTCTCCTTATTGGAAAGGCTTGTGGGACATCAGAAAGCTTCTAACTTGTGTCATTTATTGGCTAGGAGAAAAGATTAGGGGATGTGCTAATTTGGTTGAAGGATAATGATGGTAATTTTTCTACGAAAAGTGCTTGGGATTATATCCGGGTTAGGGCTTCCCCTTTACCTTGGGCTCAGTGGATTTGGCACACCAACCTTCTTAAGAAAAATTTCTATTATGATGTGAAGGCTATTCATAATTACTTGAGTGTTGATGAGAAGATTAGAACTGTAGGTATCCCGATGGTTTCTAAATATAATTGTTGTTCTGTGGGTCATTCTGAGAATTTGAATCATGTGCTATATAATGGTGAGTTTGCTAGGAAAATTTGGCATATGGCTGCTATTAATTTAGGTGTGCACATGGGCCTTTTTCATACTTGGAATGAGCAAATTAATTTTTGGTTTCACCATGCGGGTAAATCTTCTCAGCTTTGTATTATTTTTTGTCTTCTCCCTTCTATTGTTTCTTGGAAGCTTTGGGACTGGAGATGCAAAGTTCGGTATGAAGATAAGGTTGATACGGCTAATTCGGTATGGATTATTAAATTTTGGATTTGTCAGATTTTGCAACTGATCATGAAAGTTACTCGGATTTCTAATCAGGATTTTGCTATTTTAAATAGATTGGATATTCTGATTTTATTACTTAAGCCAAAACAAGTTCAAATGGTGAGATGGTTGAGACTTGGACAAGATTGAGTGAAGCTTAACATGGATGATAGTAGTTTGGGTAATCTTGGGCCGGTTGGTGTTGGAGGCATTATTCGTGATAATTGTGGTAGGCTTCATATGGTTTATTCTGTTCATTTAGGTCAATGCTCTAATAATTTTGCTGAAATGAGAAGTCTGTTGGAGGAGGTTTGGAGGTGCTATTAGATGGATTTTTCTAGGGTTGAGATTGAGACGGGCTCTCAAATTCTTGTTAACTGGATTATTAAAGGTGATTGTAATATTTGGTACCTGGAAGATTATTGGGACGATTTATTTAATTATTTCGCTTGCATGGAGTATTGTGTAAGCAATGTTTATAATGAAGGCAATGTTGTAGCTGATTTTCTTGCCAAGAGGGGCGCTGAAGTTTTAAATATGGATTGGTGTGCTGATAGTAATACTCTACCTAACCAGTTACGAGGTCTTCTTAGAATGGACAGAATTGGTCTTCCTTATCTGTGCATCTCTTAAGTTGTCCCAGGTATGTTTTTTGGCTTTTTCTGGTTTGATATTTTTACTTGCATTGGGCTTTTTGGTTCTCTTTTTCTTGTAGGTTCTTGTTCTTGTGTTATTTCTGGTTTTGGTCTTTGTGTTCTGAACATTATGGGAATATTGTATTTTGGTCGGAGTTGTTATGTTTTTTTGATACCTGGGTTTGTTTTATTTTTCTTAATTGTATCACCTAGGATCCGATTGTAACTACGGTTTTCCTTTGCCACAAGTTAGGGCTATCAACAAAATTGGGGTATTGTCTTCTTCCTAAAATATATGATACTGTCTTAGGAATTGAAAAAAAAAATCATGAGCATATAATTATTACTTAATTAACAATATATTGGCACCAACTTTAGAGCTATTTAATTACTCGTAGTACGTATTATTATAAGCTGTCTAAACGAAAATACTTATAATATGATACATGCATGGAGCTTGCAGGGATCGATCGATGAAGACGTTAATCCAAACTTGAACACATGCATGGAATGGAGATGTCCCTAGCCAGGTTTAACTTTCTAGAGTACTGGTTATGACTGATCCATGCATGCATATGATCATGATGCAACCAGGCCCATTATTCTGGTGCATGTACATCCAAAATACCAACACATGCTCAAAATTGTCCCAAATCAAGAAAAAAATAATAATTGCTTCTTATTGTACTTGCGCTGATCTCGCATCTCAAGATAGTCCAACGCCATCAACGTGCAATTTGACAATTCAGCATCATCTTACTGAGATCCTCCTGCATCAATATTGAAAGTCCTAAAAAGAGGGACCCAATGTAGAAAAGAGAATGGCCATTAATTCTCGAGTTTTGCTACTCATCATCTCATACACCACACTTATTTTTATTTTTATTATTTTCTTAGTTTTATTTTTCCTAAACTAATTGACTTTTTATACTCATCATCTATACACCACACATTTATTAAGAGAAAAAAATAAATAAATAAATTATGTGGTGAGTGGTGTGAGGATGATCATGAATATAATTTTTCTTAGTTCTCTAGTTCAAATCTATCTAAGCTAAAGTACATTGGGTCTTGGACTTCAGGCTCATAACTTTTTTCCTTTTAAATTTGGTTGGAGGTTTGGCTCTATACCACGAGAACTAAATATTCCTCACTATCAAGTTAAATGTATATTCACGATCGAGGCATAATAATATAAATAAATAAATAAATAGATAAGCATTTTCTTAATTACAAAACTTTATCCGTGAACACACCTTAATTAAACTATGAGACATTTACTTTCTTCTGTATTTATCTTCAGGTTTAACTTTTATCTACCATGAATATTAAAAAATTAAACCGTTAATTTTCTTCACAAATTTCATTATGCATCTTGAATTCTAAACATGTAAAATCTCCTCTAGTATAAGATTTTCCTAGACCAGTTCGATAACCTCAGATTGATAGAAACCTTGTCGATCGATCATCAGTTCAATGAAATTACAACATCTTTCTACATTTGAGACATTAATTATTTGTTAATATTTATTTTGATCATGAACCCCATCTATATAATATCCATGATCAACGTATCAATATGTTAGAATCGATTCATCAAAACATTAAATACCCAACCCACATAGAAGTGTGACAAGAATAAGATAAAGAAAGGGAATGAATATTACAAAAAATAATTATAATTTTTTTACAATCATTTATATAATATGTTTTAATTTTATAATAATTTTATAAAATAATGTTATTTAATACTCCTTATTTAATAATGTAAGATGTGAAATTGAAAGAATGACAAAAATATTTAATTAAAGAAAAATTTTAAGCAACTGGTTTTAATTTTTACACCACACATGATTGGTTTAATTTTGTCATGTTATGGTTCAACTAATCCAGAATACTAACAGAATCGCAAGACTAATCACTTTTCTCCCACACGTCTCTCATCCCTCCGATCCTATCCCATCTCGGCTTCAATGAGCTTGCCATTGACGATTGACGCACCCTCTCTTTCCTCCAAGCGAAAAGGAAGAACGACAATTAGGGTTTGAGGAGAAAGAAAAACGTTATGGTTAGGTGATCGATTTCGACTGGTTTGAGAGTTGTTAAACCCGAGTTGTTGCTTAACCCGATCAACCCAATTTTGTTAAGGCGGGACCCAACCGAGTCTTTCGGTTAGATCAAACTTAGGGCCCTTTGCATAGGCCTAACCCCAGTCCCTACACTATCTTTGCTCTTTGCGATTTCTACATCTCTTGCTTCATCCCCAGCCACCTCCAAGAAAACATTGTTCTTGGCCTCATCGTTGATTATCTCCGAAAGCTTTGCTTTCAATACTAGGATTGAGACAAAGCAAGGTTGGCGGTTGCTACAAAATGAGAATTCCCTGTTACATAGAATTTTTAAGGCTAAATACTACCCAAATTGTTCTTTTTTCCAAGCCTCTTTAGGCCCAACCCTTCCTATGCGTGGAGGGGTATTTTTGAGGCTAGGTGATGGCTGTTGGAAGGTTGCAGATGGTGGGTTGGTAGTGGGGAAGCAGTGAAGATTTGGAAGGTTCCTTAGTTACCTGGTCCTAAAATTTTACATCCTGAGTTAGATAGCAGACATGGGTCTTATGTTGATGAAGAGCAAACAGTTAACAACCTCATTGATTATACTAGTAGATCTTGGAATGCACTGGCGGTTAGAGCTCTCTTTAATCCAAACACAGCTGAGGAGATTTTCAAAGTCCGTTTGGGTTCAACTCCGATTTTGGATAGATGGATATGGGATAAGGAAGCGAGTGGGAAGTTTTCTGTCAAGAGTGTGTATAAGCTTATCCAAAATCTGTTAGCTGGTTGTAGGGGTGAATCATCTCTACAGATTCAAGACATAAGTTTATGGAGGAAGAAATGGCATATGAAAGTTCCAAGGAAGATTAAAAGTTTCGCATGGAAGGCCTGCCAGGATATATTACCAACCCCTTCTAATCTCAGGCGGAAAAAAGGTTGATGTGGAGTCTGTTTGTGGTTTTTGCCATGCTCATGAGGAAGATATTAATCATGCTTTACTCACTTGCTCTACCATTTCTAACCTATGGCAACATTTTTTTCCATTGTTACAACAGTTTCCACAATTTTTAAGCTTTATTGATATGGTGAGAAGGGTTGACAGGCAGGGTAATGAAGTTGCCTTAATTGAGTTTTTTATTTTGTGCTGGAGTTTATGGTACAGGAGAACTCTTTGGCAGATGGAGGCAAAATTGATACAACCAGTCCACGCAGCTAACAATGCTTTATCCCTGTGCAAAATCTTTAATGAGGTGCGAATTTCAATAGCCCGGGAGATGCGCACGATTTCTAAATGGCAAGCCCCAACAGATGGTTTTCTCAAGCTGAATGTAGATGGTGCAATGTTTGCTGATCTGAGGAGAGTCGGAGTTGGGATTGTTTTAAGAGATATGCGTGGAGAAATTGTGATGGCAGCTAGTAAAAATGAAGAGGATGTTGATGGGGCAGCAACTATAGAGTCCATTGCTGTGTTGAGAGGCCTACAATTATGCCTTCCACTTGGTATTCCTAAAGTAATCCTTGAATGTGATTGTCTAACTGTGGTACAGGAATTGCAATCAACAAAGGAATCGTGGGCTGGTGCTGGTAATTTGATTAATGATGCTAAGCTGCTAATAGGGCGTTTCCAGGAAGTTCATGTCCAACATGTTAGTCGCATTGGGAATGGAGTTGCTCATTCTATAGCTAGATATGCTTGGAACATTGTTGATATTAATGTTTGGTGGGAGCAGATCCCTTCTTTTATTAGTCATGCACTTTGGTTTGATACCAATTGATGTAATGTTGCTATTTCAATGAAGTTTCTTTTCATAAAAAAAAAAAAAAAAAATACTAGGATTGAGACGCTGAGACTTGGCCAATGCATCACCATAACCTTCGAAATGTACTCGAAGAACAGTTTCTACACAATGTTTGTTTCTCTCAGCCTTATTTGGTTGCTAAGAAAAACTGAGAGAAATAGTGTATTACATGATTTCTTATTTAGCTGCTTAGAAATTAGGAAAAAAAATTAAATACTGCTATTAGTTTTTTTTTTCATTTTCTCAACAGTATCATGTAAAGTTCAATGTTTGTGAAAAGCTTGATGAAGATTGAATATGGATAGAATCTTTGTTGCTCACAAAATAATTGTATATTCACACACAAATTGATATATGGGTAAGTATAGAATAAATACATATTTTACAGGTTCTATTCTAAGTAAGAAGAGTAAAATTGTAGCTGAAGTTTCTGTAGGTTACAAAAGCAAACAGAGTCATAAATCCTTTGTGATTTTCTAACTATTACAGCCATGATTCATGCCTGATACTCAGCTTGATTTAAGGAATCATCCTTTATACTCCCCGCAAGATGGAGCTGTCATCGGCCAGTCCAATCTTGTTTCGAATGATCTCCGTACGTTGGGGTGACAGTAGTTTTGTTAAGAGATCCACAAGATGATCTTGTGTGTTAACATGATGAACATTAAGTGTACACTTTTACACTATGTCACAGACAAAATGTAGATCAATCTAAATGTGCTTCATCCGAGAATGTTGAACTAGATTGAAACTTAAATGTGTTGCTCCTAGATTATCACATAACAATTTTGGTGAAGATGAGATTTGAAAACTGAGTTCAGTAAAGAGTGTTAGGAGCCATAATGTTTCTTAAGCAGCATTTGCAAGGGCTCTATATTCTGCTTCAACTGATGATCGAGCAACATCCATTTATTTTTTTGAACTCCAAGATATGGGATTGGAATCAAGAAAACTTATGTAGGCAGAAGTGGATGTAAAATTATCGAAGTTGCCAACCCAATCGGCATTAGAGTACTTGGTGAGATTTGAAGTGGAGCTTTGACGGATGTGAATGCCATGGAAAATGGTCTGCTTCAAGTAGCGAAGTAGTCGCTTTGTAGCTGTCCAATGAGTAACTGTTGGTTTATGCATAAACTATGATAGTTTATTTACTGCAAAGGAAATATTCGGACATGTGAGTAACAAGTATTGAAGAGCACCAATGATACGTCAAAACTCTGTGCTATCAACAGAGGATGTACCATCAATTAGCTTGAGAGTAGTGCTTGTGGACAACAGAGTTGAAACATCTTTCGCACCAGTCATGCTGGTTTTGGACAATAAATCTCAAATATATTTGTGTTGGGACAAGAAAAGACCTAATGTAGTGGAAATAACCTCCATGCCCGAGAAAAAATGTAGTTGGCCCATGTCCTTTAGAGAAATCGAGCTCCAAGTTGTTCAATGATTGAACAAACAAAATTAGAATCACTTCCTGTGATAACCATATCATCCACATAAACCAAGAAATAGCAAATAACAGATCTGGTTTTATATATAAACAAGGAAGAATATGCTTTGGAATTCTTATAACCAAGATCCATGATGGTGGTTTTTAGAGCCGAATACCATGCTTTAGGGGCTTGCTTGAGACCATAGATTACCTTGCGTAACCTGCAAACATGGTTAGGTTTTATTACATCTTTGAACCCCGAAGGTTGAACCATATACACATCCTCAGTCAATTCACCATGCAAAAGTACGTTGTTGAAATTAAGGACCACCCCTGCATCACAATAATTGCCAAAATAGTCTGAATAGTAGCCTATTTCACAACAGGACTGAATGTTTCCTTGTAGTCCAAGCCTGGACATTGGTTGTAGCCTTTGGCAACATGTCTCGCTTTGAAGCAATTAATCAACCCATCAGCCTTCCTCTTAACCCGAAACACCCATTTGCAACCCACTGGAGTGCAGTGTTTAGGTGGAGAAACCAATTCCCATGTGCCATGTTGCATTAGAGTAGTGAGCTCATCAGACATTGCCTGTCTCTAGTGAGGTTCACAGAGTACTTGGCTCATACAACTATGTTCAATAGTAGGTGGGATTGGGTGTTTTGTGATTAAATGAAATTGTTTGGGTTTGTAAATTTGGTTCATTGACCTGGTAGTCTTGGAATAGGTTCTTTGTGGTTAAGACACATTCAAATCAATGGACACAGAGAGTGATTCGTGAGGCAAGTTGGTGACTTGTGTAAGAGGAGCCGTGTGTGTGGATGGTGAGGAGGCCTCGCCGTGGTGCGATGAAGTTGGGTCAGTGCATGAGGGATTAGACTATAGATTTCAGAAAAGTACAGGAGGAGAGATCAGAGGAGTTACCGGGGGTGATGTAGAAGTAGTGGCACGATTCGAAATCATTAGTGTTGGTCGCGGTGGAGACGACACAAGGATGGGTGGAGCAGCCATCGGGGTCAATGAGGACATTGTTGCAAGCATTTGTGGCTGAAATGGGTTTTGTGTTTCATAAAAAATGACGTGTCGAGATATGTAAGTCTTGTTAGTGGTGAGGTCAATACACTTGTAGGCATTTTGTGTTTGCGAGTAGCCTACAAATAGATACGGGGTGGCTTTGGGTTGAAGTTTATGGGTGTTGTAAGACCTAGTGAGAGGGAAATAGAGACATCCAAATTTTTTTAATTTGAGATAATTTTGTGGTTGTTTAATAAGGTAAGCAGCTGTTGAGAAAGCATGAGGCTAATAAGATAATAGTAAGGAAGCATCATGTAAAAGAGTGAGGCCCGTTTCCACTAAGTGACGATGACGACGCTCGGAGACACCATTTTGTTGTGGTGTATGAGGTGATGTGGTGTAGTGGCTAATTCCATGAATAGAAAGATATTGTTTAAGAGCAATAATTTCACCACCATTATCCGAGTAAAGACTTTTGATTTTAGTTTGAAATTTGGTTTCAACAAGATGTTTAAATTGAGAAAATATGCTGCTTATACCAGATTTTGTTGCCATGGGATAGAACCAAATATATTTGGTAAAGTGATCAACCAAAATCAAATAATACCGTGAGCCTTCAAGACCAACAATGTTAGAGGGGCCGCAAACATCAATGTAAATAAAATTAAGTGGTGCATGACTTTGAAGACTATTTTGACGAAATGGTTGTTTATGCGCTTTATTGACTGAACACGATGTACAAAGATGAGACACTTGCTCTTTTATTATTGGAAGAGAAAAGTAATTAACAAGATGAAGAACAATTTTTTGAGATGGATGTCCAAGACGCTTGTGCCACCTATTGATCGAGGTTCGTTCATCCACATTTGCAACCATTTTTGAAGAAGAGGACACCAGTGAGTCCGGAAGCGTGTAAAGACTATTTTCACATGCACCTTTGAGTAGAACCACCCCCGTGATCTGATCTTTAACAAGAAAAAATGAGGATGAAATTTAACAAAAACGTTATTTTGTGTAGTAAAATGATGAACAAAAATAAGATTTTTACGTATGCTTGGAACACAAAGGGTATGATTTAAATGAAATGAAATGTATGTGTGGGTGAATGAAATACCAATGAACCAATACGTGATCCGTCACCAATGGCAACCTTATATGTACCATCATATTCAGAATGGACAGATAAATTAGCAAGATCACCAATAATATTGTGAGATGCTCCAGAGTCAATAAACCATTTAGTGTCCTTGGCTTGCGAGGTGGAAGCACAGGTAACAGTTGCCTCAGAAAAATTCAACCAAGGACAGTATTTTGCAATATGGCTCAATTGATCACAAATTTGACACTTGCTGATATCGGCGCTGACCTATGGGCTTAGTTGATTTTCTGTTATCCCGTGAGCCACCAGAGTTACGAGATTGGGTCAAAGACCCATCAGATTTAGATTGGCCACAATGTCGATAGGGGTTATTTGGCTTGCAGAAACCCTTAGAATCATTGCTTCCTGTCGAAGAGTTTAGGGATGGTCGACGATTTGAAGAATTAGCAGTAGCAACTAGCTGTTGCATGGTGGCTTCAAGGTGGTGCAAATATCCTTCATGGCCTACAAGAAGATCGTGGAGCTCCTTAAAGGTTAATGGTCGTTCCCTTGCTCAAATTGGTGCTGCGATTTCTCGAAAATCAGGTCACAGACCATAGAGAATATAAAGAGTAAGATCATCATCAGAAATGGGATGATCAATGAGTGCAATTTCATCTGCAAGGGCCTTGATAGTGTGCATATAATCTTGAATAATCTGGTTTCCCCCTTGATCAAGGTGAGCTCCTCTTGAGTTGCATTGCATGAGTCTGGAATTTGCTTGCATGCATGGTATTTAATTTTTGCCAAGCCTCTTAGGATGTTTTAGCAACAGAGATGAAGGAGGTTATGGTGGTTGTAGTGAAAGCCAAAATGACACTTAGAATCAATTTGTTCTGCCTTCCCCAGTGGGTTTTTTGAAGGGTAGAGATGGAGAATCCATCGTTGGTTGGACATGGGTTGTCGCCAGTAACATAATCAAGAAGATTATAGCCAATGAGTATGGCTTCAAGCTGGGCACGACATTGAGAAAAAGTTGAGAGTGTGAGTTTTTCATTGATTTGGGCAACAATGTTTAGGGCAATAAGGGGAGTATCAGTTGGAGGTGATGGGCTTGTAATAGGTGTATGTGTGTTTTCTGGATTGGGATCGAGTTCTTGTTGGAGTGTGGCTCTCCTAATACCATGATGAAAATTGAATATGGACAAAATCTTTGTTGCTCGCAAAACAATTGTATATTCACATAGAAATTAATACACTGATAAGTATAGAATAAATACATGTTTTACAGGTTCTATTACAAGTAAGAAGACTAAAATTGTGGCTGAAATTTCTTTCGGTTACAGAGTCAAACAGAGTCATAAATCCTTTGTGATTTTCTAACTATTACAGTCATGATTCATGCCTAATACTCAACTTGATTCAAGGAATCATCCTTTATAAAGCTCAATTGTTTCTAGACTTTTGTTTGGTTGATAAGAAAAATTGAGAGAGTGTACTACACGGTTTCTCGTGCACCAGTGGGGACCAGATTGAGAGAGATGATTTTCCCATGCGTTTTGCATTAAAAAAAAAAAAAGAGAAGAAGAAAAAGCCACGCTGACAAATCTAGTATATACTTGCTCTTAATTAAGGACAAGCTTGACCTGTGAGATGAGATGCGAATTTTGTAAATAGTAAGAAGATAGTTTGTGAATAGTAGTGAGATATTTAAATTAATGTTTAATGGGATTTTGGAAAAGAGAGTGAAAAGATTGAATAAAAAATATTATAAAATTAAAATATTGTTAAAATATAGCTTTTTAATATTATTTTTGTTTGGTGATTTGAAAAAGTTGAATTGTTTTTTACTTTTTTTTGTTGAAAAGTTTGAAAAAGTTGTAATGATTAGTTTGAAAATATTTGTGTTTGAGTGATGTTTAGGAAAGAGATGAGAATTTTGAAATAGAAACTTATTCCAAACAAGCCATCCTTCCTAAACATAATTCAAATACAAATATTTTCAAACTAATCATTACAACTTTTCTAAAATTTCAAACAAAAAATAAAAAATAATTCAACTTTTTTAAATTCTCAAACAAAAATAATATTATAAAATTATATTCTAAGAATATTTTAACTTTATAATTTTTGTATTCAATTTTTTCTCACATTTTTCAAAATTCAAAAAATACTCAACTCAAACTATTTTATTACTATTTACAAACTATCTTATTACTATTCATAAAATTCTCATCTTATCTCAAAGATCAACCTAAATCTCCTAAAACATTTATCCCAAAAACCAAGGTGTTTAAAAAGATTTTGGATAAGGAATATTATTATATTATTTCATTAGAAAAAACTTAAATATAATATGAGAGTGCCTACAAACCGATCGGGTGTTTTCCTTCAATTTACACCCACAAATTACAAACTGCCACGTAGGTAATTCAACAAAATTCATCATACACTTGCAAACAGGTGAAAAATTATTTTTTTACAGCTCTTCACTCCCCCCCTACTTGCTCTCCTTCCACCTTCCTTCATTTTTTTTTTTTTTTTGTACAAAAAAATACAATCTATGTAGAAGTGTTTTTTTTCTTGCTCCGAAACAAAGCATAGATGAGAGAACCAAGCACCAAGAAATCTGTGTAGAGGGGAGAACCACGTGTATTTATAAATATCCATGTAGAGGCTTGCTCTGAAAAATCTCCCATATCTGTGTGGCTTGCTCCCCTGTGGCCATCGACAAGAGATTTGTGGCCATCGACGAGAGTTTGATTTTCAATCAATCATTTTCGGTTAGTCCAGTTACTCCTAAACAATAAACATTGAGTTTTATTTTTTTTCTTATTTTTGTTTGGCTGTTGAGAAAGTTTTATTCTATTGAGTGTGTTGATTAGGAAAAAAAGGTGATGCGTGTAATGCTATTGAGCAATAATGTGTGTAATGCATGTAATGCTGAAGTGTATTGATTAGAAAAAAACAATGTTAATGTAATGTTGTGTCCAGAACAATGGGTTCGACGGAGATGGGTTCGAAGAATAATGAGTTCAAGGGAGAAGAAAATGGTCTCTGTTCAAGCTCCGAAAATGACCTCTGTTTGAGGGAGACAAAAATGTGCTCAATTGAAAGAGAGGAAAATAGATATGAGAAGAGAGACGGGGAAGAGAGAAGGGAGGAGGGAGAAGAGATTGGGTAGAATAGATATGATTTCACCGTAATTTCAATAAGCCCCTACGTGTTAGAACTCTACTGGCAGATATAAAAGTTAAATAGACACCAGACCGTTTTGAAGTTAATCTCAATATAATATGGTATAAATAATTTAATAATGATATGTTTAGACCCAATTTAACCAACATTATCCAAACCGTTCCCGCACTGGGACCAGGACAGGTGTCACACTGGAAACGCACCGTCACGTTTCCAAGTGCCCAAAACAGACGAAAGACAAAAACAAAAGGCTTCGGCGTCCCAGGCTTAGCTTCAGATGAAGATATCTCGGATGCACACGTCCTGTCTGACCCCTCTGCTTTGCTTATTTAGCTCTGTCTCATATAATTTTGTGCCTTCTCCTCCTCACACAACCAGAGATAAACCACATACAGAGTGAAAGTAAGGCCTGCTCTTTGTAATTTTTCTTCCTTGTTTTTAAGTTTCTTTTTTTTTTTAATTTGTGTACTTACGTATATTAGAAATATTTGTATGAATTTGGTAGGTGAAAATGGCGAGCTCAGTGGAGGAGGGTGTAAGAGAGGAAGTTGTTTCGGTTGAACTCCCTGCTCCTGCTGGTTGGAAGAAGAAGGTACTTCTCCTCCTTCTATGGGCTTTGTTTTGCTCTATTCTGCTTTGTGTAGAAATTCTGGGGTCTTCATTTCTTGAGTTTTCCGTTCCAAATGCGCTTCAACTAACTTTTACATGGGAAAATTTGACCTGGGTTTGGCTTATTTTGAATCTTTGTGTGCTTTTGCGGTGGAATTTGGTGCTGTTGCTATATTACGCTAGCGAGCCAGGGTTGTGGGTGTTCCGGTAATTTGTGGTGA
The DNA here is from genome assembly GCF_004785595.1 of Juglans microcarpa x Juglans regia. Taxonomy (NCBI): domain Eukaryota; kingdom Viridiplantae; phylum Streptophyta; class Magnoliopsida; order Fagales; family Juglandaceae; genus Juglans; species Juglans microcarpa x Juglans regia. The sequence continues at coordinate 39,167,528 of NC_054596.1, forward strand.
AATATGAGTAAATATCTTCTTTCGTAGTTTATTCTAAATCTTTTGGGAGTATGTATGCTTTGAATTTTGTGAGAATTCCTGTTCTGTGTTGTTCTTTCATTTGTAATGTTGCCGTTCACTTTATTCCCCTGCCTCCTCACCTTCCTTTCTCTCCTTGTTCAAGAATTTTTACATGCATGATCTCAAGAACCCTTACGCTCATGCTTCGTTTGACTCAATAGTGAATTCAAAGATTTTTTGTTGGTCTAACCCTGAGAGTGATGGTTCCAAATAAGGATATATAGAATTTTAGCTTAAAAGTTGATATATATATATATATATATATATATATTTAGATTTCAATGATCTTTTGATCAATTGGCATCTCTTAACCCCATACATGGGCGAATTAACTAAATTACATTAAAAAATAACAGAACCACTTTGGAGCGGTCTGGCTGTTTTTAAGGGAATACCAGCCACCAATTATAAGCCGCCACGTCAGCAATTTCACAAAATTAACATGTGATCATCACATTCCTGAATGCCCCTGCCATAACATCTCTTGAAACTCAACCCAGTCGAAGGAACGTCCCCTTTACAAACTTCAGATCCATCGAACACCCCAGGAATGCCCCCTAAAATCTTTCTTCTCTTTTGCAGTATGTGATCGACCTTTTGAACAAGTTTATGAAGTGAACCGAATAAGAGAAAGATTTTAGGCTGTAGATGTATTTGAACTGACACTTAGAAGAAGAGAGACGGAAAGAGAGGAAAGATATAGAATCGGGTGTGTGCTAATTTTTTTTTTTTTTTTCCAGCAGGTTGTTTGTGGGACTTCTCTGTTTCAGAGAGAGAGAGAGAGAGAGAGAGAGAGAGAGATTATGAGAATAGAGGGTGTTTTGTGTGTGTGGTTTGGGATAGGTTGTTTCTGGGATAGAGGCGCCATCAAAAAAGGACTTATTCAGTCTTTGAATTGATTTCCTTCGTTGCTGGCTGGCTCTTTGCCTTCTTGAAGTTGGTAAACGGGCTGGAGGCTTCGAGGGGCTGCGACGCTGGAGGTTTCAACGGGTTTGAGTGAAGGAGATGAGGGGTTTGAGCGAATGAGACAGACGGACCGATGCTAAGTTATTCTCAAAAAATAAAGGTAGACTTTTGCAGGTATATATACCAAAGTTGTGAATTTTGTTTTGTACTGGCCGGTACAGCCAAAATATGCCGTACCGGCTGGGTAGCCAGTACATAAAAGACCCTTGTTTTGTACTGGGTGAATTTTGGCCGTATCAGCTGGTACCGGTTTGGCTGATATATAGATTTTGGTCTTTACTTTTTTTTTTTTTTTTTTCATTTCTTCAAACTACATGCTCATTTTTGGACCCTCAATTTAAATCAGACTAGTTATAATTTATATATATAATTTATTCATATATAGACTATTCCGAAATGGTATCCAAAACTGTACTGGCACCGAAATATCTCGTTTCAATGCCTCAACCGAAATGGTCACTGAAACGATATTCAAAACATTGATATATACTGGTCGCTTTAGGTAAAGAGCAGATTCTCTGATCCTTTTAACGAGCGACATAAAAGTTTTTCTAATCCTTTTTGGATCTATATACTCCTCTATCCCTTTTCCTCAATCGACAAAAAATTAGAAGCTATGACAGCTTGATAATTCATTCCCATGCTTCATGCTAATACGATATAGTAATATACTGATATGCCATCATAGCAAATTGATAAAGGTTGCAATTGGTGGGGAACCAAAGCTTTACTAGCTAATTGATAAAGATATTTATGAGCGAAGAGCCTTGGTCCTTGTCTTGCTGTTGTTTCAAATAGGAAGTTAATACTATTGCACTTGAATAAACATATTTAGTGCTCTTAAATAAAATGTGCATATCCATGGTTGGCGTGAGCTCATATATATTGCTGATATATATATATATATATATATATAGAATGTAATCTCATTACTTACCCAGAAAAGCACATATATAGTTCTTTGACCTTGAATTCTAGGTCTGAAGTCCATTTTTAGCGGTAGATGCATTGAGGATGTCAATTCATATGATGACATCTATGCTTCTAATCAGAAGGTCTTTTACTTATTTGAACAACTCAAAGATAGATTTTATCGCGAAGGGTATGCCTTTTCCATGGACATTTTCATAGAGATAGTAATTCCACCTGAACGTTCCTTATTTAAAAAAACCATTTGGCTTTGTCCCTTATTCAATTTCTGCATCTAGACTTCCAGCCCTCTAAACCAATTGAATATCTGAATTGGAATCAAATTATTACTTTCGGGATGAATGAGTACTTAATTTGACAAGTTGCAGCCAGCAGGACTATCATCCACATTGTGCGCCATCTTGGGAGTGATTTGGGTGATTGACAGGTAAAAAAGTAGAATATAATGTGGATGTAGGAGGATTGATTTGCTGGTTGATGACCAAAATAGAATACATTTAAGCTTCACTTTGTGGGAGATTATTCTTGGATTTAATCTTGAAGCAGCACCAGTTTAGCAATTGCTGCTGAAAGTATTCTAATTTACAGTCTTTGAACCTTAAATCTTTAATTCTGCATGTTTTTCTGATCTACTGTTTGTTTCTTTGCCATTTTCCATTTTAAATTTTTCTGTAGCACATATGTATCCAATGGATTGTTATTTTTTTGTGTTGGTCAATTAAGTGAGAGTAGCATACAATGATCTGTGGTCATTTGCAGTTTTTTCCCAAGCAAGGTGGAACCCCAAAGAAAAATGAGATCGTATTCACATCACCAACAGGAGAGGAGATCGTTAAGCAAAGACAGTTAGAACAGTACCTGAAAGCACACCCTGGTGGTCCAGCAGTTTCGGAATTTGATTGGGGCACTGGTGAGACCCCAAGGAGATCATCAAGGATTAGTGAGAAGGCCAAGGCATCTCTCCCGCTAGAAAGTGGGCCTCGGAAGAAACGGAGTAGAAAATCATCAGCTCCAAAGAAGGATGACAAAGAGAAAGAAACTGTGCCAGAAGGAGCTGAGGAGACAAAAGAAGAACACGTGCAAGTGGCTGATAAAATTAAGGATTATGCAGGTGCAGAGGTGGAAAAGGATGTCCTTAAGCAAAATCAACATAACAATAAAGTGGAAGATACTGCAGAAGCAGGGCTGGAAATTTTAAACGGGACACTTGGTGGGAAAGAAGCTGAGGGTACTTCTGAAGTTACTCAAAATGAAAATGCTAAGTTGGAAAGTACAAACAATCTAGAGAAGGCACAGCAACCCCAGGTTGAGGCAGAGAAAGATTATGGGTCTCAGGAACAAGGCAAAACTGACGCTACTGCTGGTGAGAGAAAAGATGAAGTGGACGGAGAGGGGAAAAAGAAAGATGACAAAAGTGCTCTTGGATATGATGGAGAAATCAAGGAGAATTCAGTGAAAGGTAACAATGATGAGCTCAAGGCAAATGTTCTTGAAAAGCACAGTAAGGTTGAAGAAGTTATTGAAAATGGCAACCATGGCAATGAGGTTCGTGACAAGCCTTGAGTATAAAGTAGGCTAACTGGATGCTGGCTTGTCATCCAATTAGATCTGTGGGAAGATGACCATAGTTTAATGTTATTGGTACTGTTAATGTTAACAATCTGATTGTTCGTGGAACATCCGTCTATACGATCCTAGATTAGGCCTATAATGTTCTCTTGTACTGAGAAACGTGTAGCTTGCAGTGACCTTTTGTAACATTGTGGGGTAAAGATATTTGTAATGATATTGTTATTCAGTCCTGTAATAATGGAGATCCTGGAACCTTTGAAACATATTAGTTTAACCTTGATGACTGGGAATCTTCGTACTTTTTAGGTGATTTGGCTTATGAATGTTGCAGGTTCTGGGGCAAGACAAGCCTTAAAAGGCAAACCCAAGCAAGCATAGATAGCTATTTATCGGGATTAGGTTTGGGGGGTGAGATGAGAATTTTGTGTTTTGTTTGAAAGTTTAAAATATTGTATTTTAATATTATTATTGTTTTGGGATTTGAAAAAAGTAAATTGGGATTTGAAAAAAACGAATTGGGATTTGAAAAAGTTGAATTGTTTATTATATTTTGTATAGAGATTTGAAAAAGATGTAATAATGAGATGATATGAGAATTTTGTGTCTCATCCCACCTCCCAAACCTGCCTTAATCTCAGGACCGTTACCTTGAAACACATTAGTTTAAACAGAGTGCTGCAATTCCTCTCTTGAAGATTTAAGGGGGTCTCGTTGGGAGCATTCAGGAGAAACTAAACCATGTAGTGCTTCTTTATCTGTTGTTTCAAAGTTACTTATGTGCTCTTCTGTATACTGGAATACCGGTCAGCAATGGCGGTCATAATAAATGGGCCAAGATCAATCAGACAGAGTGCACAATCTGGAGAAATGTAACACTCTCAACTGCTTAACCCTCAATTTAGTTAGTAGCAAGTTTAAGTGTCCTCCGTAAATGCAGACTTGTGGAGTAGGTGTTAAGCAGAAACAACAAACTTCCATTCAATTAATCCAATTTCTAAAGAATGGTGACGGCAAAATTTGCAATGCATGGTGAGAATGTTGATACTCAAAATCGAAGCTCAATCAAACTGAGCATTACGACTCATAGCCAGTTGATCCGGACTTGTAATGGCTGACTGAAACAATGAAGATAGCTTGCTACTGGATGACACGAACAAGAGGTTGGAGGATTAACCGAAGAAAGCCAACTCAAAAAATAAAATAAAAGAAGAAAAAACTGTGGTCTCTATTCAAAGCCCCTTAAGCTGTGCAGTAAGCCCGGTTAATGCTGTCCATTTCTGAAATGCGCTTGCTGACGACACAAAAGCAAGTTTGGAGGACTCAACATCATTACGAGTAACTGCAAAGTAAAAGCATAGGTAAGTCATGCGAGTCCTAAAGATTTATTACTATAATGTGGTCTATAAAAAAACATTCTGAGACTGATGTTTCCATGTCTGCTGGTGGATGACAGCAGTAGATCATGTATGTGGGAATGCAATGCACATTCAGCCATAGTCAGTAATCCACCTGATGAGATCAATGAAGCCAATGAGGAATTGAACGTATCCACTTCAGTCTTCTCTTCAGGACTAGAACTCAGCTGTATAGAAGAGAAAGAACAAAAAATAAACAAAATCAGTAGTTTAGCATATGCACCAGTGGAAGTAGAGATCATGCCGTCCTTCACAAAAGACTCTCACTCTGAAAATCACATCTTTGTCACGGCAGTTGCAATTTTAAAAGTAAAGGAAGAAGTGATCTTTTGATTATAAAGCTGAAAAAGTAAAAATAAGAGGTCCACAGGGTTTGTGATTTTCATAAATGGGGCTTTGGGGGGGAAGTAACATATGTAGTTTGCAAGTGATAACGTTATGGTGCAGGGGTGACCTTGGTGAAGGCTGTATTGGCATTCTTAACCCAGTCTGTATTGGTGCTTCCCCCAAGAACTGAACTAGCTGTAGATAGATCGTTATTGTCAATGGCTTGACCAACTTTACTCAGCCTGTACACCAGATCCTGCAGATATCCTGCAAAAAGAAACCATCATTTTCAAGGTAAGGTGAGTACTTGTTAGAAATTGGAACATGTCATGGAAGATTCATTGCAACCCCGGGGGGGGGGGGGGGGGGGGGGGGGGGGGGGGGGGGGATCCATAACATAATTGAGCTCAGTTGGTCTAGTTTGTGCAGGAAACAATAGAAACCCAACATGAACATTAAGATTAAGATTAGTACACATTATAATCATAAGTGTCAGGATGTAGAAAAAAATACTCTCCAGTTCTTGAGTTTTCTGTAGTTTAGAAGGAAAGTAACGAGTGTCACAACTTAGTTCTATGCTGAATTACTCTAACTAGGGTGATGAGAGCGCAATACAAAGCAGCACACACAGCTTCGACCTATTTTTAACATCTTTGAATCATAGTACTTTCTATTCTACAGTGGGAATGTCCAAACACATTGAACCAATATTTGCACTTAAATTTCTGATTGGTTATGGATTTAAAGGAAATCTGGAACAAAAATGGAGATCTGAATCGATAAAAACTAGGCTGTTGTCATCCTTCTAGCTGAATTAAGTGGGAATATAGAGCCACATATTGCTAGGCTTCTATTTTAATCAATTATATCATCCCAGTACAAAATTCCCTGCATTCTAGTAAGTGGGTAGAAAATCAAATTTTCACAAGTGCCCGGAAAAAATAGAAACATGAAGTTTAACTAGAATCTCGATGCAGTAACATAGTAAGTAAAGTGGAATTATGCAGTTTATGAGCTTTCTTAAATGTGGGAAAATGTAAAGAACCTGTTTCTTTGTTGGATGAGCTAATGACTCCTTGTCTCTCAAGCCTCTTCTTTCTGTCCTTCTTGACCTTTTCCAAGAGCTCCTCATCGTCTTCAGCCTCCAGAATTGCTGCATTTGCGCTGGGGCAGCCTTTACCAGAAAACAATAGGCCAAAGCTGGTGATGAAGCAGATAGAAAAGCTTCTTTTGGTAAGATTCAGAGAGAGTGGTGCTGATTCATTGACTGCCTTGCATATAGCTAATTTTCTCTTTGCATTCTGGGTGGGAGGGAGAAATAATGATGGGGATGTTGATAAAGAAGAGGAAGAAGATGCTGAAGAGGATAGAGGAGAAGGATGAAAGGTGTTTGCAGTTGAGAGAAAGGGTGTTGCCATATTTCTTGCTTTTCTTTTACCCTGTTTTCTGGTACTTTTGGTGGGAAAAAAAATCTGAGGTATTTGCAGTTTGGATGTTTTGAGGATAAGGTTGCTGGATTCTGTTATCTGATCTAGTCATTTCTTGATTGCTTGAGGACATAATTGTCATCTACAAAAGGTTTACTAGCATCTCAATGGTAGAGAAGTAACACCATCATCATCATCATAAACGTGCATCTGATACAAGATTGGCGCATTCAATCCATTATCCAAGATACTCTCATATGTGCCATTTTCTTCCAATAGAAAGCACAAAAAATAGTTCGATTCCAATATCGATTGGCATATTTTTCGAGATCAACGTCTTTTTTAAGTTCTTCAAACGTGAGGGTTTCAAGTTAGGGTGAAATAGATATATAAAATAGAGAAATGATAGTAGTGCTCAAGCGTCGTGCAATTTATTTAAAAAAATAAGTAAATACAGAATTCACATAAAAATAAATAAATTTTTAATAGTGAACTTTATTCTTTTTTAAAATAATTACGCGGCGCTTATACACTACGACTGCATTTAATATTACTCTTGTAAAATTTAATATATGGGTAGTGCTACTCCCACAAAGGGAGGGCACCGAAACATCCACCGAATAGACAATTGTGTTTTTATCTTTTTTATCTATGAGAAAAGTTATTTTGCCGCCCCAATAGTACCACTCAAATGTACTGCTTGATATTTTTTTTTATTTCGTAATTAAAGAAATGATTTTAAATGTATTGATATATTTTTTTATTTTTTAAAAATATTTAAATATATTAAAAAATTAAATAAAAAATTAAAAATTAAAAAAATATCGGTAGTAAGACTGAACGGTGCTACTCTGCCGCCATTGAAGAAGTATCTCTCTTTTTATCTTCTCTGTAACTACCTCTCATGCGGTAAGGCTGTGCCAGTGGGATGATGGCGTCATTGAAGATACAGTGGGATAGACCTGAGGATTGGGAAGTCGATCATAGGGCACGTGTGATAATAGTGAACAAAAGACTACAGATAATTAGTTTCCAAAAGAGAAAAACTAGAAAAAAAAAAAAAAAAAGAAGGAAATAGACAAGGATAAGGAAAAAGAAAGATAGTAGAAAAGAATGAAAAAGGAACAACAAAGGAATTTTTTAAGAAAAATTATAAATTTATAATTACCTATGATTATTTTATAAAAAACACGGCAAGAAAGCCTTATCCCCCACACACTTCCATCTTATAGTATTGGTATTGACCTAGTCAAATGTCAGTGTCTAGCCAAATTTTGGCTAAATAGCTCAAAAGTGATATGCATTAGAGTAGTCAAAACTTTAAAGCTCTACTTTTGAATTACAGTAAATTTATCAATTTCTCTAAATGTAGTCAGCTACTATTCATCTTTAAAATAATATTTTACTCAAAAAATATTCTCAATGGCTATTGTTGGATAATTAAGTTGAGAAAAAAAATAGTTGGGAAATAATAATTTTAAATAAAAATTAAATTATTAATTAATTTATAGAATGTATTTGCAAAATATAAAATTAAAAAATTATTATTAAAATATAATATTATATTATTATTTTGATTTTGAATAGATAGTCCAATGTCAATTAACCTCTCAAATGATTTTAACTTTAACCAAAACTTCAACTTTTAGTCAAATTTTAAACTGGACAATGGCTAAACTATTGTCAATGCTCTTAATATGTGATTTGTCATTTTTATTTTTTTATTTTTACACACATATTTAAGCATTAAGATAGAAGAAAAAAGAAATAAAAAATTATATGTTAATTAAGTGGAAGTGTATAGTGTAAGACTTTTATATAAAATTTTTTATTTTATTAATCTATTTAAATAAATGATAGCTATGTAAAATTGAAATTAGTTTTTAACGAGACGTCGAGATGTTATAATTACTTAACTATAAAAAAATAATATGAGTATGGACTTTTTTTTATTTTTTTATATATAGAATCATAACTTCCACTAATAAAAAGAGATTACATATATTTATCAAGTAAAATTTGAGAAAGAAAATCTGAAATATAATCCCACCACACGACGAAATTATCCATATTTATCGCATAACGAGCTAAACAACGAACTGTCCTATTTCCTTCTCTGTGTGTATCGATAAAATTACATTTAACAAAATGCGTAAAAATTAATAATCTTCCGACGCTGCAAAGCCTTGACTACTAAAAAGGAGACTGGGCTGCTTCTGCTCGGGCTTGGACCCAAAGTAAAAGGTGGGTTGCTTATTTATTAATGCATGATATAATTATAAATTGTATAAATATTAAAAAAAGAGTAAAATTTATTATTAAAAAATTAATTTTTTTACATATATTTTATATTTAATCATAATCAATTTTTTAAAAAAGAATACGATATTTGTATATTCTATAACTGTAAATATCATTTCATATTTAAAAAAATAACAAAAAGAAAAAATTAATTCAACTTATTTTCTGATACGGGATGCACATTCTTTACATTGTTGATATGATATAATATAGTTTGTAAGCGATTAAATTTTTAAATAAATCCGATCTTATTATATTAATACTATTAAATATGTATTCTACATATGGTTTACAAATAAAAATCTTTTCTTAAAAAGTAAAAAAAAAAAAAAGAAGTTGAGTGGGTTGCTTAGTGAAAGCAATGACGACAGGGAATAGTCTTCCCAGCTTATGGAAAAGTAAATGGGAACACCATAAGGATTGATAAAAGCCACATTAACACAAAAAGAGAGCAATGCTGTGGATTCAAAAAAAAAAAAAAAAGAGAGAGAGATTCCCCTCTACGTGGGTCGATCATGACAGTAGGTCAAAAAGCGACAGCTTTTATTAATTATTCAGCTTAATAATTAAGCAAACTCTAATCTCCAGCTCTAAAGTTAATCCTTTTAACTCATGAGATGAAGCGTAAGAATGCGTTTAGATGTTAAATTGAGTTGAGTTGAGATAATAAAATATTGTTAAAATATTATTTTTTATTATTATTATTATTTTGAGATTTAAAAAAGTTAAATTATTTATTATATTTTGTATTGGAATTTAAAAAAATTATAATAATAAATTGAGATGGATTTACTTTCCAAACGAAATGTAAATGGCACCAAATCCTCCTACTTATAATATATAGTACGTGTTCTATCTCTTTTCTCAACACCATTTTATTGTCTTCTCCAGCTTTTCTCTTTATTTTCCTTTTGAGTCTTAATGCAGTACCCTAATACTTTTGTGGGTAAACTTGCTTGAATCAACACCAATCGACTCTAGTTATTGGGATTCTTTTATGAAATAAATTATATTAAGCCTGTTTAATGAAAAGCTTTTGGTTTCTTTCTGAAAAGATTACCAAAAACAAACAAAAAAAAGATCATGAAGCAATACTTGAGGGGATGAAAGTAGTGTCGGTCAATACTTAAGAAGACTCTTTCATCCTAAGTTTTCAGTAGAAAAGTTTTATTCATCATCTCACACACAACACCACACACCACACACCACTTTTTTTTTTTTTTTTTACCAAATGTATGATATATAGATGATGAGCAGAAGAATTCAATTAGTTTAATAAGAATAAAAAAAAAAGTGTGGTTTGTGGAGAAAATGAGTAGCAAAACCCTTTTCAATACCATTGCTTCTTTTATTGTTCCCTCAAGCATTAGCCCTCGTGTATTATCATAAGAGGGAGGAAAATATTTTCTTCCCACACTACAAGCAAATCTGTTTTTCCCGACTTTTGAAATTTGTCGCATATAACTATTTTCATCCATTCCATTTGTTTGCTCACTTCTGTTTTAACCCAGCGAATAACAAAAAGCTCACGATGGAGGAGTTGACACTATGAGAGAATACTGGGAAGGGTCAAGCTTGCAGGGTTTGAAGATGGAATCTGATGGTCGATGGGTCGAAGTGCAGAAGGGTGCTCGTCGAAGTGGGCAAACATGGGGAAATACGTTGCGTGGAAATTAAATGGATTCTATCACTTTTGGCACCCCCATGCTGAAATCCCGACAAAAATCAAGACATTGAGAAATTTTTCTTATTTTGTGACGCACATAATCGTCAAAAAAGTAACATTAAATCGCCGCAAAACCTAATATAATGAAAACTCAACGTGCACATTTTAAACGCCTGCAGTGAGTTTGAAATCGACACAAAAAGCCCCTTTTTGCGTCGATTATTTTTGCAGCGATTTTATAATCCATGGAAAAGCCTTATTTCTTGTAGTGCCACCATTGCATAAAAGAATAATTCTTCTCAGTAGTCACTATTCACTATCTCATACCCCACACTCTATAAAGAAAAAAACTGTTAGATGTGGGATGTGTATGTGAATGGTAACTGATATATAATAAAATTCTACATAAAAATGTTTTAATCTGCAAATTTATGAGAATATTACTAATAATAAGAGTTTGAAATACTTTTTTGTTTTGTTTGTTTTCTTATTACTCTAGATAATTAACCCAACAAGCCTCAGAACAATAATAAATCAGGATTTTGTAGTCTTTTATGCACTAATATAAACTTTCTATAATTTATAGAGTTATAGACATATTATGTAAATCCCAATGTATTTAATGTTATAGTTCATGTTGTCCACGAATAATATTTAATGATGTGAAGTCTACAAATTATGTGTATCTCTTCGAATCGTAAAAAATATTTAAGTATAAAAATTGTAAAAAATCTTAATCCAACATCTGTTTTCTTCCTATTATTTGTTCTTTTCTTATTATTTACAGACAAAAAAAAAAAAAAAAAATCATGGAATTGATTCTCGAGTCATCAAGCAAAATAAAATAAGTTCTCCACTCAGCCGTCTGAACTCGTTACATTCAATCATTCAACTTTTTAAAGTAGTATGCTAACGTGTATTTTTCTTTTTGCCTTTTTTTGTGGTTTACGTGTCAGATGCTCGCCGATTGAGAATTTCCAAAGCTCAAAAAGTGAAAATAGCTTGAAGATTTGGTGCTAAATTTGACCATATATTCAGTAAAAATAAGAAATCTTGAGTTTTCTATTTAATTTAGATCTTTAAGTTTTTAAATTTGATTCCCGCATGCTAATTCCGCCTCTCATATTGTGAAAGCTATGGCTGCCAGGCACATTACAATGCTGCAAGGTTGGAAGGTGCTACCAGATCAATGTAAATTCATTGTGAAAATGGTTAGAATTAAAATGGTTGCAAGGGTTAATTCATGTTATGCATGTTTTTAGTGCAAAAATTTGCGATCCTTGTAATTATATTTAAAGAAAAAAAAATTTATCAATCATTATTTACCGCTCCATATCTTACATCTTATAAAAAAATATTTATATATTTTATAAAAAATATCTTCATATTTTATAAAAAAATTATAAATATAAAATTTATGATGCGGAGAGTGATTGATTTGTAACAAAACTCATACTCATAACATTACTCTTAGGTTTACCATGATTAGGATGCAACGTGGAAACCTCTGCATCTACTGCCGACTACAGTCAGACTCCCCAACTAGTCGAGTTACCTAGAAGAGCACCACTATAAAATCACCCGTCTTTCAGTGTTTCAACTTCCGTCTCCCTCTTTCCGAGCCATGGAGAACGACCGCCCAAAGACCCGTACTTTTTTTTTGTTCTTTCTTCTTCTTCAATCCCTTGAATACAGAGAGGTAAGAGGGAGTTTTCTCTAAGAGAGAATCCAAGTGGGATTTGGAGAGGAAAGGGTGTCATTTATTGAGAGAGAGGGAATCTTTGTCTTATGGCATGCCCGAGGCAGAAGAAGCACTTCATTGAAAGCCTACCCATTGGAGATTCTGCTCTTTCCTTGGCCCATCCCACCATCCCACTTGAAGAATTTTATCTAAAACTGAATCTTTTGTTGATGATTTCTTCTCCCAGAAAATGAAAAGGTTGTGGGTATTTGTCCGGTTTCTTACCGTGTTCTTGTTCTTCTTCCTAGTTGGTAAGTTCTTGTCTTTCTAATTTTCCTAGGATTTAGTTGTTGAATCGATTTATCAGTTATACTCTAGAGTTTTTGTTGCTATCCGCCATGATTGTTAGTAGCAGAGACTTCTACTATTCATCCTATATGTTTTCATCCCAATTATATATTAAGCCTTGTTCTCATCCCAATTATATATTAAGATTCGTTTGCTTACACAAGCCTAGTTAGTAGCATTTGTTTATGATATGAGAGATTGAAAGTTGAAAAAATATCTTATAATTTTTTATATTATTTTTGTTTTAACATTTAAAAAAAATTGAATTGTTTATTAGATTTTTTTGTAGGAATTTGATAAAATTGTAATGATTAGATGAGATAAGATGATTTGTTTTCAGTTTATGAAAACAAACGAGGCTTTAAAGTCAGCATCATATCATGTACGGCCCACACATCAATTAGTGAAGATGCTCGCTGTAATTCTCTATTCTTCCACATGTCGTGTCAATGCAAAATTTCTATCAAAGTTGATGTATTATGTCATGCATACATGCTCGTCGATGTCTCCTTAGTCTCTATAAAATTTCGAAGAAGAAAAAGTCACGTCTGATCTGAAATACTGATCAAGGTTTTTTATTTCACATTTCATGAATGTATGCTACGGTAGAAACTGTACGACATGTAGTGAAAGCATAAGCTTCTGCATCCATTACCATAAAAAGAAAAAGGGGAAGCCTAATTTCTTTTGGCCTTATTTTCAAAGATTTTAGATGTAATATCTGGCGGCTAAGTTGGTTTTCATCTATTTTTGAACAATATGACAGACGTATTGAAGCTTATTCTGTTTTTCATTTGTTTGTTTGATTTCTTTTTTCTAGCCTCTCTGACAGTGCAAGGATTCACTGGAACCTATGGAATAAATTATGGAAGAATTGCAGATAACATTCCTCCACCTGATAAAGTTGCTACTCTTCTCAGAGCAGCAAAAATAAAAAATATAAGAATTTACGATGCTGATCAGAGTGTTTTAAAGGCATTCAGTGGAACTGGGCTTGAATTAGTGGTTGGACTTCCAAATGGATTACTGAAAAATATGAGTACCAATGAGGATAATGCAATGAGTTGGATTAAAGAGAATGTACAGTCGTTCCTTCCTGAGACAAAGATTCGTGGCATTGCTGTGGGCAATGAAGTTTTAGGAGTGCTTGATGATGAGTCGTGTGAAGCTCTTGTGGGTGCAGTGAAAAATATTTACAGTGCAATACATAAGCTTCATTTGGATGATGTGATTCAGATTACCACGGCACATTCCCAGGCTGTTTTTTCTAATTCCTATCCTCCCTCTTCTTGTATATTCAAAGATAATGTTGTACAATATATGAAGCAGCTCCTGGAGTTATTCTCAAAAATTGGTTCTCCTTTTTGTTTAAATGCCTATCCATTCCTGGCCTATATGAGTGATCCGGAGAACATTGATATTAATTACGCTCTTTTTCAATCAACCCAGGGGATTTATGATCCGAAAACCAAACTGCATTATGATAATATGCTTGATGCACAGATTGATGCAGCATATGCAGCGCTAGAAGATGCTGGATTTAAAGATATGGAAGTCGTAGTTACAGAGACTGGATGGGCTTCACGTGGGGATGACCACGAAGCTGCAGCCACAGTAAATAATGCAAGGACATATAATTATAACCTGCGGAAGAGGCTTGCAAAGAAGAAAGGAACTCCTCTTAGGCCAAAAAGAGTAGTGAAAGCATATGTTTTTGCAATATTTAATGAAGATTTGAAGTTCGGGCCAGCTTCTGAGAGAAATTATGGACTGTTTAAGGCTGATGGGAGCATTTCATATAATATTGGGTTTCATGGACTTGAATCTTCAGCTGCAGATACATCGCGTTTGTTTTTGAAGGTATGAGGTTCCTTAATACCTGATGAAACAGGCTTTGTTTGGATAATTTTTTTATAAGCAATTGTTTGAATGCTAAGATCTCAGGAATCTGGATTCTGGTTTGCTGAGTCCATAGTCTTCTTTTTTTTATCCCTCTTTCAAAACAATGGCAATTTATCGGAGAAAATGTTATGGAAAACCATTCTCTTAAAATAGAAAAATTAATTGCGAAAGAACAAATCAAGTCTCGATTTATTCCTTTCTGTCACCTCATATTGAAATGCTAATATCTTGCTGGATTTGGTTTTTATTTCTTCTAAATTTATTGGAGGGTGATATCCAAATGAAGAAGTTTATTGGGGCCAAAAGAATGTATAAGCAGCATACGAAGTGAATTTGAATTTACATCTTAGACAACATAAGCATCTGTATACTCAGGATGGAACTAAACTTAATCTTACCAAAAAGAAAAAAGAAAAAAAGACTCACAGAACATAGACCATTTAATCTGTAGTACACATATCCGGCTTTTATTAAAGACGTGTTAATCATTCTATAAGCATTGTCCAATTTGTCCAAGGGTGATTTGAGATAGAAGAATTTGCAACAACTGTCTTCCCTTTCCATAACTACCCTATAAGTTTTGCTTAGAAGACTGCTGAAGGATATTTACTCTGACCTGCTCCATCACTTTTCTTCTGGATGAACCAACATATAGCTTCGATTTTAGGTTGAGTTATGAGAAACACTAGTTGAGGAGAACCATTTACTTCAATGAAAAGCGCTTTTTATTTTACTCGTCTTGGTTTTGCCTTTGCTATTGATCTATTTTTTAGCCTTTGAAATTTGGATAGAAAAATAATCTCAGAAATATTGTGTGTTTGTAAGAGCACACACAGACTTTTCTTGACCATCACTTGGGTGGGTTGAAGAAGCTGAGGCAAATAGTGACTTTCTTCTCCATTTTCAAAGTCTTACCTGTTCAGCATATGGACAAGGAAACTGACCATACACACGATCACATAACTTCTTTGAGTCTGACTTGAAGTCACTTGGATGCAGTGCGTCCTATATCTCCCTTTTGAGAAATTCTTGGTCTATAGAATTACAAAATCTGTATTACAAACTGACGTGTCTTGTCGCAGTACGTTAAGTTTTATAGCTTTTTATATCATATCTGCCATATCAGCTTTTAAAGTAGATTTTTGTAATTCTCTTTGTAGACATGGCACTTCTCTTCCCTTTTTACAAAATATGATAAGCTATTATGCTACATTGAGAAATCCACTCTCTCAATAGGAAAACAGTTTGTTTCGAGATGTCATTTCTGCTACAATCTTTAACTTGTATGTGAACACCGAATTCTTACACACTACCCTGCAGACTAATTTCTCAAGGTTTTGAGATTCCAAATCCGTTCTAAAGGGGTGGATGAATGGCTCATGTTAGCTTGACCTTGGTTAATGCGCAAACCGTCTACCCTAATTTGACACATACATATGGTTGATAAGTTGATTGAACCAAACCAATGTGAAGAACTCTCATTCAAGAAAATCTACCTGCTACACTGTTTATTCCCCCTTTGGCTTAAAATGTTACAATGGAATTTCATGTATAGTCAGCTCAGAGAGTTAAAAAGGGAGCATTTTCACCATCTATAATCCATTTACATTTTCTGCTCTCTCTAATGCATTTTCTTGCTACTGGATTTCGTTATTTTGTTCCTCCTCTGCACTGGTACAGGGTATTCGAGCACGAGGTTGGTTTTGGTCCCATTTCTTTGCATCAGCAATCTCTGCAACGACACTGCTTCTGTTATCAAGTTAATGAATGAAAACGAGTGAGACATTCGAAAGGCTTGGTAACCATTTCATTGCACACTTCAGAGGATGAACTGTGTGCCATTGATTCTTGTCTTCGTTATTTACTAGCAACTGCTGATTATTCTATATCTCGGCAAATGTTATTGGCTTTTTTGCCTTGTAAACAGGTGTTCTCATGTTTAATATATTTATCAATATCTCAATCTGCTTTCTTAGGTTTAACGCCTTCTAGTTCTAGGACGGGCATATCCAAAAAGAGAAAAGATATTTACAACCGTGAATTGTGTAATCGCCGCGTAATTATTTTGAAAAAAATTGAATAAAACACGAGATCCACATGAAAAAAATTAATCTTTTAATAGTGGATTCTACAAAGAGTAAGTTTTTTCTTGACAAAAATAAAATGCACAAAAAAAAAAAAAAAAAACACTTCCTCACAAAGAGTTTTTCTCAATCATTTCACAGATTTTTTTCCAGGATGCCTGGAGTTGGGTTCACTTCACTTTGAGCCCAATTCATACCATGTTGCAGACCTTGGGGTTGGGGACCAGGTCCAGCCTAAGCAGATCATTCAAATTCCCCACTCACTGCATAAAAATGCCAATTCTGATAATGCCTAATCCAAATTTGCAGAAGGTCTACTAGATACTAGCAGTTTGGCTGTCCCATAAAGTGCAATTTGAGTTAACGCTTTCATGAGACGCCTGAGAAAATATTTGATGGGAAATGTAAGTAAGTTTAGAATCACTGCAAATTTGCTTTTGAAACAATGTTTTCTACCCTGCCAAATTGAGAAATTAGTGAAGATGATAGCTTCGAACCAAACATCTCAAGCCCCATAATTCACATGATTTGTTGATATCACATCATTTGTGGGAGTAATTATTAAGGAATAATGTTAGTATACATTCTCATTTTGACAGTTCATGTATTAATTTATTTTTTTAATTTTTTTACTTACTGATTAAGGAAGTGATTATTAATTTATTAGTGTATCGATATATTTTTTTTTATTTTTTAAAAATATTTAAAGATGAAAAAGAATGTGAAAAGGAAAAATGAAAAAAAAAAAAAAGAATTTTACCTAGATGGCACGCCTAACGGTCACTGCTGGGCAGTAGCCTAGCATCACTCATTATTAAGTAGTCTCACATATTGTTAAGAGTATCTAATAATTTTTCTATTTTCCTTGGGAAAACATTAGGGAGAGAACATGGGATTTCGAATTCAATTTTTTTTTTCTTTTTTTTGGTTGAAAAAAGGAAAATGAACAAGAAAATTAAGAGATTGTCTCAATTTGTTTTATATTTTATACAAAACAGGGTAGAGGAATGATCTTTTTTTATTTTTTTTAAGGAGAAATGGAATCTGTTACGGCCTCAGTTTGCATGTGCATCAAAACTATTTCTCTTGTTTATATATATATATATATATATATATATATATATATATACACACAGGATCTTTTGAATTTTTTGGTAAGACAAATCATGTGCATTTTAGGGCCAGTCAGACTAGTAATATTTTAACAGAATAATAAACACTAGAAAGAAAGGGTAATTAGAAGCATATATTATTCAATAACGAAGACAAAATATTCAAAGGTAGGTTACCAGATCAGAATCATTCAAGAATTCTAGAAATTATGTTCATGTCACATTTGGAGAAACTATAAGGTTTTCTTCAAAGAAATACTTGAATATAACCTGAAAATTGAAGCTTTCCCGTTTATTATATATTATATATATATATATATATTTGTATATATAACCAGTGCAGGCTGCAGTTAGAGGTTTCTTCATAAAGAAATGAGAATGCAGGCCAGGTCATGTTCTTCATGAAATAATGTTGAAATAATTAATTACTCATACAAGTAGATCATTCGAGGAAGAAGTTAATTAATATGAGTAATGACTCAACTCAACATGTGAGATTATATATAAGTAATGTTATATATACTTAGGGATTGTGAAGCGTCGCGTATTTTTTTTTTGTAAAGTAGTGAGGTGAGATTTATTATTAAAAAAATAATCTTTTTAATATAAATTCTATATATATATATATTTTTTTTCAAAAAAATGCGACACTCTTGACTCAAATGTCATTTCTATGAATTAGCTACCAATAGCTCAATTATAAAGCAATAAAGTATGATCGAAAAGGAGTGGTCAACTTTCACGGCCGCGAGAAGACGTGCAGTTCTAATAAAGGGCGTAATTTATTGGCCGACGTGATGGATAGCCTGCAATTCACATATTTATTGTTAATGTTAGATGAAATTGTAAGTTTTCAACTCTCCTGTAGTCGTTTTAAAAAAAATAAAATTTATTATTAAAAAATTATTATTTTTATATAAATCTAGTATATATTTATTTATTTTTAAAAATAATTATATAGTGCTTACACATTTATAACTGTAATTTTTTTTTCAATCAATAAAGTTTGTACGTACGCTATTAATCATGTATTGTTATTTGCAATCAAATCATAAAGATTAATCAATTGTTTTAGATAGAAGAAAAAAAAGGTAAAATTCAGTTTTTAATTATATAGATAGAAATGCTTTTAATCTTTATCAAAATTAACGTGACTTAATTTAATGTGTTAGATTTATTTTATATTGAAAAAAAAATTAATTACTCTTCTTAAAATATCGAAGGGAGACCGAGTCGCACTTTGACTACATCAGATAATCACTTTCTTTCTTTGTGATTTTGAAGACCATTGATGGGGTCCTTTCTTGTCTTATTTGTGAAGACTAAAAATTCTATCCGTTTGATACAAAAATAATTTTATCATTATAATTTTTTTAAATTTATATATAAAAAATAATAAATAATTTAATATTTTAAAATTTTAAAATAATAATAATATTAAAAAATAATATTTTATTCAACTCTTATTTAAAACTATCTTATCTCATCTCACTATTCAAATAAGATCAGTACCTGATCAGAGAATAATTAACTATATGATTTAGAAAATGAGTAATATTAGATATAGTTTTAATAGGTGTGAATTTCACGTATTTTTTTTTTAAAATAATATACATAGCTAACCCACTTTAATAAGAATATTTTTATTTTTAAAACAAATATTTTTTTTATTTATGCATAAAATATATATATATATATATATATATATATATTTATACCATCATACGAGATAGGCTTTCCGTGTTGGACTTGGCCCCATAAGAATCAGAATCACTGCATGGGTTTCGACAAAAACTTGTGACAGACACAAGTTGTGGAGTTCTCCATAAGTACATTTGTAGCCCCTCAGTGGACCGACCTATTTACCTAATACGTTTAGTAAATTAATTAATTTCCTATGTTCACACCTAGCAAAAAAAAAAAAAAAAAAAAAAGGATTCCTAAGTTCACACACGAAACGGCACGACGTTTAAACTAATTGATGGCTGATGATCAGAGAGGAAAACCCAATTAATGTGATTTACAAAATCAACAATCTGCTATCTAATTCGTTGATGGAGGAGGCTGGCTAGCTGGTCATGACTTTTGGCCATTTGAACATGCAAGTAGTCCTCCCTGGCTCCTGCAGTTGAATATGAAACATTTTAGGCGAAAAGTATACATAGCAGTATCCCATTTGACAACCATCAACAAAATTTTTTTTTATTTTTATTTTTACAATTTCTTTATTTACAAAATTACTAAGATTCCGTTTGAATATAAAAACGATTTCATCACATTTCATTATATTATTATAATTTTTTTAAATTTTTATATAAAATATAATAAACAATTCAACTTTTTTAAATTTCAAAATAATAATAATATTATAAAATAATATTCTAATAATATTTTATTCAAACTTTCAACTTTCATTTAGACTGCATTTGAATGTTAAACTGAGTTGAGATGATAAAATATTATTAGAATATTATTATTATTTTAAGATTTAAAAAAAATTTAATTATTTATTATATTTTGTATTGAAATTTAAAAAAGTTATAATGATGAGTTGAGATGGATTGATGATCTGAACGTATCTAAACTCATTTCTTCTCATCTCAGTTTCTAAACGAGACCCAAATGTATTTAAGAAACCTTATTACATATAAGTTATTAATATATTAAAAATCATAAAATTAAAAACTAATAAAAATAAATCTTATAAATAAAATATAAGTACATGCTACTAGTATTATTTCTTTTTAAACCATAAAAATGACTTTGATTGATATTGGCCGTCAGATGAAAAAATGGAAGAAAAATATCTCAAATGCTTGATTTGACCACTAATTTAAGAATGACAGATCAAAGTACTATCTAACCTGCAGTTTGAAATGGTTCATGGCACTGATCTAACTACCTACCTAACACAGTCTTGGAACTCTTAATTGCTTACCCCCCTTCCTTTGACTTTATTTTATGATATTGCTGATCATGAGATTTTTTAAGTTTGGTTTGAATAATGAAAAAATAAGTTATTTTTATTTAAATTATTATATTTTCAACTCGTAGAACATATTTATATATTTTAAAATTTAAAATTTAAAATTTATCTTTTAAATTAAGTTATATAATATAATCTGACGGCTTAGAATAGATTATTTTTTTATTTACTTTTCTATTGATGTTCCTATTCCAACCATCAAGCTAGGTAGGGCCATCAACTACTACTTCCATAGCAATGGCAATTGGTTTTCCTTGTATATAAATACATCCAAGAGGAACACTAAGTTCTTCCAAATTAAACCCACACATCTCTCGGATCACCCCAAAGGCCGAAACACCACTTATAGAGAGTACAGGGGCGACTGAATTTGCTAAGAACACATACAGATAATACATACATAGATATGGCTACAAGAAAGAACGTGGCACTTGTTTTTCTAGTTTTAACTGCTGCGGTAGCAGTGCTGCATGAGGCAGAAGGTGCGTCTCATACGGTTGGAAACTCCACCGGTTGGACCGTTCCTTCTGGCGGTGCTTCCTTCTATTCCTCCTGGGCTTCTGGTCTTAGCTTTTCAGTTGGTGATACCCTAGGTGAGCTCTGATCTCTATATACACAGAAAAATTACCCTATTTTAGCTAGCTTTTCCCTATACTCTCTCTCTCTCTCTCTCTCTCTCTCTCTCTCTCTCTGTGTGTTGAGATATATATATCTATGCATGGAAAACGAGCTGAAGCTGAATTTTCCTATATATTCCGTGTTTTTTTTTTTTTTTTTTTGCAGTCTTTAACTTCCAAACTGGAGCACACGACGTTGCGACAGTTAGCAAGGCTGCTTTTGACTCCTGCGACACCAGCAATACTCTCTCCCTTCAAACCACTGGTCCAGCAACTTTAGTGCTCAATGCTACCGGAGACAACTACTTCATCTGCACTGTCGGACAGCACTGCTCCGCCGGACAAAAGTTATCCATTAATGTCAAGGCCGCCTCCGGCAGTCCTTCACCATCATCTTCACCACCACCTCCAGCTACAACTACATCACCACCACCTCCAGATACAACATCAGCACCACCTCCAGGCGCTACAACTACACCACCACCACCTCCACCTCCACCGGCTGGCTCATCCGCCTCATCTCTTGCTGCTACTTTCTCTGTTGTTCTCGTGACCATAGCCGTAACTATGTTTAATCTGTCTTAATTAGTTTAATTTGTTTTCTAGTTTCTGTTTCTGTTTGATATACCGATCGATCGAACCTTCTTATCATGCATATGGGGGGTACTTTTGTTACTTGGAAATTAAATTCGTATTTGATGATACTATTAATTTGTTGTGTTTTCTGAATCTTTTTTTATGATGAGTGATCAAATAATATTCGAGACTCTCCTGGCCTGCTTTAAATAACATACATGACCTTTTGATTAAATTGATTTCTACTGGGTTGTTGGAGTTTGGCCATGGACACAGCGCCTAATGGCAGCTCTTCCCATGTTACTGCTTTTTCTTTTTCTTTTTTGGACGAATTTCTATATATCCATCGATAACGACACAAAGACAACGCATTATCTGGAAGATTAGGGTCGGATCTGTCGGCAATAAAAGATATATTTCTTTGAACAAGTGCCAGCAATTCTTCGATCGCATCCTGCCGGAGAACCTGACCTAACATTTTGTCTATAATATGTCACCGACGGCACTTACTTTGTCTATTTCTTTACCTCAAATGATATTTATAATTGTAAAGTGCACAAAATGCATAAGCGTCATGTAATTTTTTTGTAAAAAATGAGTAAATACGGGATCTATATAAAAAATTAATTAATTTTTTAATAATAGATCTCACTTTTTTTCAAAACGATTGTGCGATAGTTACGCACTTTATGACTATATATAACATTATTCTTTCTTTATATATATATATATATACACATATACATACATATATAGAATAGAGACCGGATTGATCGAGACGAGAATATACGAAGAGGATAGCCTTAACTATATGGAAAAATATTCTATATATTACATTCTCATAACATTTTCATTCTACTATGATGAGTAATATTGCTCATTAACTTGTAAATTTTTTTTAAAAGTACTAAAGAAGAATCTAAAGATAATGAAAACGTCACATTTTATATAATAAAATAAAAATAAATCGAGAATATGATTTATAGCATTATTCTACAAAGTTGCTCGAGCGTTAGCGTATCAAGAGGGCTCCTGGTAAGGGCCGGACTGCATTAGAAAGAAGAAATAGTACTGGTAAAGAAGAGAAATGCTTTGACATTCCTTTCATTTTCTTTTTTATTCATTAAAGGCCCGGAGGCCCAATGATTATATGGAGCTATACAACGGCCTGATCTCCCTTTCCAAGTACATCCCAGTTCTTGATATTTTACGAACCCAATTTATTTAATTTTTAATATTTTTTATAATTTTTTTTCTTGCAAACAAAATTTGCAGGTATATATAGTTATAGAGTCTGAACAAAACATGTATGCTTTAATATTCAATCATAAATCAGACTTTAATTAGCATTGTTTGTTTTTGCAGATGAGATGAATTGAGATTAAATTTAAAAGTTGAAAAAAATATTGTTAGAATATATTTTTTTAATATTATTTTTATTTTAAGATTTGAAAAAAGTTGAATTGTCTATTTTATATTGTTTAAAAATTTGAAAAATTTATAATTATTAGATAAGAAGAGATGAGAGAATTGTGAAAACAAACGAGACCAAATTTCTAAATCTTATCTAAGATTATTCGTCTCCCTAAATTAAATTTCTAGCTTTAATTGTTCTTGTGCCTCCGGTTCTTGTACTCTTAACAAGTATAATTTGAATTGTATGATCTTAGTTAACCTTAATCTAACTCTTTAGATTAAATGGGTCATTTTCCAGATCAGTTCTAATAATCTATTTTCATGTTGGGTTCACGAGTTGAAATAAAAAAACCCTTAGTCTTGAATATCGGGTTTGGGTAATTAGGTCACCTTGAGTTCGAGTTATATATGGGTCAATCCTATATATACTATTGTCCCACAGTTAATTAAAAGGGTTATAACTCAACGTTAACTAATTTTAGAAATGATATAACAAGTTGTATTCTTAACGAGTAATTATATTTGCAACCGTGAATTGTGCAACCACCGTGTAATCGTTTTGAAAAAAGTGAATAAACATGGGATCCACATGAAAAAAAATTATTTTTTTAATAGTGAATCCCACTCTTTTTCAATGGGATTATGCGACGTTTACGCACTTCACAGTTGTATGTAGAATTATTCATTAAATCGCCATTATAATGGTATATATTTTAAGGAAGAGTCAATTAGTCTCAAATTTCACATTCTTATCCTTGTAAAATTTGTGTATGGCCGGGTTGCAATATAAAACATGCAGCATGGAAAAACAACAATAATTTTTAGATATTGAAGGGAAGATATATACATACATACTAGTCGATCGAGCAACGACTCGAAGCAAAATTGACAGCTCTATATATCCAGACCAACTAGTACTTTTTTTAATAATCCAGAACTAGTACTTGTCACTACAAGAAAATGCCATTTTCCAACAATTTCATATTCGCTGTAATAGAAATCATTGCTAATAGTACTTTGTTGCGGCGCAAGCAAAGTCGTTGTAGCAAATTTGGTCATTGTGAACGGTTCCCAAATTTTTTGTGTTGATATTTTGATCTTTTATGACGACTTTAGTGTATTTATGGCTAAATTCAATTTCGGCGATGAAAATTAGTCGCAAAAAGTGAATTTTACTATAATGGTGTTTTCTTTTCGGCGATAGAAGGAAAATACCACAAATTTCACTTTTTGCTATCAATTTTTGTTGCCGCAATAGAACCTGCTGGTAATGGAAAAAAAATAACAATGAATTTTGTGGCAGTAGAATTGTCGTCAAAACTTATTGCGACAATTTTTAAACTTTTATAGCGGCAATAAGTTTCTTTCCAAAGGGAAATACTCAAAACTACATAGTTTTTAGACAAAGCTTTAATCCCTCTCTTTCTCTCCTTTCCTCTTTCTCCCCCCCCCCCCCTCCCATAACACACCTATGTCGTCCCCTCCTATGACCCCCCAACAAGCCTCCCAGCCAGCCTGCGATGCCGCCGTCGACTGCACCACGACGCCGTCGCCAAACCCCTCTTCCCTCTTGCCTTCACTCTCAGACCCTCTCTCTCTTTCTCTCAACATCTCTCTCACCCTCCCCTGCGCTAAGCCATTAGTCGCTGTGAATGGCAACAACAAAGTTGCACCATGAGCTAGCCACCATACCTCACCGACTGACTACCCCCTCATTTCACTCAGTCCACCATCATGCGCCCCAACCTTAACTTTATTCCCTCTCTATTCTCTGTTTTCTCCCTCTCCTTGCCGTCATGCACCATTGCAAGCCCAGCCACCAGTGTCGATTTCCTCTCAGCCGTGCGAGAAGCTCTCTCACGTCCACCCTTTGAGTTTCTCCCTCTCCCAGCCCCGATACCCCTTGGTCTCTCCCTCATCTCTCTGTTTCTCTCATCTCACAGCCGCCAGCCACCATCCAAGACCAACCACCACCCTTCACCATCCAATAAAATAGGCCCCACACTAGAGCCCAGCTCCAACGCCTTTCTCCCTCTCAATTTCCCTCCCGACCTTCCTTCTTTCTCTCAGTTTCTCACATCTTTGGCAGCCACTCACACCAGCAACCACCAAGCACCGCCCATATCTCAGATAGCCACCAATTGATGGCCATGGGACTCAGCCCCTAAATTTTGGCATAACCCCTATTTCCTTAGCTCCTAAATTAATAAGCTTACTTGATTAAATAGTGTTGTGTTTGAATATATGGATAGATTTAATGTATGTATCATATGTGTTGGCTTGTGATTAGGTTATGTGAAGTTGTGAAGTGATAGGGATCATTGTGCAGTTGTGATATGGTTGGACGTCATGTGAAGCGTCGGGATGAGCCATGTAGTTTTGGCGTACTGTGTGAAGTGTTATTTTAGTTTGAGTTTGTATAATTAGTAATTGGTATGTAAGAAGTTATAAAGTTTTATGATTTCAATTCTGATTGGTGTATCAATGATATGTGCATAATATATATTGAATGTGTAGGTTTCAATAAACTATGAATAATTGATATGGTAATTGGAAACTTTTTTTTTTTCTAAGCTAGCTTGCATATATTATAAATAGATAAAGTACTACAAAGTTTGAGGAGGATCTTTCCCGCTATCAAGAAATAACAGACATCTAGATAAAAGGTTATTGGGTATACAACCAAAAATAAGATTGGTTGCTGCCCATTGCGCCACAGAGTGCGCATATCGATGAATTTTGGCAAAATTCGAAAGCCTTCGAGAAGTAGAGATATGCTTGATATCTTCAATGATGGGTTCAATATGCCATTGAGTAGAGGTTTTTTATTGTTTATGGCTTCTATTACCAACTGCGAGTCTCCTTCCAGGATTGCCATTTCTTGTTGTCTTTGGGAGGCCATTTTCGTGGCTAAGAGAGCTGCCTTTGCTTCAGCTACTAGAGGATTGGAAGTGAGAACCTTTTCTGTCTGGATATTCAAAAAATTTTCACTATGGTCCCTGCATACTGCTGAGGCCACTGAGAAGAAATCTCTAACTGTTGCGTCAGAGATTTCTTGTTCCAAAGCTTGAGGGCTTCCTTTGTTGCTCTGATTTTCTTGCAAGGAACATATGCCGGGTTCCCTTGAAAAATATTATTCCAAGCTTCTCTGGTGATATTCTGGCTAAGTGGTTCACGAATCCAGAAAGCTTCAAATTTGAATGAGGATGGTTTACGAGCTTCTGTGATTGTATGCAGTAATAGCGGATGATGATCTGAGGCTGAAGAAGTCAGATGTTGTAGCATTGCATCTGGGAAAGTGTACTCCATTCTTGGTTGGTTATTGCTCTGTCCAGTCTTTCTCTGATTAGTGCGTACCCATGTCTATTATTGGACCAAGTGATTTGAGGCCCCGTGAATCCTATGTCAATGAGTCCATGCCTATTCATTAACACTTTCAATCCATTGCCTTGATTATTCGAGATTGGACATCCCCCATATTTTTCTCTTTGATTGGTTATGTCATTACAATCCCCAATACATATCCACGGGCCTTGGAAAGATTGATGCACTGAGTCCAAGTGACTCCAGAAGTTTGCTTTTTGATTCCAATGTGCTGGTGCATATACAAAAGTAATTAACCATGGATGATGAGAAGGATCCGAATACACCAAAGCAGAAATAGCATTCATATTCACATTAACCAGTTCGATTTCTACACCCGGCCTCCACATTAGTAGTAATCCCCATTTTTTTACACGAAACTGAAAAGTACACAAAATGATGGAAACCTAAGCTATGTACAATAGGTAGGGTGCGGTCTTCCGTCACCAAGGTTTCCCACAAAAAAACTACATCTGGATTATATTTTCTAATATTAGCCCTTAAAGTTCGAATTGCCTTGAGTCGGGCTAGGCCCCTGCAATTCCAAGCAATTGTCCTCATTCCGAAGGGGGAGGCATCTTGAAGTTGGCCTCTTGAGCTTTGTTGGATTTTCCTAGAGTGGATGGTGTCAGTCTTGTATTTGTGATCTTACTGGTCTTTCCTGATATTAGGGGTGAACTTGGCATTCTGCTATAAGGAGACAAACGAGTCTTCCCTTTGAGTTTCTGAATTTTTCCTTTTGAACTTGACTGCATTTTCAACAAAGTAAGAGCCCGTATAGTCTCCTCATTTCCAACAATTTGGTCCTCATTAACAGTAATTATGGTCTCTGTCTTCTCTGAAGATTGTAATTTTTTCTTTGGGGGTTGAGAGATTTTAGAGGTTGTTGAGATAATCTGCCTTTTTGATGGAAGAACACTGAGGTTGGTTTGAGTTGGTGAGGTCGATTGGGAGAATGGCTGTATTATTTGTGTTGGGGACAATGGGTTCTTGGGTTAGGATGGATTCAAGGGTTTTCAGCTTAATCAGATTGGGCTGGGTTGAAGTCTTGGGTTGGGTTGGGATCTGATTATTATCCAAAGGAGGTGGGCCTAATGGACATGGGGTTATGGGCTTAACCGAGAGACTTCTTTCCTCCATTTTATCTATTAAAAAAGGTCGATTTTTTAAGAAAGAACCTGATAATAGACTTGGCTCACTGATGTGGATGTCTGAGGACTTTGACCTTTGTTTTTCTTGTTGAGCTTTAAACCCTTGCATTGTTGTGTAGATTTGTCCCATAATGCTTTCCATGGAGTGTATCTTCTAGCCGGCATTGATGTACCTCTTGATGTGAAATCTGATCCTCTGAGATGCGTCGTCCATCCTTTCATCAAAATTAATTATGGTTCCTGTTTCTGAGAAAATGGCATTTACTGCTAATGGTTGGGTTCAGCTGAGGGTAGGCAGGGATTGGTTCCACAGTAAACGTATTTATTCTCCTTGATGGTGTCGTGTTTAATGCTGCTTGGTTACTGTAGCTGAACGACGGACTTGAGTTTGGTGATGCCGGAAGAGATGAAGGCGAAGGAAGCTCTTGGTGCAGGTCCGGTGACTAAAAAAATTGATGAAGTTCTGGAAGATCAGTTGAATAATTCTTTGTTCTGTATTCTTGAGATAATGGAATCTGAAGCTCTTTTCCTTTTGTGCCTTTGTTTTACGAGGACATTGCTTGTGCATTTCTGTCCGTAAACAGCCCATCTGAGTCTTGCATTCCTTGTGTTTGATGAAAAGTCTGAGTATTTGTTGAATATGCAGTTTTAGCTCTTAGCCATGGTCCAAAGCTAAGTTTTGTGGGTGGAGATTTCAAATTTTTGCAGAAGAGTTGTGAGTGCCCCAAACAACCACATGCATAACAAAAATCAGAGAGTCTTTCGTATTTAAGAGAAACCCAAGTCTCACGATTCCCAAGTCTCAGCAGCATAAAACTTTGTTGAAGAGATTTTGGGATGTCGATTTCTACTTTAAGCCTAATGAATTTCCTGTTTGCTATTTCAAAAGTAGGATCTTCTTCATCCTTTATCAGATTTCCTAATGCGTTTCCAATTTTGGTAGCATTTCCTAGAGTCATATGATTCAGTGGCAGACCATGAATTTGGATATTAAATGCTGAATGATTTAAACTAATTTCTTGTATAGTCAACCCAGGAGACCAAGGTTTTAGAACTAAGAGATGACCTTCGAAGTTCCATGGGGCTTGATTGAGGACTTTTAACTTGTTTTGAGGAGACTGAAAAGTGAACATGAACATATTTTCTTCAAAATCTACAATGAGAAGGTTCTGAATGAAGTTCCATGCTGCTTTGATACTTGAATGAATCGCAAACTTGTTCAGTGGTCTATCTGCAACTAGTCTGCCTACTAGCATAGAATCTGAAATATTTTGCACTGTGTCTGGTGCAGATTCAAGGTTTAAATATTGCCAAGATAACGTTTCGGTTTGACTGATGAGAGATTCAATTTCCATTGTTGATACCTACGGCTAGTTTTTATTAGTTCTCGTTGTCGTTGGAGGTGAAGGGAAGATTTTCTGGTTTGTGTGGGTGATGGGGAGAGCACTAAAGTGTGTAGAGAGATTCTAGTGAGAGAATGGTAGGTTATTACGATTGGATCTACCAGACCTATTGGTAATTGGAAACTTATTATGGAGTATGTGTGATTATTTTTATATTGAGTTTAAATGGATGATGGATCGAATAGGTGTGTTGTATTCACTGTTAATAAGCTTATTGATTGAGAATAGTGTTTGGGGAGCCATGTGATTGTGTTGTTTGTTGTTGATTTAGTTTAAATGGATAATGGGTTTAAGTGATGTGTGTATATTAATTTAGTTGAAGAATTGACTTGATTTTACTTGAATGTAATGGTTTATGGATTTGAATTACATGAGGACTATGAGGTACAAGAATTGGACAGATTTTAATGTTTAATCTTTAATTTCATTTGTAGTTGATGATCGAGTATAGAAATAGATTGTAATTGGATGATTATGATTGTTTTAGAAAAATGCTACCTAATTGATTGTATTGAGATGTTGGCTATGAATGTATGAAGTTTGAGTATCTCAAATTATCTTGAAGTGATGGGATTAAATGTGAAGTTGTGTTGGGTTGTGATGTGACTATGTAGTGTCAAGTGCTGGGGACTAATGTGAAGTTGTGATGTGGTTGTGAACTATGTGAAGTGATTGGATTAAGTATTTAGTTGTGTTGCAGTGTTGGACTTCATAGATCAAGGGAGGCCATGGTTGAGATTTTGAAGCTATGTGATTATAATTGTGTTATTTTGTTGTATGTTGAGTTTAAGTGGACTATGGATTTAGTAATAGTAATAGTACTTTAAATGAATTGTATGTTGATCTTAGGTGATAAAAATGGTAGAAAATTGATTGGTTCCATATATTGAATAGATTTATATACTTTGAATGTATTATGTATGGATGACGCTTATAAGAACAAGTGGATACTTGGAATTGGATTATATGTTAATTTTAGGTTATAAAATGGGTATGACACATATGTATGTTTGGTGGATTATGTATGTATATTGGGCTTGGATTGTGTAATATATTTGTATGAGATGAAACTTTTAGCTCAGCAAAGGGATTTTCAAGTGCTCTTATTGAATTTTAGCTATCTCTACACATAGATATATCGTGTACATATATGTCATGTTAGAAGTAGTTGGAAGTAATATTTTGATTGCATGCAGCCTTATGTTTTGGTTTGATGTTAACTTGCATAAGTAATATTTTTAGTAGAGAGTTTGAAATAAGGACTATATAATTTTGCTCAACTTAGCATCTGGTTTGAAAGCTTGCATGTGCTATTGTCTGATGCATCCTTAAGACGCATCATCCTTGAGACTAGAAACATCAATGTGAGTCTTTAGAAATCTGTATCTTTTTGTGTTAGTTATATATTACAACTCAAAAGATTCAGCTATTTTTCTTTGATAGAAAACAATTATGTCTTCTTGATGCTGTGTCTCATTGATTCTGATCATGGCTTCCTTGTGTAATATTTTTCTTATTGGTAAATAAGATTTTATTATACTTGAATATGATCAAGAAGCTCCTAAGGTACTTGTATACTTTTTGAAGTTTATTTTCTTTTTCAAATTTGGTTTTTGAAAATGTTGGAGATCTACTCAAGGTCAGTTTTCTTACATGCTCCAAATCATTGTGAGCATTTTCAAAAGCTAAATGCTGGTACACAACAGAATGTAAGGGTTTTGTACATACTATCTTTTGTCATTTTTATCACTTTATTCTAGATTTTTGTTTAATAGCATATATTTTGTTCAAGTAAAAAGATTTTTTTTTTTTTTTTTGTAGGTCAAATGCATGTATATAGACCACAAATCCAAATTTATGAATGATCTCATGAACAACATAGGAAGCCTATAATATGAATGGTTAATGTATTATTCATGTATCCTGTTCAATGCATTTTTTTATATTGTAAAGGAATATTTTCGGTGATTTTTAATCGTCGGAAATAGTTTTTAAAATTTCATCTATTTTTGGCACTACTAAATCACCACTAATAATTATTTCGTCAGCAAAATCTTATTTGCGGCACTTGTATAGTGATTGAAACGACAATTCCAAATATTGTCGGTAAAAGAATCACAGCTTTTGTAGCATTTTTATTCATATTTGCTTCTAAAGCTTTTGCAGGTAAATGTCTTTCCCAACGAAATGGGTGATACTCATGTGGCCTTGTTCTGGCGCTTGGTTTGGCTATTTGTGACAGTGAGTGGACGTCAGAACTAATAGCCATTTGGAACAATAATTTTGAATCCTTGGTAAAAACCAGTTGTAAAGAAACTATAGCGTCCAATGTGCATCGATGCAAAAATCGATAGGAAAATTAATGTAATTGCGGCGATTATGGGTACCTTTTGCGGCTAATTCTAGTGTTGGAAAAATGCATTTTTCTTCTAGTATGTGTTTTTAAGCAGCAGATCAGAACAGTACTAAAACGTACGTACAATTCCACTCAGCATCAGTTAATTAATTATTTTGAATGAAGTAGTATTGCTTGTCCAAAAAATATTGTTTAGCAAAGGAAAGAAAGCATCGACTTAATTGGAATTAGGAGTAAATAAGTAATTTTTTTGTTGATCATGAATCACGAGTAGTACTATTTCAAACGTACGTGAGAAATTATTAGTTATTTTTTTGATAGCTAGAAGACTTTTGTGCTGCCCATCATGATAATGAACGTTGTTGACAATTTGGACACGACATGCATATATAAATATGCATGCATGGAAGCAGCTTCTTTCTTGATCATGAAAAAACAAATTAAAATGAATCCAGATTTAATTCCGGGAAGTGGAGAGATCGATATATGCAGGAAAATGGACGTCTAGCGAACGAAGAAGCTGGCCTTGAAAATCACTCGAAATCTTATTGTCACATTCGAAGCAAGCGGGAAGAAGGCATTAATATCTATATATATATATATATTGACCAAACTGGTTTAGCCTACCAAACTATTTCTAAGGGATTGCCTTAAAAATAATATATATAAAATCTGAAAGATCTTTTCTTCTTCTAAATTATCTTCTATTTGATCATCTTCATGTCATGATCACTACCGATCGATGATCATAATATGATATAATATCTTGTTTTATCTCGACCACGTACGTACTACGAGAATGCATGAGGCCAGAGGAGTAATTTCAAAGCTCCATAATTTTGCAATATTTTCTGATCATCTGTACTATATTTATTACGTATAGAAGAGGGAATTAATTAATTAGTTTGACTCATACCATCCTAGTTAGTTATCAAAGATAGATCAGTTGCCTTGTAGGACACTTTTAGTAATTACCTGTGACAAAGCTGAAAGAAATCCAATTACATGCATGATTACAAACTTGACTCCTATTACCCTAATTACCCCCAACATACTTGGCCTGCCTGTGTCTAGAACACGCGTACGTAGCCCCCATTACGTACACCTCTAAACAAAATTTAAAAACATTTTTTTTTTTTTTTATGTTAACTAATGTACGTATTTGCAACTCATTACCTTACACATCACACAACACATCTTATTTAATTACACAAATGAGATAAGATGAGATGTATGAGATAAAAATTAAAAGTTGAATAAAATATTATTAAAATATAATTTTTTGATGTAATTTTTGTTTTAAAATTTGAAAAAATTAGATTATTTATTATATTTTTTGTGAGAGTCTGAGAAAGTTCTCATCTCATCTATCAAACCAAATTAGCTAGCTAGGCCTTTTATTTTCTTTTAATTTTTTAGTTTTATTCCTCTTAAACTAGTTGATTCTTCTATTTATCATCCATACAACATACATTTAATAAGAAAAAATAAATAAAAAAATATGAATTGTGTGTGATATGTAGATGATGAGTAGAATTTTTAATATACCCTTATCACTTATTAGGAATATCACATTAATATAAGGGATTCTTCTCCATGTATTAACCCCTATGCAAGTAAATCAAGACTTCTCTACTAGTTTTTGAGCGATTCTAATATGTAACTGTGTAGTCCACGTGATCAGGATTCAGTCTCAAAAAAATATTTAATCATAAATATTATCATTATCATTATTATACATCTACCTACTCCAACCATTCATTTTTTCCTGAGCCCACCAACTTATATTCCACGTTTCGTAATCGTTGTTAATTAATCATGCACGTCTTTCCCCGGCATGCAGTTCTAGCTATATATATAAACTTCCTATCATGCATATACCATATGATCATGTCATGGTTATTAAAACATGATTCACCCATAAAATGATGACATTTTTAGTTTTGTTAACATTTAAATTAAGATGCGTGTATGTATATAGAACGAGTCAAAGTGATCTTATAATTAAAACAAATGAATTATATATATAAGCCCAGACATTATACTGTCATTGACATTGCTACTGCAAGTCTGCCACACTAGGCACCATTTGGATGTTAAATTAAATTGAGATGGGTTAAATTTTTTATGAACAATAGTGAGTTAAGATAGTAGAGCGAGTGTTGTGGAGTACATCTAAAATGAGTTTAGATATATTTGGATGTTAAGATAAGTTTAGATGTATTTATAAAAAGTTAAAAATGATTATAGATCTCACATGTAAAGAGGTGTATGTTGAGTTGAAATAAGTTTAATAATTTGAAAGTTAAGTATTTGAATCTTAGATTCATATTAAATTAAACAGAACTAAAATGATCTCATCTCAATCTAAAGTTCCAAACGATCCTTCACATTAAATCAATTGGAAAATTTCAAAGCTAGATAGCTACAAATTTGTTATATGTCTCCATCGTTGGAAAAACGATCGATTTGTCCAGCGAGAAGAAGAAGTCTAGCATGATACATGGATTGATTGACACGCAACTGATGCCTGAAATATTTTATATAATATTAATACTGATTTTTTTACAAATTAGATCATGATAATTAAGTACTTCATGCTCGTTTGTTTTTCTTTTTACCAAAACAAAATATATATTTCAAACCCTCGTGATCTCATGCACGTAACGTACACATATTTTTCATGAAGTACTGGCAATTACATGAATTAATGTGCATTAATAATTAATAATTATTACATGATCATGTAAATATTTTTTTTATTCTTCTTAAATTAATTGAATTTTTTTACTTATCACTCATACACCACACATTTGATAAGAGAAAAAAATAAAAAATAAAATAAAATAAGTGTACTAATATGTGCAGATGATAAGTATACTTTTTCATATTGATTATATGAAATAATGTGCATTATTTAATAATTTATTAATTGATCATAATTGTTGCTCGCGCGGTTTGTGGCTAATTGCTTGATGCCCGAATATATATGCTCGTTTTTTATCCTCAATAAATAAAGTATAATATATATATATATATATATATATATATATCCCCTTATACTTAAAATCGGTTATAAACTGATGAACAGGAATGAACAATAATGAACAGTGAACGTATTTTACGCTTTTCTTCTTTCCCTTATGTTACTCTCTACATCCTCACAACAAAATCACAAAATCACCACACAAATTACAAATCAACAAATCTCGTGAAGACAGAGGGCATGAGAGAAGCTGGGGCTTCGGCTGGAGGAAAGGAGGAAGTGGAGGGGTCGTCGGCGAAGGACGAGGCTGCTACTGGTGGTGCGGTGGTGTAGGGGTGGCTAACGACGACGCTACGGGGAGAAATCCATGCGTGTAGAGGGGCTGCGTGCGTGGGGCTAGGGAGGAGCTTAAGGTGGTGGGTTCCATGGAAGTGATCCACGGCATGAGGGGAACTCGGTAATAGTGCTTGGTGGAGCTGGAGATGAGCCGCAGTGGCGCAAGAGTGGAGAACCCGTGCGTCGAGACCTATTTTGGGTTGCTCATGCATGGCTGAGGGAGAAGCTGCCAAGGGGCTTCGACGGTGGGGTTTGCTCGCCGGTGAGGTGGTTGGTTATGCCGTATGGTGGAGCACGGCGGCGTTGGGTTGCTTGAGGGAGGAGATCGGGTGAGAGAGAGGGAAGACGTGCGGGGAAGGAGGGAGAGGGAGAAAGGGAAAGTGAGAGGAAAAAGTTGGGTTTGGGGTTTTGAATCACAACCCTTCATCTTGAATCTCTAGATTTAATCTAATGGTAGAGATTTAAATGTTGATTTAAACTAACATAAAGTAGATAATTAAAATATAAATATTATATCATACACTTAAAATCAACTTTAATTTATAAAATACTAATATTTTATCATTAAATAAATGATAAAGTTTTGTTAAACATTTTTAAAAGAATAAAACCATCTAATAAATTTGAATTTTCAACATAATTTAAATTTCGTAAAAAAAATCATGAACATAAATGAACACTAATTTTACTCTCATG
The DNA here is from genome assembly GCF_004785595.1 of Juglans microcarpa x Juglans regia. Lineage (NCBI taxonomy): Eukaryota > Viridiplantae > Streptophyta > Magnoliopsida > Fagales > Juglandaceae > Juglans > Juglans microcarpa x Juglans regia. The sequence continues at coordinate 39,203,205 of NC_054596.1, forward strand.
CATTAGACTATTTTCAATATTTGGAATCACAATTTATTTTTTCCTTCAATTAAGCAGATGTGGCAAACGTGCACTGCTGGTGTGTGTGTGTGTGTATATATATATATGTAATTTAGCTGTCTATATGTAATTTAGCTGTGACAGCAGATTGCTACTCACTGGATCATGAGGCGAACGAAACTTGCGGCTTCAGCCTCGTGAATAATTAGCAGTACTAAACATTAACAAAAAATAAAAATAAAAATAATATTATACAATAATTAATACCGTGCCAGATGTCTACATGACATGGGCAGGCCAGGTAGCTCTAGCTATAGAGAAACTCATTAATTAGGAATTATTCCAAGAAGCCAATCGCGCGCGTTCTGATAAATTTCCCGATCATCACGTCACAGATTAAAAGGCAATATTCGTATTTATTTAAGAACGTCTAGGCGTTGATACAAATTAATTAGCTTTGATTTGTTCTAAAAGTTTAATTAAACCCTCAAGAAATTGACCAAAAATGTCTACCAAACTCAGAGCGCATAAAAAAAAAACATCATATTTTGCACAATTAATTAAGTTAGCCGCTGAAAGCTGCATGTCGTTAATTTAATATGAATTAATCAAACATTACATATAAATCTCCAATGAATATTAGCCACTTGGCAAAAAAAAAAAAGGAAAAACACTGAATTCGGATGGTTTTTCACAACATCCTAGCTAGAGACAAACATATATATAAAAACATAATGTACAATATAAAAAACTCATAATTAAGGATTTTCAAAGCCACTCAAAAAATTCTCTCAAATAATGTTTGTTTACATAAAGTGTACCACCACCTTAGCCAATATCACGAGGTGGCCTAGATCTGACTATCTATGGAGGTGGCCTCAGGCGTGCTCTCTAGCCACCAAAGAGAGGCCAAGTTGTGGCTAGAGCTAGCCGCGTGCAATCCGATTTAGCCAGTCCTTCGCTGGTCAGGCTCTGGCCATATAGCCATCGATCCATGCAGGCACGGTGCCACTGGCTACCAAGTCACGTGGCTTTACTTTTTATGAAGAGAAATTATATATATATGAAGTATAAACTCTAAAGATACAAGTATCGTGCAGACCTTTCATAAAAAAGTGATCTTCATTGCGAAAGTGTAAAAGATCAATTTCTTTTTCTTGGTAGACGACTCACATTTTACAAAATATTCGTATAAAATTATTTGTATAACTGATATTAGTATCTAATATTATTATTTTTATATAAAAATTCAATAATTATATATCGAGAAATGATAGTTACAGTCGTAAGTATACAAACGTCTTACAATTATTTAAAAAAAATAAATAAATATCAGATCTACATAAAAAAATAATAATTTTTTAATAGTAAATATCTTTCTTTTTAAAAATAATTACATGACATTTACGCTCTCTACAAGTGCATGAAGCATTCCTCTTATATATATTGACCTCCGATTTTGGTTAGCTATAAGAATTATGTAATAAAAAAGGTATATTTTGTGTATCATTTGATTACTTTAATTGGTTAAGATATATTGTTCTACAAGTCACGGATGTTGACAATTATATTTATTTTGGGGAGGCCATATCATGTGTAATTACTTGGGTGCACCTTAAAGTCGTAATCTTCGAATGACAATTAAAAGCTTAGCCATCGATCGTACGTTTTTTTTTACCATTTTCGATCTGATCAAACCTCTATAAAAGGATCACAACTCCATTAATCCTCAAACTGATCTGGCAGGAAAACAGACAAACACAACAGAAACAAGACACGCACAAAGAAGTTGCATCGAACCGGATAAATTAAGATATGGCTAGAATGATCAGATTAGCCATTCTAGCCTTCGCACTCTTCGGAGCTCTAGCACAAACCACAGTTGCAGTGACTACGCACGTGGTTGGAGACAGCACGGGGTGGGTTGTTCCACCTTCTGATGACCCTCTCTTCTATGCCGGTTGGGCTGCGAAACAAACCTTCTTCATTGGCGACATTCTGCGTACGTATATAATTCATTAAGATCATACATATGATTATGTATATATGAATTTGTTGTTTCTAACTTCATTGATGGTTTGATGTTTTGGATGATCAGTCTTCAACTTCTCAACTGGATCACAAGACGTAGCCAGAGTATCGAAGGAAGCTTTCTTCCCCTGCAATTCAACGAACCCCATCTTTCTTGAGAAAACCGGGCCGGCGAAAATCACCTTGAATTCCACCGGAGAGTTTTACTTCATAGGGACCTTCGACAACAACTGCTTCAGGGGACAAAAGCTAGCAATCAACGTCACCACATCTCCGGGACCCACTCCCAGCCCTACGCCCAGAACAAAACCGGAAAACTTCACCGTCGGTGATAGGTTGGGATGGGTCGTTCCTCCCCTTGGTGAAATTGCTTACATCACCTGGGCTTACGACAAGACTTTTATCGTCGGAGACCATTTAGGTACGTAAAGATCATCTTAAAACAAATAAGAAAAGATCTCTTATATGATCTTCTCTAAGCCGGTTTTGCTAATTTGAACCTTTTTGGGCAGTGTTCAACTTTTATAACGAAACGGATGACGTCGCCGTGGTGAGCAAAGAAGCTTATGACAGCTGCAACACTAGCACTCCGATGGAGCTGTATAACAGTAGTCCGGCGGTTATCAAGCTCACTAGAACCGGGGAGCATTACTTCACGAGCACCTACGATTACCGCTGCGACTTGGGTCAAAAACTTGCCATCAACGTCACCGGCAGCAGCACTGGCGCCACTCCACCTTCCAGCCCGGGCAGCAGTCCATCTCCAGGCACCGCCAAGCCTCCTTCAAGCCAAGCACCCGGTCCCAGCACCGGAAGCCCTGTGGCGCCAGGACCATCAAATGCAGCCCCAAATAGTAGGATTTCCGGTGGCTATATGTTCATAGTACTGTTGCCCATGGCCATGGGTTTCCTTCATTGATTATAATTACTATGTAGTTGCACGGAGAGTACAGCTTGTCGATCTTGTAGGGGTTGACTTTGTTATTTTGTATCTATATTTGAATAACACGTACATATTTGTACATGTATTATACGATGATGATCAGTCTCATGTACTATGTACTCATTCGATCTATTCAGTTCATACATATATAATATAGATTATATTGATCTGTTTTTTGTATTTCGATCTTCCTCGTGATCATGGGTCATGGCGGCCTTAATTTTGTGTCGACTCAGCTTGCTAGTAGCAGTACTACTCATGGCCTTAATTAGTTAATGCATATTTCATTGATCTTGCTATGACATCGATCAACGCTTTAATTTAACTCTTAAAATGTTATATAAATTATAAATATTAAAATATATATAATAATTAAGAATTTCCTTCAAAAAAATAATTAAGAATTGGTTATATTTATATATATATATATATATGGAGATTTAAAAAATTCTACTATATATCACAGAATATCTAGAAATTCCAGAGACATACCAGCAGCAAATTGATCGAGGGCCAATTATTCCGACGGGAGTTTCCATGAAACTCGAGTAGTAGTACTAGTCCGCTCAATGAAATTATTTATAGTTTAATATTAAGTTCCAGAGAATATATATTAATTAAAGATCATAAAATAATTTTGATTAAATATATTTTCTAAACTGATTATCTTCTAAATAATATTATAAAATAATCTTCATTTAAAATATAATTATATAAAATGTTACGAAAAATATTGTGTATAAATTAGTTTCATTCTAAAAATATAATAGTCATGGTGATTGTGGTACTTATTTGAATTTGAAACCGCGTTAACCCCTGGACCAATCTTTTTCCCATTTTCTCTTACAAATAAGTGGTTGGTAAGAAGTATAGGTTATTCTGACTCTAGCTAGCTAGCTATAACAAAATATCAATAGGCCTGCCTTCCTTGTGTGAAGAAAAGCAGGTCTTATCCTCATCTGGCTTCCCACCTCCTTCCCTAGCCACGAGCTGATCAATAGGGTGGCCACGTACGTTATCAATTAATTAATAACTTGGACTTATTCTCGAAGATATACGAGATACGTAGATATTTTATTTTATCTAATTATAATTTTTTTAAATTTTTATATAAAATAAAATAAAGTAAATAATTTTATTTTTTTAAATTTTAAAATAAAAATAATATTAAAAATATATTTTAATAATATTTTATTTTATTTTTTAATTTTAATCTCTAACCTATCTAAAAAAAACAAACGAGACAATGTTTAATATTCAACCTGATTACAACTGTTGGAGAACTCTCCAAGTTGTTGACTCCATTAATTATGATCGATGCATGTTGCATGCATGCATGTTCCTAAATGCATGCAGCTTTTCATTCTCCGTTTGAATGTTCATGATGGAGACTACAATACAACTAATTTTAATTTTAAAATTTTTTAAAATTATAAAATTACTCTATTTAAAATAATATTTTTTTTCATTTAATAAAAAATTTGTACATATAATTTTTCATTATTTAATTATTTCTCGATTGTTGTGCTTGGCATGCAGCACAAGTCTAACTTTCTGGAAGAGCGAGCTTGCATCCAGCTTGGGTCAAACCGCAATAGTTGAATAAGACCAGTCGAAGTTTTCTTAAAAAATAAACAGTGTGAATGAATTAAAACACACGAAGCCCGCGGCCGAATTAATGCTACTAAAGAGGCCGCCATTCATGTTGAACGAACAGTGATTGCAATTCGGCTTTTGTGGGATTTTGTGAATGTGGTGGAACCACCTAATACCTATTAAAGATAGAGTAACGTTACATATAAATATATATGAATTGTGTATGTATAATATAGTCATTTTAAAAAAAATAAAATTTATTATTATTTTTATATAAATCTCTTATTTATTTATTTATTTTTAAATAATTATGTTGTACTTATATATTTACGATTGTAACTATTATTTTTTTAAAAAAATACATTTGATTGAGAAAATTCATTTAAGATATTTTTAGTGGGGTTTGTAAAATTAAAATGGTGGAATTAATTGAAAGTATGTAGGTTTGTGAAAAGATTTTGACCATGGATTTTCTTCTAATCAAGATAACAAGAAAAATTATTATTTTTCTTGTTATCAAAGATATATACCCTTTAGCACTCAATGCTCAAGTATATAAGTATAGTCATATAATTCCACACGTTGATGCAGGATGAATTCATTCGTAGGTTATTAATGCATGCTATAGACTAGAAGAAGCTGGAGTTTCAAAATTGCTATAATTTAGATATCAAGGGGCCAGTCACTTGGGTCGACGTTGCAATTTAGATTTGGATTCAAGAAAGTTTTAAGGTGTTGTTTGGATAATGAGATATTTAAAACTTCACGTAATTTTATTATCAAACACCACTCAAATATAAAATATATTTTTTTTTAATTTCAAACTTTTAAGTTTTTCATCTAATTAATTATTATCTAAACATAAAATTCAATACAATTTTCTCAGATTTCTAAACAAAACATAAAACATAATACAATTTTTTTAAATTTCAATACAAAAATTATTTTAAAAAATTATATTCAACAACTTTTTAACTTAATATTTTCATTCAACTTTTTATCTCTTTATTACAAAAACTCAATAAATATATTAATACAAACCATTTCATGACTAGCCACAAACCATTTGGTCACTACTATATTTTTATCTTAAACTAAGAGTAACAATTTTTCTTTTATAATGTATTTTTCATTAGTAGATGGGCGCTCAAAATGATTTTTCTTTGAAATAATTCTTCCAATTAAGTTTTCTTCCCATTAATTATAAACTTACTATATGTGTATTTACTCTTTTTCATATTTCTATAATTTTGTTGATTGCAGTTGTTTGGAAAATTTGACCATGCAAAGTACCTATATATTTGAAGAGAAATGCTACACTTATCATCTCTACACCACACATTAATATATGATTTGTTATTCGTGTCCTATTTAAATACATATATTTACACATCATTATGTGTACGTGTTTAAATAGAAGGAAAAAAATGATAAATCACATATTGATGTATGATATAGAGAATGATAAGTAAAATTTTTACATACTTGAATTCGTAATAATTAACTAGCATGGAACAGAGTACATAATCGAATCTGGCCACTAGATAGATATATTTGTCAATCGAGTCTAATTTGTGATTTACAACTTTTGTTTTATGAAATGTGTAATGGGATTTTCCCCATTTCAGAAGCTCACTGGGCCTCAGCCCGATACCCAGCACCAGAGTCTAAGCTTACCCATGAAGTAAGGCATCTGCAAGGAAAAGTAAACAGGTGGCTGTTCGGACGGACAGACCTGACATCGCTTGGCCACACTCCGATCATGGAGACTTGCACAGGGCAGAACAGGAAAGACGGAGTGTAAGGGGTTTTTCCTGCCTTCTATCTTAGTGAGCTTGAGAAGGAAAACTAAAGGAACAAGAAGGGAAGGCCCAGCCCAGAACAAGTAGATTATTTAGCTCGGCCCACAAGTAGACTCCCCTAAACGCAATCTCCATGAGGGAGCGTACTGCAGGGGATGAGACTTGCTGACCTAGAGACCCCTCGAACAATGTTCAGCCCTTGAGTGCCTGTTTGCGTAATGGGAGGAAAGTAAAGGGACTCTCGATCCTTTGACATGAGAGACATTGACGGACCACCAAGGATGCCAGCGGGGCGAGATAAATCAGGGGGAACCACGCCTCATTAATGGCATCACTACCCGAGCTACATGCCATATTAATGACACCGTCGCAGAGGCACACCGCATTAAATAACTCTAACAAAATGAACAGTACGAAGGACACAAACTCCATGGGGGCAGACACGATTTGTCCCCCCTCAACTCCTTATAATCAAGTCTTAGGTACGAGAAACTCTCTCTGATCCCTAGAATCTTTTATTTATTTATAAACTTCCAAGAGACGTTACTGATTTTGGCATCGAAGACTCCTCGACCCCAAGACCACCCTCTCCTAGTTGCTTTCTTTTTTTTTTTTTTTTGCAGGCCTAGTTCTGAAGACATGAGTTGCTGGAATCTGACTCAAAAGCGTACGAAACACGACGTTAACAAAATCTATTACAAACTTTGCCGAATCTCAAAATATCTCATAATTTCTTCTCAATTGTTTCCTACTCAATATCGATCAAATGATAATAAACTTGCATTTTATGATGACGTTCATGTTAGAACTAGCAGAGACTCCATGCGTGCATGTCCGATTCATGTTAGAACTAACTAGCTAGCGAGCCAGGAGTACTACTAGACTAGTCCATATATATATTGCGATCTCATTACACGTACATGATTAATTGATCATCAATATTATATATATATATATCTATATATATATATATGTTCATAGCAGTTAGCTAGTGCTTTAGGAATATCGCCAAGTTTCATCAATTAAGTAAACTGTTAGAAATGTTAGATCGGAATGCACAGCGGAAGCGATATTACCTCTTAGGAAATATCTCGGATCTAGTGTGGTTGTTCCACGGATTCTTCAGTGTGGTTGTTCGTCCACGATCTTCACATCGATGGTGGAGTGTGCTACGTGGTAATACCAGAGCAACACTCACACGTTCCACAGCCTAGATGCCATGACTAGAGAGAACCATTTGAGAGAGAGAGCTTGTTTTATCCAAGTGTATATTCCAAAGAGGGGGAGAGACTATGTAAATAGTCTCTCTAGTGTAACCCCATTGCTGGCCATTAAGAGCCAGCGATCAAGCCTCATGAAGTAGCTTAAGAGCCACTTCATAACCCCCAAGAGGAGGTGAATGGGTGCCCACTATGGGTGCCCCTTTCTTACATCTCCCACTCACACATAGTGTGCAAGATCCCAGGTCTGCATCTCTTAATATGTTCTCAATCTTATTCATACTGACAAATAGGCCGTGCGACCATCGAGCACAGTTGTAAAAGAAAAATGGGAGCACTATACCAAATCTCTCCGAGAGAAGACCAGCATAGCAACATCCCTAAAAGTGTCTCGTTATGCCCCGACTCATTTGGTCACATCAGACTAAGCATCCCTAATCCCTCTCAAGTCTAAATGACTCAGAGCAATGTTCGATCTCCATAAAACATGATGTACTCACAACTATATTTCAACTCTCAAGAAACAACATAACTTGCCTGCAATGAGTACACACCATTATTGATGTGTTACCAAATAGTCTTCCATTCGCGCTTATGTCATTTAGTTTCAATTTAATCGTTTTCCCAGCAATGCCTCTTTAGACCGCATCATTCATGGCCATAGATAACATACCAAAGTAGCAGACACTAAAACATCAACATCGTGACATAGTCAAAGGTCTCCTAAGGGCATAAATAAATTAAGGTCATCAATTATGACCTACAGGACTCACACGGTGAGAAAGTAGGGAACCATTCACTCACCTCTACTGTTGGTCATAATAGCATATGTAGTATGAAATACATGATACGGTGAAGTTCTCTTTCCAAAGAAAGAGCGTATATCTAATCTCAATTCACCGTACAGATCTTAGTCTAGTCGCTATCTCAGTGCCTAACCCGAGTCCCTCCATTTGCTAGCTATCCAAAGCGCCAAAGAGGATTTCGCATATGGCTAAACCACAGGCTACATGGATTGTGGGTAACCATGCACGGTCTTTAGACCTCATCTTAGCTCCCACTAAGGCGACATATCTTTTGTGTCTTACAACTTATCCCTCTCTGGACAAGTACCGAGTGACACATTGTCTCATTTTTGCTCGCTACCTCTTTATAGCGCCAAAGGCGATCGCTCGTGTGAGTGAGCCAATCTAAGCCTGTCAATATACATTTTTCACCATAACTCCTAAATTTATGGTGAATGTGTGTGCATACCAAAGAATGCTTCCAATCACGCCACATGATCATAGAACACATCAGTATCATGTGCATGACGAGCAATACCGTAAGGTACAGAGAAATCACATGGACAACAACAAATTATTAAACCACAACTCTCAAGTGGTGTTTAACGATCATTTCTCTGCATGTGCATTCTAATGTGTAGTAACTTTCCAAAAACATGCTCCTACCAAGAGACTCAACTTTTACATATAAAAAGTCCTTTGCACAACCATGAAGTCAGCGATGAGTCATCGCGAATCTCATTTAGGTCAGACTCACAATATAAGCCGTAGATTCTAGTCAGCAAGTCTAGCTGCGATTTTTAAGAATCTACAAGGTGACCACAAATGTTATTCAGCAAATTTAATTTTCTACTTCAAGGTTTCAAATAAATCTCTTACACTCAACAAAAACATGTGAGAGAATCATAATTTATTTTTATTAAGGGTAAAGCGATTAGGGCCTTTGCCCCCAAAGACAATCATAATAGTCTAGTCATTACTTTTAACGACAATCGCATCACAAACTCACTTAACAAAATAAGCCATATTTACCCTCTAACAAAATCTTAACCTCTAACTCCCATGAGCAAACTATAATGGAAACACCAAACAATATAGGCAAAATTAGATTCTTTAGTATTTTTCATCTCATTAGTTGTCTATGGATTTTGAACAAGAGCTGCTAGAAACTGTTTTTCTTATAAACAGTCACACAAGACATGAATCCTGAGCTACTTTTCACAAACCCATGTCCATCACCTCGTAGTATGGAAAATCTCTTATTAGGCGACAATTAATTATCTAAGATAACTAGTTCGCAATATCTCTTATGGTGACACTTTTCTAATATTGTCAACAACGTTCAAAGAACAACATTTTATTCAATATGTCGTCTAATAAAAAAAAACGACTAGGTACATTGGGTATCTTTGAATAGATGGTTTGTTTAGGCCGCATATAAACAGCACCAGTAGCATTCATTCGCTTTCAGTACCAAAATAATAAGCAACAATCATGCGCTGAAAGTATTTCATGCCTAAACTTCACAAAAGCTAACCATCTAATTCTCCTATGAGAATCAGCTATTTAACACATTCAAGAAAAGTTTCAATAAATATGCGATTAATAGTTATCTAAATGCAACTCAATTAGTGCCAAGAGATGGATCTATACCTCTATCAACTCCACTTTTCCTTTGTCAATTAGATCAACAACCCTATGTTGGATCATATAAGTGAAGCAAATCTAAGATTCTATGTTGGGATTCCTACTATGTGAATTCAATATCTTTAGCAGAGCGATATTATAAATATTCTCTTCTAGTCTCTAAACGACGAGAGAATATTGATATAAAGCTACCACGCTATTTAAGAGGATCCTTATATTCTATAACTTTTGGGAGTCACTATCACTAATGGTACACCTTAATTCAAAGGTATACTCCCACTAGCTATTGAATTACTCCTACTATTTTCGGCGATCTTATATAAAAAGAATTTTGAAAATATTAAGGTTAAGGTAGTGTGGAATGAAACGTGATGAAAACGTTCTTTTAAAAAATAAGTGTTACAAAAATACACAATTCTCCACCCTCACCGAAAATACGAGTAATTTTCTTGACTCAACCAAAAAATGATCAAGCTTAGATCCTCTTGATTTTTAATAGAATTCACGCTTGCACAAAATAGTCACTCAGCCTTTCTCAAAAGCGAATGAACTCGATCTACGGACGACAAATCAGAATTAAGGCTGCAACCTCATATTACATCAACCCAAGTCTGATGTAACAACTGCTTTGTGCCATAATTCATTTATAACATCATCCTCAGCAAGTCAATAAACTGTGAGATAATTGTTCTCATATTTATTATCAAAGTCCTTAGCGTGCATGCATAAGAACTTTCACATAGAAAATACTCATATTTCCTTTTCTCTTTGACTCTACTAAACCAAGGAGAGGGATCTCATTAGCGAGAAAATTTTCAATTTCTAAAGCTTGACACCCATCATCTTATGCCTTCATGACATATTTTAGTATATAATTTCCCCACCTGAGAAATAATACTACTGAGTCAATGAGTGACCATCCAACTTCTAAACCTCTAGAAATTCTCACTAATACCACTACTTTCAATAAGTCTTAAATCAAATTAGATATAGACTTTATTAATATCGCATTAAAAAAAGCGCTAATAAAAACATCGTTTTGTGCAACAAGTGCAGTATGTGATGTTTTAGCTGCTAACTAGCGATATATCTTTATTTCTTGCATACTCAATATTTTTCATATTCTCCGATCCACTATAGGAGAGAAAGAGAAAAAAAACTTTGCAAGAAATTATCGTAGCCTAAAACCTATCTTACATCAGTGCAATCACGAGCACAATTTTTAGTTTAGGTTTAGATAAGTCATGCAAACCTCCAGGGTGCTTGGTATTACTCTTAAGAGGTGCTCCAAAGTTTATATATATGCAAGAACCTATCTGTTCTCACTAGAGAGAAATAAAACTTAAGCAAGATTACCAGTGCTAATACCACATAAAGGTGCACTGATAAAATCTTTTAAAAAATGAATGTGCCAATCAAGAATGTTCTCAACACGCTTGTGCACTCAGATTTTAATATCCTTACTCGCCAGACATACTAGCAAGTTTTAGAGAGTATTTTTTTATCTGTGAGTAATCTAAGTTACTTTAAGATTATAATCCTCAACCTCAAAAATATAGGAGCAATTAATCTTTGCATTACAAAAACAACGCGCAATTTCTACTATTACCCACAAGATTCTTAAAGGCAAAATAGTGATTTAGCTCTATATGATAGTTGATCCCATCAACTTCTATAAAAATTGTAGTGCATGCATCCCACGCGCACTTCCAATTTTATTCTAGACATTTTAGAGGTTTCATAATAATGATGGTCTAAGACTATCTGACACTCATAATAATCTTTATTTGTTTTCAACTACTGCACATGGAGGAGATTAATGCGACAATTAAATCGTATAAATAATCTCTAGGCTTTCTTCATGGTTATCTCATAGTTACTAAACTATGCCCATCTTATTTCACACACATCTATAAAATTTGCCGCGTTAATCTAAGTTAGAACAAAAATAATTACTACACGTCGCAAGATCGAAAATTCGCTAAGCTTCCTAATCATCTATTGCGCCTCAATATCTAATTATTAATTTTTAATTTAATTTTTGCGCAAATTTATATCGTATAGGAGATTAATTCCAAATCAATCTCAACCATACTCCCACTAAGATAAGCAATTTACCGAGTTAGTCACATGAAAAAAATAATAATTTCTCTCAGATCGAAGAAATTCATTTGAGCCAATCAGAAGCATGGACTAATCAAACTCGGGCTACTTAATCCTCTAATTTACACATTCTAAAAAACTGAAGACAATTCTTAAAAATAGTCTAACAATACAAGTGATAAAATAAGCTCGTACAATTACATGTTATCACAATACATGTACAAAAAATAATCATCACATTTCATTCAAATAATTATTATTCACAAAAAATAATAATCTAAACAATTTATAACGTAAAATAAAATGCCAAACAAATGTGAAAAAAATAATATCATGGCAAGCATATATTTAATAACCATAATGACATGCAAAAATATTTCAAAAATATTTTATGCCACAATAACATGCTCAATAAATAAGTAAAATCAGCAAACTTACTAGTAATAAGCTCGAGCCTAAATGGTTGAGCTAATTGTTCTTGTGTGTGAGGTTGAGTTCAAATCACCACCCAAGCATTTTGCACAAAAAAAAAAATTGTGCCACTGAATTTTGGACAGCCAATGGGCCGCACCCTCATGGGCGCCCAGCTGTTGTGCAAGCCTGAGCCTGCTGGGCTTGTAGCCCAAATAACCCAATGGCTCTTTTTTTTTTTTTAAAGAAAAAAAACTTAAAAAAAAAAAGACTGATGCATTTTAAATTGAAGAACATAATATGGGCCTGACTTCAAACAATCTGTTTATTGCAAAAAAAAAAAAAAAAACATTTCAGCCCAAGCAAATAAAAATCTCACACCAAAATGTGATTTTAAAAAACAAGCCCAAGTCAAGCATTTTTCTAGCCCATAATCAGATATACATCTAAACCCAAATATTATTTCAAAACAAGCCCAGGCCATTAAGTCTGTAGAGATGAAACACAAATAACTATTCATCTTCTTCCTCAAACCAATGGTTACAGTGCTTGTAACGGAAAAAAAAACTGTAACCGAGGCCACATCATGTAACCGCCTGCTGCCACTTTATGTTGGCACGACGACACTCGTTCGGCCACTGGTTCTCAACGGCCGCAGCATCGTGGGCAGCGAATCACCGTCGGCTACGCCGCACACGTTCGCAGCACTCAACTCTGCGGAAGGCAGAGACTGTCGCACCATCCGTGTGCGCAACTCTTCCCGTAGTAGAGCTTGCCCTGCTACGCAGCAGAGCTCGCAGCACCCCCATGGTGCACACTGCTTTGCATGCAGTAGAGGACTGTACAGCAGAGCTGCAGTGAGCAATGCGCAACGACCAGAGTACCGCTGCATTGCACACTGCCTAGTGCGCAGCACCATCACGGGCTGCGCTGCTCCGGCCTGCACCACGGCATTGCACTGCACCTCTAAATACGGTGCTGGACGCGACGCTGGTGAAGGGCAGAGCCATGAGCAACGGAGCATGGTGCTGCCGATAGCTCTAGCCTCTACCACTCTGTTACACAAGCAGCCCTCCATGACAGCGCCGCTGGTTCATTATCTTTACCACCGTGCACTGTGCGCAGCCATCAGCTGTGGGGTGCCACCACCTGCAGCAGAGCACTTAGCTCTGCGTGCAGCAGAGGCCCCACTGCATCTAGTTGCTCCCCACCACCTACGGGTGAGCACCGCCCCTTAGTAACACATCACCCAACGGATGCCCGCAACAAGCACAGTGCCATGAATGGCACAGCTTCGTGGTACCCCGACGGTCAATTTGTCGAAACCATCGTAGGGCGCGGAACCTCGTGTGTTGCCGTACTGGCAACACCTTATTGGTGCGTGCAGCTTTGTCCGCTACGCCACCACAGTGCGCTCTGCTGCCTCTTGTGGTGCTGTGTAGAGATCTGGAGAGCACGTGCACGGGTCCTTATTGATGCGAGTGGGTGGTTGCAGCCATTCCACAGCGGCACTACCACCCTAACAGCCAACCTCGACAGCCATGTTACATAACATCATGCATGGAAAAATTTTTTCGTAAATGAAATACAACATGCACGTCAAAAAATAAAAAAAGGGGGAACAACAGATCTTACTCTGATACCAATGTTAGAAATGCTAGATCAAAATGTATAGCGGAAGCGATATTACCTCATAGAAAATATCTCAGATCTAGTGTGATTATTCTACGGATTCTTCAGCGTCGTTGTTCGTCCACGATCTTCACATTGATGGTGGAGTGTGCTACATGGTAATACCAGAATAACACTCACACGTTCCACAGCCTAGATGCCATGACTAGAGAGAACCATTTGAGAGAGAGAGAGCTTGTTTTATCCAAGTGTATATTCCAAAGAGGGGAAGAGACTATGTAAATAGTCTCTCTAGTGTAACCCCATTGCTGGCTATTAAGAGCCAGCCATCAAGCCTCATGAAGTGGCTTAAGAGCCACTTCATAACCCCCAAGAGGAGGTGAAGGAGTGCCCACTATGGATGCTCTTTTTTTATATAAACTTAATTAGTATAGGTTGAATATATGTTGTTGTTGTGGAACTATCTCGATTCTCTACCTAGGAATTAAGGATCACCCAAAAACTGGGAAAACAATTAATATAAGATAGAGATACGATGACTGATCAGAGCAAATTAAGGTTAATATAACAGAAGTAAATATGCAGAGATCGAAGAAATCGGGGAGGCCATCAAATTTCCCAAGTAGGAGGCATATTTGTACGTATTACTTTATTAGTAGCAAAATGATACTCAGATTCATCGAAACCACATTCCAAGTGTAACGCCCCATTCCCAGAGGTCCGGAGAGTTAACTCTTAATACCTCAAATCAACTTAAATAGTACAACTATAAAATCCGAAAAATCTAATAAAATATTAATCAATTTAATCAATCCAAATGTCTAAATTCCTCCATGGGGACGATAAAGAAAAACTCAATAACATAAATTAAAAACTCTCTAAAACTCGAAATTATCCTTAACTCATCAAATCAAAATATCTTAAACATAAATTTGGTTTACTAACTACGACTCTCAAATAAGCACTTGTACTTCCTGGCACTTATTCCACTCTGATCATCACACCTGTTAAACCTTTCTATTCTTGTTTTCCAGCTGAATCATAAAAAATATCTGAAAAATATATGGAGATAAGGGGTGAGTAACATGCATTAATTCTAAGAACCTGCATACTGCAGCATGCACGTCCATATTGATGATGAATTAATAGTGTTTATGCCATTCTACGTACGTCTTCCTGCCAACGTATTTGTTCGGGCAATGTTAATTACGAAAGCATGCATCAAATTAAACATCTTTTGTCAAAATAACATGCATTAATTCTAGCTACTTGCACTCTTATACCCCAATTATGCTCCATGCATGTCCCTAGCTAGCTAACTCGAGCAAATGTTCAAGTCCAACCAATTCTTCTAGAATTTCATCAGGGTTTGTAAACTTGGGTCTTCCACTATTATCATGCGAGTTAAATAAGAGATTTAATCTAAGTATAAACACGGTGGTACTCTCAAATTATCATAAAATAACATATTATTAAGAATTTTTACATAATCATCAATTTTATGATATGATATATATCGCTTGATATTATATGCATTTACTTCTAAACTATTACTATGATGGTTGGGCATGGAAGAACTAGAAGTCCGGATATTAATGGCTTGATCAGGGCCTCAAGCTTACGGCCTCTAATAAATGTGTAAGGGGTTTTCCCCCCTCTATCGGCCCTTAAAGCAAACTCACGAGAGACTAATAGGGAAGTAAGTCGGAGAGTCCGATCAACCCCAATCGAGGCCAACGACCCTCCCCTAATTAGAGTCAGTGGGCCTCTACAGAATACTCGGCCCATACGCAGGAAAAGCAGACAGTAGGGGTAGATGAGACGCGCCGCCCTAACACCACCCTGATGATACCCTACCCTCAGGAACCTGCACAGGCAGGTGGGCAAGAAATATGGAGAATCCTTAATCTGCTGACAATAGGCATGGAGAGACTTAACAGAAAATGCCCATAGGATAAAGTGAGTCAAGGAACTATGTCGTATTAATGGCACTACTATCCAGAATCCATGTTGCATTAATGATGCCGTCCCATAAGCCATGCTGCATTAAAGGATTCTGACAAATAAATAGTAGAAAGGACATAGGTTCCTCAAAGTCAGGGATGAGTTGTCCCCACCAGAAACCTAGTATAAAAGCCGATCCTCAGGTACGAAGAATATGCTCTCTGATTCCTCTAAACTTACGCACAAACTATTAAGGGGATATACTGACTTTAACATCGGAAACTCCCCGGCCACCACCAAGACCTCCCACTCTTTGTGTTTGTTTAAGTGTGCAGGTGAAAGACCGAAGACCCGAGTTGCTAGAATCCGATCCAAAGGCGTGTGAAATACGAAGTTAACAAAATGCATTTCCGATTTTTTTAATGTGGAAAAAAAAACATGGATGGAAATAAATTGGGTTTTCCATTCTTGACAGGATGGAATTGGCTTCAATTATTGGTAGGGGTGGCCATTCGTGTTGATGGGTTGTGTTTACGTCGTGTTAAGTTATGGATATTTAATTATATGGATTAACTCGAACATAGTATGTTAAGCTATGCGGGTCAAACCTTCAAATCCTGTCGTATCACCCATTTTTACTCATTTAATTATTAATTAGAAATTGGTCAACACGATACGACTCACGATTTCAACTCATTTCATGTAAATGAGTTGAAGTTTGAACTAGCCCACATAATCCATTTGACCAAATTAACATAATTTCACATAAAAGTTAAAATATATATTTATTAGTAGCTACAACATCTATAAAAGATAAGACTACCTACTGACAAAAAATATCAGTATTTCTAAAATTTTAACCTATCAAAACCAATATCACAAACTCAACAATAACAAATATGAGCATAGGTCCAAAATTAGTACAATCTCTACAATAAAATCATAAGCATATTGAGAAATGACATTAATATTAGGAGTGTAACCGGTTCGATTCTGTTCAATTTTGGAAAATTTTTGGAACTGAACCAGAATACACCGGTTTTGAAAATTTAAGAACTTATACAGACCGAGTCATTACCAAAATCAGAACTTTCGATTTTTTCAATTTCGGTCTAATCTGACCTTTTTTTTTAGTTTACAGTTTACACATATGTCACTACATAAGTTTAATATTATAGTTTTTTAACACTAAATTTAATTGTTAGGATTTAGTATTTATTATTAAGAATTACTAATTCATTAATGTTTAATCATACTAATGAATAATAAGATTAACTTATTGGTGAGATTAACTTATTAGTTATAAGATTAATAGACAAGATTAAAATCTCATGTTATATTAATTAGCAATTTAGCATATAATATAATATAAAAAATTATATATAATATAAAAACTATATAAAAATTATTTTATATATAATATAAAAAATTAAAATATATATATATCGGACCGGTTCAGTTAAAACCGGTTTTCAAAATAAGAAAACTAGTACCGAATTGGTTTCAGTTCTTAATAATCAGTATCGGACGGGTTACAAACTGGACCAAACTCACCGGTTATATTCGGTAATTCAGTCAGTTCAACCAGTTTTTCGATTTTTTTACACCCATAATTCATATTTCAACTCAACAATAATAAAATTATAATTTTGGAATAAAATTTAAATGAATTATTGTGGGTTGACTCGTTATTGACCTGAATCTATGTATATCAAATTTAATCCTATTAATTTTGTATCGTATTCATATTTAGTTCAAGGATCGTGTCACCATATTACCACCCATAAAATTTTTTGACAAACTTGCATTAATATATATATATATATTTATATATTATATGTATGTATGCATGCATGCGTGTTTACGCATAATGTCTTTCTTTTTGTGATATAATAAATGGTTTAAAAAATATTATACGTTTTGAGAGGGTGTGGACTGTGGATGGTATATGCAATTGATTTTTTCATAATCGTTTTTAAATTTTCCTTGAACAACTGTGACCGAATGATTTTCTCTGAAAATATGAGCTGGGTTCTAACCAGCTGAGCTGGCTCGTTAATTATTAGTTATGCAAAATATTCTATTTTGTGCTCTTCCATGAACTTACAACACAATTCGCAGAATTTTGAAACTTTCTTCCCATTTGTTAGTTGAAATAGTATAATGCTAATTAATTATTGACAAATTCTCCCGTTCAGATGATGATCTCCTACGTACTTCTCCCGCGTCTCCACGTACTACTGCTGCTTGCTGTATTTTAATATAAACAAATAATAAATTCTCATAAACTTGTCACTCAAAAATAAAAATAAAAATAAAAATAAGTCTTCAAAAAAACTTGGAGTAAACCCATGAATGATATCATCTACAACATATATATATATATATATATCTATACACATGTTAGAATACATATACAGTTCGTATTTGTCCATACAGTCGTCTAAATAATTTTTTAATTATAGATTTCGCGAGAGAATTGTGAGTGAGATCGAAATGATGTATGTTATTTTTCCTCGTAATTGTCTTTTCCCACATACAAGGTGGTAGATGGTAGATACAGATATTCTCTAGGACAAGCATATTGACTAGTCAACCCCCAAAAAGTCAATATTTTTAAGTTTTGTTGAAAAACTTCACGCGGCAATCCAACGAACTTCGGCTGCCCGAAGCGGAATAGACCAACTCCAACTCCACCTCCAAAATGCTAAGCACCAATCGTGTTGACTATAAAGTGTGTACGTGTCAACCATCCAATGCCACAAGATTCCTACGACTCCGTAGCCCATCTCTCTATAAATATAGAGACGGAGTCGTTGTCCCTCCCTCACTAACTAGAGCTATCCCTCCTCGATCTAAAACAGAGCACGAAAGAGAGAACAGGGGCGACCTGAGCTTACCTCCAAAACGACACAGCAATGGCAAAGAGACTTGACATCGTTTTTCTTGCAGTAATAGCTGTTGCAGCTTTGCTGCAAAGCTCTGTGGCACAGACTTCCCATACGGTGGGTGATGCCTTGGGCTGGGCCATTCCTCCTAATGGCGCCTCAGATTACAGCAACTGGGCTGCCGGCAAGACCTTCGCCGTTGGCGACATTCTTGGTATAACAACCAAACTTTTCAAACGAATCATATCCATATATATGACTGAATAAAATAAGGTTCTGGGTTTTGAATTTTGAATTTGATTTTGATTTATTTGATCTTTTGCAGTCTTTACCTATACAGCCGGCCACGATGTAGCCAGAGTGACCAAGGCAGCTTTTGATGCCTGCAATGGCACTAGTCCCATTTCCCTTAAAACGGACGGTCCCGTGAATGAGACTCTCAACGAGGCTGGGGAGCATTACTACATCTGCACCGTTTCTACCCATTGCAGCCTTGGTCAGAAGTTGGCAATTAATGTCTCTGCAGCTACTTCTCCGGCTCCTCAACCCAGCACTCCTCCACCTGCCACCACTCCAACAGCACCAACTCCGTCTGCTGCTGCTCCACAGCCTAGCAGTCCTTCACCATCGCCTTCCAGCGCCACCCCTCCAACCTCCGCCGTACCTGCTCCTTCCCGCACTGCCACGCCTCCATCCCCCACAGCATCTCCTCCTTCCCCCACAGCCTCTACTCCATCCCCCACCGCCTCTCCTCCATCCCCCACCACCTCTCCTCCATCCCCGCCCGCCACCCCACCATCCTCCAGCGCCACTCCGCCCACCAGCCCTTCAACGCCGTCTCCTACAGATGATGCTTTTCCACCTCCACCTCCACCTCCAAACTCTGCTACATCGCTCGGGTTGGGTGGCAGCTTATCTGCCGGCTTCTTGTCCATCGTCGTAGCCTTCTTGTATTAGACGTGATTCTGGAGAATCACTGCGAATCATTTTTACATATGTGATTGTTGGTATACGGATTGAGATTTTTTTTTGGGTTCAATTTCTGATCATAATAAAGCTGTTTTTCATATTTTACCGGTGGTTGAGTTTGATCTTGATTGATGTTTACTGCAATTGAAATTAGTTGGTGTATGAGCTCAAATTTTCAACGCCCACTTCGCCTCACCTTTTTGTCTCGACATGGTGGCCGGTTATGCGGTTACAAAATGGAACACTTGGCTTTCACACACGTTGATTTGTGTCAGAATTAAAGGCTGGATCATGGATGTTCATTCGATGGCTATTATTAGAAAGGATGATGGTTTGGGGGTTTCTAGTTAGAAATTATTTACATCAGTCACGATAGCTACATCACATCATGATGGGGAAGAAAAAAAAAAAAATCACATTGAGTGTGTAGAGAGTGTGACTTATCATTACTCTTCTAGTTGATTCATGAACTTGACAGATGAGGCTCTGTTTGTTTTTTTTTTTTTTCCGTTCAAAGGAGGATCTGATTAGAGAATTTAGGAGAGCTTCGGATAAAAAAAGTGTTTTTATTTATTTTATTTTATTTTATTATTATAATTTTTTAAATTTTTTATATAAAATTTAATAAATAATAAATTTTTTAAAAATTTTAAAATAATATTATTATTAAAATATAATATTCTAATAATATTTTATTTTATTTTAACTCATTTTATTTTAATTTTCTATCAAATCTCTCGTCAGAATGATTACGTAACATGAGTTATGACTAGTTAGAATGTGATCATTGACGAGTATTAAATTATTTTTAGAAATGATAAGGAATCAATTCATTCACAATTAATTGATAATTACCTAAAAAAAATTCTTCAGTTTACCACACATTCTACACTCTATAAAAAATATAACGTGGAATGTGAGATTTTTTAATTTATTTGTGTTTTAAATTGATATGTTTAAATTTTTTGTTGTATCCGTTCTCAATTATTTTAGTTATGATTGGAATTGTTTCTCTCATACTTAAAATGAAGTGGCAAAAAGAGAAAATCCTGCAGCCTGGAACTGGCTTGAAGGACGTGTCCACCTGTAATGAAATGGTTCCAATTAAGCAACTGCAATTCCAGCCATAATGAAATGGTTCCGATTAAATTATATCCCTCACTCTGGGTTGCAAGTAGTTGGGTTGGCCCTTTCTTGGTTTGCATAATTTGTATATATGGACATCGTTTTAACTCTGTTTGCCCTTTCAAGTGTGGCTATTGGTTTTGAAAAATGATAACCTTATAATTATTTTATAATTCTGCATGAAATGGATGTGTTAAGGACGTATTTCACACCACCAACTGTACGATGGTATTGATGTTGCAGAATAGGCAACGCTCTATGCCCTGCATAAACTCTTATACTTAAGTCAATAACAATATATATATATATATATATATATTTATATATATTAAAGTGTGTAACAAGAGTCTACCTTTGTTCATTACCTTTACCGATCTATTTATAGAAGAATGTGGTCTGAGGGCCATTCACCTTGCTCCATGCTCTTCTGCTTGTCTCCCATTATCCGCCTATTAATTGAAAAAGGTGTCTCCTATTACATTGGTATCCACTCAAGGATGTTATCCTTGCAGAACCAGGGATGTCTCTCCTTGAGCTGTGGGCCTTTTTGTCTGAGGGAACCTTTAATGAAGGCCTTCGACAAGCCTTCTAGAACGTATGGATGGGCCTGGGCTTTAGGGATGGGCTTGAAGCCTAAGGGCATAAATATCACCTTCAGGATGGTAGTTTCGTAATATTAAAATGATTTTTAATGGAGTGACATAATTTTATTGGTTGTTTGAAAATTAGTTGTAAAATATTTATAAAAGAATTGTAGATGTATCATTACCCATTCGTTTTTCTAAATTAGCCAAATTGCTAGTAATTGTAAGAATAGTAGAAAAATACTTTTTGTTTATGTATTACATTTCAATGTACAGAAGTATTTGTACACAAAATGTTATTCTTTACAGTTGTACAATGTAAAGTAGGAATGCATAGATCATGGGATTATCCTGCTGACTTTCCTTCTTGAGAATATGACTTGTGTTGCATATCTGTAACAATTGAATCCTTGGGGATTTGAGCTGAATTTATGGAGGCTAGAATTAAGGAGAGGGCTACATTCTTGGGATCTTCTGTAATTTTTTTGTTTTTTTAATCAAAACATGCCTCTGTATTTCATTAAGAAGTATCAATTACAATTTTGTCCTATAAAATCAAGCTATACAAACCCTTAGGGCCATCTTCCATCCACACTAACTCTTCATTTATGTTCAAAGCAAACTTTGCTAGAAAATCTGCAGCTTTGTTTGCCTCTCTAAACATATGAGTAACTAACCAAGGAGATTTGTTATTTAACATTCCCCTTATATCTTCGATTATCTGGCTTCCCCACTCCCAATTCTCATCTCTTCTATTTACTGCTTTAACAATACTCAAAGCATCCCCTTCGAACTCTGCTCTACCCACCTGCATCTCCTCACATAGCTTTAAAGTTTTCCACAAGGCAGCAACTTCTGCTTGAGTAGCAGACATGGCATTAAATTGTGGCATACAAGCAGATAGCAGAATATCCCCCAACTGATCTCGAATCACAATTCCAACTCCCATCCTCTTACTATCCTTCATAAAAGCAACATCCCAATTGACTTTTGTTTCCCCCTCCGTAGGCATCTTCCATCTCACCAACTCTCTTCTTATAAGATTTTCCACTTAACTTTCCATACAGTTTGCTTCCTTAAACTCGACAATTGTCATCTCAACTTGTTTAAAAATAGTGGCAGAGCTAATAAACTGTGCTTCGAATATGAATTTGTTTCTTCTCAGCCAGTTGTTTCTTAAAACTATAGCAACCAGTTCCAATTCTTCCACACTCAAAGACTGTGTCAATTCCTCCATACAAGCCTAAAATCCACTTCTTTTGATGACCACTTCTGAACTAGACTACTCTCATCTACCTAGACATCCACTATTGCACCACAACTCCAAAGCACATGACAGACTGTTTCTTCATATTGATTGCATATTGGACAACAAGAACTTTCAAGCACCTTCCTTTTAAACAAGTTTCTTCTTGTTGGCAAGTAATTATTTAAAGCTTTCCATAAGAACATCTTAATGACCCTTGGGACTTTTAACGTCCAAATGTCACTCCATCCTTCATTTTCAAAAGAAGCCTTTGAAACTCCCTTATTATCCTTCTTCTTCTCTGCATTTTAAAGTGATATGCAGATTTCACATTGAAGACCCCACTCTTTGAAGGTGCCCATATTTGCTTATCTGGTCTACTAGTTTTACTTATAGGTAAGCCACAAATACTTCTAGCTTCATCTTCATTAAAAACTTCCTTCTTCACATCCACCTTCCACTCACCTTTATGTTCATCAATTAGCACAGCCACCCTAGCTTCCTCAGAGAAACAGTTAACAGGAGATTGAACTTGTACAAGGATAGTTGAGCAATCCACCTATCTCCCCATATTTTAATACTCTCCCCATTGCCAACCCTCCATACTAACCCCTCTTTTAACATATCAATAGCCTCTTACAAACTTCTCTAGATTAAAGAAGGACTTCTGCTTAGATTTGCCTCCAACACATTGGGTGATTTATAGTACTTGTCATGCAAAATCCTTACTGTAATGGACTCTAGATTTAGCAAGACTCTTTAGCATTGCTTGGCTAAAAGAGCTTTATTAAAACTCTCTCGCTCCCTAAATACAAGGCCCCCCATATTTCTTTGAAGCTCCCATTCTGTCACAGCCCATCCACCTTATCTTTTTGTCATTTTCTTTGAAGCTCCACCAAAACTTTGCCATTTCAGCTGCTATTTTCTTGCACAGTTTTTTGGGAGTGCAAAAACACTCATACAATAAGCTAGAATCGACTGGATCACAGCTTTTAACAGAACTTCTTTCCCAACAGGAGACAGGAAGTGATTCTTCCAGTTGTTTATTCTTTGTCACACTCTATCTTTTATACCTCTGAAAGTATCATACCTGGATTTCCTAACCATTGCAGGTAATCCCAGGTATTTTTCAAAATTGTTCTGAACTCAAGCACCAAGGTCTTCTATAATTCTCTCCCAGTCCCCCTCTTCTTCCATTCGAGCTGAACATGATGGTTGTTTTCTGTTTGTTGAGGCATTGCCCTGAAGCATTTTCATATAACTGTAAAATGCTTCTGATCGTCACCCATTCCTCCCAACATGCCCTTCCAAAGATAATGCAATCATCAGCAAAGAAGAGATAAGTAAGCTTTACTCCTCCTCTTGCCACTGCCACAACTCTAATCAAACCCGCCCCTTTTGCCTTATTTAGCAAACCACTCAAACTTTCAGCACATAATAAGAAAAGATAGGGAGATAAAGGACATCCCTACCTTAGACCTCTCGATGGTGTTATCATCTCTCCAGGCTATCCATTCAGCAAAACAACATAAGAAACAGTGGTGATGCAAGCCATGATCAAACTAATCCATCTCCTTCCAAACCCCATTTTCAGCATAATTGACTCAAGATAGCTCCACTCAACTCTATCATAGGCTTTTGAAATATCTAGCTTTGAGACCATAGCCCTCATTTTACCCTTGAGTCTGGTTTTCATAGAGTGTAAAGCCTCATAAACTGCCACTATATTGTCAATGTTCAATCTGCCTGGGATAAAGGCACATTGATTTTGTGAGACCATTCCATTTAACACCTTTTTCAATCTATTTGCCAAGGCTATTGCAATGAGCTTGTACAAGACATTACACAAGCTTATTGGCCTGAAATCCCCCACCTTTACAGGCTCAGACAACTTTGGAATCAAAGCTATGTATGTGAAGTTCAAGGATTTTTCTATCATGCCACCATTCAAAAAATTGAGAGCTGCTTCACTGACCTCTTCATTAATAGTCCCCTATAAATTCTGATAAAAACAAGCATTATAGCCATCTGGACTAGGTTTGTGATGGCCCATATCTCTCAACGCTGCCTCCACTTCCTCCCTACTAAATCTTTTTCCCAGCTCCTCATTCATACAGCTTGTTACTTTTGTACTAATGGATGTATGCATTTCTCAATAGCCTCTCTTGAAGGAGATTCAGATCTAAATACATAAGAAAAGAGCCTTTTGAAAGTCTCAACAATCTCATCCTCTTTAACCCTTAAAACTAATTGAGCATCCATTACTGAAGACACTTTATTTCTTCTCTTTCTTTGATTGGCACAAGCATGGAAGAACTTGGTGTTCTTGTCTCTCAAGTTATACCAATTTCTTTTTGCCTTCTACTTCCACCTTATATCCTCTTACTCAAGCAATTTCCCAACCTCTTTTTAAAGCTCTTTTAATTCAGCTGCAACCTGAGGACCCTCCACATCTTGCAATTCTTTTATCTTCTTTTCTTTTTCTTTTTTTTTTATTTTTTTTATTTTTTTTATTTTATGGCAGCTCAATGCTTCCTCCCCTTTCCCTGTCCCTCTTTTTCAATTTTTAGCTCACTGCTACATCTTTGCAACAAATTATGCATCTGCTTGATGGGTTCAAGTGTCAACTGTTTCCTCTCCCAAACTATTTTTTTCACCATCATCTCATAATCCTCCTCCTTTAACCAACTCGCTTCAAATTTAAACAGAAATATTCATCTCCTTCCCCCATATCTTTCATTCCTTGCAGTCATTAAAATAGGTTATACAACAACTCCCAAATAAATTTCCTCTTGGCTGCCTCAGGGTGCCCCTAAAAACCAGTGAAATTCCACTCTTTTGCACTACCTTCTTTTACTATAGCATTTATATGCCACTGTGCGAAACTAGTGATTTCCACTTTCACTCTACCTTCCCAGAACAGAGCCAAACTCCATCTCCTTCTAAGTGAGTCAACCACAAAACAACCATTCATCCCTAGCTTAGTTTGCAATTCCTCCACTCTTCTTGTTTTCACCATAGTCTCCATCAAAAATACCATAAGAGGCCTCTTATCCTTAACCAAATGGTTAAGGTCTTAAACTGTCCAATGGTTGTCAAGCCCTTGGCAATTCCAGCATAAATCTATCATTGATCTTGGAGCAGCCTCCAACATACAATTTACATTCAAATCCCTCAGCAGCCTCCACCATACAATTTGCATTCAAATCCCTCACTTCAACAACTCTTAT
The DNA here is from genome assembly GCF_004785595.1 of Juglans microcarpa x Juglans regia. Lineage (NCBI taxonomy): Eukaryota > Viridiplantae > Streptophyta > Magnoliopsida > Fagales > Juglandaceae > Juglans > Juglans microcarpa x Juglans regia. The sequence continues at coordinate 39,229,361 of NC_054596.1, forward strand.
TCTCATTCTTTTTCGTCCCCTCCACAATCCCAGCCTTTTTTATGTTACAAACTGCATTTCTTTTCAAAGTCATATTAGAGGCTAGAGACTCACCATGAGCTTTTACGACACGAGCCCTCCTCTTCCAACTGCTAGTTCTTCCCTCCTTAATTCATCATCATGCTGCAAGTTTGCTGAGGAAAACTCACTAGTAGTAGCAGATGAGATTACCTCCTTAAGATCTTCCTTCGAGCTCACTGTAACTGGTGCTAGGACAATTTCTGCTTTGATCACCTTTGTTCCTCAACCCTTGTGTCATCCCTACCACCTCTGTCATTCCTATGCCACCCTCTATGCTCCTTTTACCTCGAACCAATACACCTCCACTTGTCACATCTTCTCCACTTTCATCCTGATCAACACTAGTAGAACTTCCCCCCATTCCTGTAGATTTTGGTTGTCTATCAACTCTACTACGACTAGCTGTTGAGGCATTCATCCAAGCCCCAAATTGCTTTGAGGAACCTCCTTCTTGTGAACCTCCCACCTCTCCTCCCAAGCACCCCTGTCTAGAGTGCATTATACAACCACATCGAAAGTAGATCCTAGGTAATTTTTCATACCTAAAAGGATCTAGATCTGCTTCCTTTCAAAATTCATTATCCTCCCTCAAGCTAAAGGTCTTGTAAGCTCGCACTCCACTTTCACCCTCAGAAATCGACCCTAGGCCAACTCGTTCTCCTCCCCCTCCACTTCTAACACTCTCCCAATGGATTTGCCAATATCTTCTCCCATTTTCCAGTTCATCCCTCCCAGAGGCAAATTATACATCTAGATCTAGAAACTTGTCGTTGAGAAATCAAGAAGATGAGCCTGCGTACTTCCATCAAACGGCTTTAATGCAAATAGATAGCTATCAAACAGTCATGGACAACCAACATGGGCTCTGTTCCTATCTCCCCGATTCGCAAAGGTCACCACGAAAATATTAGATCCAATCTCAGTAAATTCCATACACATATTGACTCGCCAAATCTTTTTCATCGTCTTTCTCACAACCTCCTTTCCAATGACTCAATCCGAGCAAACTCTTCCCACTAGACTCCTTTCACCCTTCCTGCATAACTCCTCCATATCTCCCAAATCCACTGCTATCGAATTACTCCCCTCTTCATTCAATCTTAATCACTCCCACTCAACTTCTATTTCCTCCATCTTCAACCTTCACTGCCGTCATCAATGGCAGACTTCACCTCCCCTTATTCCTGCGAGAATAAAATAGACTAACTAACTTCTCCTCTGTCGCCTTCTAGAGGAGAGAGAGAAGACTGGGATCTTCTGTAATTACTCTAACATTAATCTCATCATAATATATTAAAGATGCATATTGTAATTTTTTTAGTATTTTATATTATTCTACAACATGTATGCGTCACTCATGATAATTAAATCCATGACTTCATCCATGACGATTAGATTCACGATTTAGCTATCATTTTTTATGTCTATAAAGAGGTTACTCTTTATTCCTATAAAAGGAGAGCATACAAGTTGAATTATAAGTCAATTGGTTCTTCAAATGCTATTCTTATTCACTTTTAAAATGGATAAAAGAAAATAGTTTTGGTTCGATTCATTCCAAATTAAAATTAGAAAAGATTGTACCCTTGGGCCATTTTTGCTTTCCCCTACACAAAAAGCATTGGCGAAAACATAAAAATTTGAGAGCAAAGTAGAAATGTTTTGAGATATTCTTAGAGGTAGATCTACTTTAAAAAAGCCAAACCTAGGAAACTAATCCATGCACTTGAAGAACTCCGTTGTACAAATGGTTATATTTGCTTTCTCTTATAACAATCTCACATTTGTATTTAGATAAGCGACACACTTACCTCACACCAGAGGAACTTGAGAATCTTTTAGACAATTTTTCTATATGGCTTCTTCACTTGCATATCTTTGTGTGGCTTAAGAATAATCAGGAGAGCACTCTCAGTAATATTCTTACAAATGCAAACTATATCTTTCTCCTAACACAATGAACAACATGCAGCCTACATATTGTAACAAAATTCTAGGAGAACTCTAAAAAACACATAAAATCAAAACTCTATATATCTCCTAGCACAAATCATATGACCTTCTCAATTCTCTATATAATTTCATGTACATAGGCCCTTTAAATGGAATGGAAAGCAATTGAAGTTGTGAAAAGCGATGAGAGAAAAGTAAATTAAAATAAGAAATCAATCACATGACAAATATTCATATGGTTCGGCAACATGTCTACGACCATGGAGCTGTAGAGGATTTTATTATCTTGAAGAATGACAAAATATACTTTATGGTAAAATACACTGTTCCAGACTGGTTATATTGTTCATAATTACATATTTATATGGTTGTACAACAAAAACTCTAATTTCACAATTATTGGATTATTCGCTCAAACTAACTCTTTGTCTGATGTTTGCTTGAGAGATATGTCGAGCGAACTCTATTTTTGAGTTTCGCTCAATCAACCTTTTGTGCAAACATCGAGTGAAGTTCTTGTCTAGCATTTCTCGAGTCACAAACAGGGTCAAAATTTTTCATGTTGGCTTTCTAACACCATCTCAAATTAGCTTGTCTTGATCATACGAAGTAAATCAAGAGATATGGTTGTTTTACTCCACCGTCTCATTCCAAGTCGGCAAATTGTGAAATACATATTGTAGGTCATGTTCGAAGCCCCATTTTGAGCTCGATGCCAAGCATGGAACAACTCTCAATCCATATAGATTGAACCTTATCCAAGTTTTGTTTGACGCCGATATTATTAGGGAAAAAAAAGTAACAAAAGATTAATACCTTAATCATACCTTTTTTTTTTTTATATGTTTGATATGATTTGTTTGTATCAATGCCAAAATATCTAAATCAACACCAGTTTGATTCACTTATGATGATTCATTCCTTGTAGTGACGAATTCAATTTCTTTGGATGGCTAATATCTTCAATATATGATGATCAACAAAAATATAAGAAAAAAGGATGCAAATTATAGTTTGGAAAATGATCAATTTGAATATGTTGATGTTCTCGTGCATTAGGTTATGTGCTAGTATATTTCAATTGATCTCTAAATATGTCAAAATGCTATGAGCATATATTGTTTTCGAATTTTTGGACTGGAGATTTATTTCCTAATCCTGATCATTTTCTTAGGCATATTTCTCCAATACTCATATACTACCAGGACAACATTTCAAGGGAAAACATTGTCTTTTCAATAACATAAATTTACTAGTTCACGAGTCAACTTCCTATTATATTAGAGTATAGATCATATTATTCTTCAATTCATCCATCTTAATGCTTTGAATAAGATTAAAGTTCTTTTTGTTCTTACAGTTGGAGATAAGAATAGTCAGTGGTCCCACTCAAAGAGCTCATGAGTATATGGAGAATAACCTTATAAAGTCTATTTATTAGATAATGGTTGTTCAGCCCTAATATTCAGGAAATAACCACCCACACATCACAATTATCATACCAAACAAAGTTGACACGTTGCAAGTATCTATGGGTTTAAAAAAATGATCACTCCGTGAGATGGAAACGGGATGGGGAAAAAGTGAGAAAATACTCTCTCTTTCGAACTTCACTAGAAATAGAAAAGGAGTGACTAACTTGATCATCAGAGTGTCTCTGGTCTTTCGGGACCCAACGAAATTCTAAAGGAGTTAAAAAACAGACAATAAAGAAGAGGGTCATATCATCATCTTGTTGGTATTCTCCCTTGATCGGAAATGCACCAACACTTATCAATTTTTTGGTGGTTGAATAGTGCAATACGTTGATATTGATAATGGGTTAATTACACTTTGCCCCCTCCAACTATCACCCAAATTATAATGTGCCTCCAAAACTATTGATTGCATCAAAATGGACCCTCTTACTATCAAAACGTCTCAATCCTCCCTTTCGTCTACAATGAGCGTTAAATCGAACGGAAAACTCACCCACGTGCTTCTCACATGCCAATCCTTCAATGTAAAGACAAAATCACCTCTCACTCCATCTGCTTTTCCCAAACTGAACTTCATATATGAAAATCCCCAAATCTGAAATTCGAAAACCCTAACTCGGAAACCACTAACCATCGATCGATTGTTGTTCGTATTGGTGTTTCGTTCGTCTTCGCACCAATCTGAGTGGCTTCATCAAACATTTTTGTTCGTCTTCATCGAGTTGGTATCTATCTTCTTCGTGCAGAGGTGTGTCCATCTCGAAATGACTCCATCTTTGTCTTCATCAAATTTGCATATTTTTCGTCTGAAACTGAGTAATTTGAAATGACTAATGTTTCAGTTTTAAGGATTTCCATGTCCAATGTTGCACGTGGGTGGGTCCAATGTTGTATGCTTCCTAATATGACGCTAATGCATTGCTGAGCGGTGTTCGTTGTCCCAGTTTGAGAACACAATAACATGGGGGTGTTGTTGTTGTCTTTATTGTTGGGTTGTGACAAAGAGGTGGTCCCTTGCATAGGAAAAGGCACAAATTTATCTATTTGGTCCAATAGTTTACTTTTGTTTACTTTATGATTGGTTTAATTATTGACTACGGTCCTTAACTAATTTAATAGATAATATTTTGTAGGATGGCTACAAGGAATTTATTATTTCAAGTCCATCATGGTGGGGTTATTGATAGGCGGCAGAATGGGGAAAATGTTGGGGGTAAGACTAATGTGTACCATGAACCATATGATGAGGATCAACTATCATGGATTGAGATACAGATGATTGTGACCAAGTATGGTTACCATCATCCAGGTGACCTAGTCTATTATAGACACTCTGGCTTGGGGATGCACAATAGTCTTAAATTACTTACATCTTACCATGATGTGTTGTCTATGATGGCTGTGCTTCATGGTCAACAAGTGGCTCATTTGTATCTTGTGTCTCATTCTCGAACTTCAGTGCACTAGTCTTCTTTGCATGATCATCATGTCGAGGAGGATGTGAGTGAGGATGAGGAGGAAGCAGAAGCACGTCACTTTGGACTTAATGATCCATTTTGGAAAGAAGTATTGAGTAGTGAGGATGAGTTGTATGACATGATGTCAACACAGTGGAAACATCGAGATCAAAACTTGCACAACCAAGGAGCAAAGGTGTTGAGTCTCAAGTGACGGTTGATAATATAGAGCTACAATCTTTCTCAGATGTTGAGGATAAGGAGGATGAATGGAGGAGTCAGGACAGAAGTGGTCCAAGGTGGCCAGAGGAGGATGACATAGGTATAAAATACTCTTCTATTTTCTTATTTATTAATTTAGTGTTCATTTTTTAGAACCTGCTAAACAATGCTTGCTTTCATAAATAGCTCCTGAGTTACCCCTGTTTTTCAAAGGAAGTACAGATTGGTAGCCTGTAGAGAGGGTTTTAAGGCTGGTTGTAGACCATTGATTGGTTTAGACAGGTGTTTCTTAAAATGACCATTTAAAGGGTAGCTCCTATGTGCTGTTGGTAGGGATGCAAATGATAACATGTACCTCATTACCATGGCCATTATAGAGGCAGAGTTAAAGGATAGTTGGGGATGGTTTATTGAGACACTTATATCCGATCTTGGAGAACAACCTAAAAGTGGGTGGACATTTATTAATGACAGACAAAAGGTAATTTTGTAAGTCTTTCAATATAATCTATTAACTAAAACCTATTAAATGAACCACTCATCGAATATTTTTTGTAGGGTTTAAAGCCAGCAATGGAGGAGTTGGTGCCTTACAATAACAGTCATATTTGTGTCGGGCATTTATATGCCAATTTTCGAGATATTCGCCACAAGGGTGTGGCTTTTAAGAAGAAATTGTGGCAGGCAGCTACAACATACACCGAGAGGGATTTTGAGAGAGCTATGGAGGAACTGAAAGCCCTCAATCACCATGCATATGACTACTTGAAAGTCATAGACCCATTACAATGGTCTAGAGCATAGTTTAACACATTTTCAAAGTCTGACCTGGTAGTGAATAATCTCAATGAATGTTTCAATGCGTATATTCTGCAAGAACGGGATAAGCCAATTGTGACTATGGTGGAGACCATACGAAAGAAACTAATGGGACGGTATCAGTTGAAAATGGAAGCAATTGCTAAATGGGAGAATACAATCACACATCGGATAGTTGCGAAGCTTGAACTTATGCATGACATGTCCATCTATTGCACTCCAACATATGCAGGATGTGATCAGTTTGAAATTAACAATGCTAGTAGGCAATATGTGGTTGATTTGGAAAAGAGGATCTGCTCATGTTTGAGATGGGACATGACAGGTATTCCATGCCCGCATGCATATACATGTATTGTGTATTCTGACCAAGACCCCAAAGGATATGTGCACCATTAGTATAGTGTGGAGATGTGGAGGGCAGCATACGATCCTTTAATTTACCTTTTGCCTACTGAGGATTAGTGGCTCACTACCGCATACGAGAAGCCTACTGCTCCTAAGGTTAGGAAACAACCTGGGAAGCCAAAGAAATATCGAAGAAGAAATGAGGACGATTAATAAGTAGCAAACAAGTTGAGGAAAACTGGTGTGCATATGACCTATTCGAGATGTAATCAAGTTGGTCACAACAGAAGAAAATGTCCACATGGGAACGCAGGCACACCCTCCTTCACTTCCACAGCAGAATTTCAAGCTCCTTCATTTCCAAATGAACAAGTTAGTGGCTACTTCTTCCTTATTTATTATACATTATTCATTTACATATTGCTTGAAAATGTTGAGAATGTTAATTTACATTTAAATGTGGTACTAGGTCATTTCACAAACTCCAATGTCAAAGCCTTCACAACCAACAACCCAATCTATGCAAACTGAGTATGCTCCATCGTCGTTGCCTTTGCAGACAGCATGGCAAACAAGTCCAACAGTGCAGACTCCTCTGTCAAAGACTTTGCAGGCAGCATGGCAAACAAGTCAGGCAGGTCAAACAAATCAACTACAAGCCAATGTGGGTCGTGTAAAGATGTTGGTCAAACGACCACCCAATAGGTGGTCTGCAAGACTTGGGGGCCACCACTCACAGACTAGTACACGTAGACCTGTGTTTGTGGATTTAAACGCAGATACAAACAATCTAACACAAGGAAAATTGTGTTCTTGTGGCAATCCTGAAAGGGGAGGCATGCAATTCAGAGTTGGTCAACTGTCACCCAACACCCAAATGCCTCCTGCCAAGGCTAATGCATCAGTGCCACCCAACACCCAAGTGTCTCTTGTTAAGGCTAATGCATCAGTGCAGAAAAGGAAGGGTGTATAGTCATTTTCATGTGTGGAGAGGATAAACGAAGATAAAAAGGGGAAACGGAAGTGACTAAATTGGCAATATTGACTTGGTGTTGTAATAGTGTAGTTAAGGTTTAATGACATTACTGTTATTGGATAACTTTTTTTGTAATGGTCCATAGTTTATATTTTTGGTTTTATGGTGTTATGGTGGCATTCCAATTGAAGGATTTTAATATGTAGGGTAACATTATTATTAATCATTATCAACACAGTAAGTTGTTGCCACAAAATTCACTCCATAACCAAATTACATACAATAAGTGATGTTCAATACAATAATCAAATTCAAAACAACAACCACAGTCAATACACATTCAAAAAATTACATTAACTAATCATACATTATCATCAAGTAATGGTGACCTTTATCAGCATGATGGGACATTTTCATGTAGATAACAGCAACAACCAAAACAATTACAATGACACCACACCATATGTAGTTATTGTATTTATTGCTCAAGTCTTTAAATTTTTCTTTCTCCTTATACAAAAACTCTTTGATATGCTTCATGCACTCCCTCTCCATCACTAAGTTAACCTCCAATTTTGTATATTTTTCCTTCAACTTATTGCATAACTCTTGGATATGCTCCTTGCGCTCCCTCTCCATTACTAAGTTAGCCTTCAATTCGGAATTCTCAATCTTGAACTCACGACTCCGTATCAGGAGTCTATCTTGTAGTTGACCAACGACATCTCCGCACGTGGAACAAAAATCATCATCTATCCAATAAAAAAATGTACAAAACATGCCTCCACCCCTATGTTGACAACCAGACGTTCTTCACTTTGAAATGAAACCATTTTTTGGCATTAATAAAATGAGTCGTTTTGGCCATGGAGTTTGGGGATTTTCGGATATGAAGTTTTGTTTGGAGAAATGGAAATCGATGGAGTGAGAGGTGCTTTTATCTTTGCATTGAAGGATTAGCATGTGAGAAGCACGTGGGTGAGTCTTCTATTCGATTTAACGCTCATTGTAGACGGAATAGGGGATTGGGACGTTCTGAAAGTAAGAGGGTCCTCTTTGATGCAATCAATAGTTTTGGGGCACATTGTGAATTGGGTGATAGTTGGAGGGGGCAAAGTATAATTAACCCAAAATTTATGCACTACATTGGTTTATATTGATAATTTTGAAATATAACAATATTGTTTTGAAAATAGCAGCCTACCTCCTGCTTTATATTCATTAAGTATATATAAAGTACATAGCATCGACTTTGTACAGAGGTTTGGTACATAAACTTATCTCTATCTATCACATATCCTTATCTACAATATTTGAATTACAAGTGATTGATAACAAGGTAATATCAGCAAATGCATAAGGTGTTAAACTCTAGCATTGGCTTGATTGAAATTTATCCCTACCATTCTCTTGGCAATTATCGTTGATACTCACACGGGTGGAATTGGAGTGGGACATGGACTTCGGCTCTCTGAATTGTGTGCAGAAGGAAAAGTTGTCCTAACATCCCCTTTCAAGCTGAAGGGAAGGGCACAAACCAACAACTTGTCACCAAGTTGAATGAAGCAAGCAGAAGTCAAACCTTCAGTAAATTTATCACCAGCTGAGCAAAGGTGGAGATGAGCTTGAGTGGAATATCCTTCCTGCAAGCCTTCTCTCGAATGAAGTGGTAATCCACTTCAATATGCTTGGTGCTAGCATGGAATATAGGATTGGTAGCAAGGAACAAGGCACCAAAATTGTCGCACCACAAAGTAGGGGCAGAAGGAACAAGGAGGTGAAGCTCACGAAGAAGCATATTAACCAATACAATTCTGCAATAGCCAAAGCCATAGCCCTATATTTTGATTATGTGCTTGATCTTGAGACAACAGGCTGTTTCTTCACACTCCAAGTTATTAGACAAGGTTCAAAGAAGATAGCATAACCTGTGGTAGAGAGACGGTCATCCACATTTCTAGCCCAGTCAGAGTCACTAAAGGCATTCAAATCTAGGGAGCCTTTGCCAAAGTATAAACCATGATGAATGGTACCCTTAAGATACCATAACACCCTCTTTGCAACAGTCCAAATGTGAAGGTAGGAAAGTGAATGAATTGACATAATCGATTCATAACAAAGACAATTTTTGGGCATTTCAATATGCATTACTAAAGTGCTCCAATGATTTGATGATACTCAATAATGTTGGGGAAAGGTCACCTGTTGAATCGTTGATTGGGAAAGCTTGACTCCTAAAGCAAAAGGACTGGAGTAAGGCTTTGCACCAACCATTTTGGCTTGATGAAGGACATCAACAATGTATTTAGTTTGAGATAGGTGCAAACCAGTGGCATCTCAGTGACCTTGGATGCCCAAAAAGTAACATAATAGTCCCAAGTCTTCATTGCAAAGTTTGTTGCAAGGAGGAAATCAAGCTCATGATTATAGATAGATGAGTGCTAGTAATTATTAAATCGTCAAGATATACTAGAATGAACAAATGAATGTCGTGATGATGATAAGTAAATAGAGAGTGATCCACCTGTGAAGAGCTGAAGCCAAGTTGCAGCAAAGACTGAGTGAGCCGATGAAACCAAGCTCTTGGATTCTGCTTAAGTCCATAAAGAGACTTGTGTAGTTTACAAATAAGTTGAAAAGTGAGGTTTAATGAATCCAGGTGGTTGCTCCATGAAAACTTCCTCTTGTAGTCCCCATGCAAGAAGACGTTAGACACATCAAGCTGTTGGAGAGGCCAATCAAATTGAACAACATGTGCTAACACTATTCGAATGATGGAAGGCTTAATAACAGGGCTGAAAGTCTCGAAATAGTCGAGGCCATCTTGTTGTTGAAACCCTTTAGCCACAAGGCGAGCTTTAAATCTTTCAACTGAACCATTAGATTTTTGCTTCACTTTATAAAATGTTGTGGTTGGGAGGCCTAGGACATAAAGATCAGGTCTTGTTGGCCTACAGTGCCCGGAACTCCTCTAGCATGGCAGTTCTCAAATCAGCACACTTTACAATCTGAGTGAATGATAAGGGAGTTGTAGGAATCACTTGAGAATGCAAAGCACACAAGGGATGCTTGGTGGAGGAATATATTTGGTAGTCAAAAAAGTGTTTGGGACAATGATATTCTATCTTAACAAGGGTAAGCATAGGATGTGTAGAGGCAGGGTGACTAACACTCGAGGAGGAAATGGATTGGTTACCACTTGTAGGTTTTGGGGAGGGAGGCAAAATAGAATCTAAGGACAATGGGAGCTAAGTGGATCAGAAGTGAGTGGGTTGATTGGCATAGTTGTGTTGGGAAAAAGGGTAGTGAAATATGAGAGGAATGTTCAAATAATGAAGAAGAAGCATGATAAGATACCTGAGTAGTAGCAGCAGCAGTTGTAGTGAGAGTGCAACCTCCAGGATTTGACTCCATGACAAGTGGCCTTTGTAGGGATTGAGTGGAAGGCACAACCAGGGAAAATGTGTTCATCAAAGATCACATTCCTATTAAGATAGATACGATTAGTTGAGAGGTCTAAGCAGCGACCCTTATGATTTGAGCTATAATCTAAGAAGATGCATTTTTTAGAACGAAATAGCAATTTGTGGTCATTATAGGGTCTAATAAATGGATAGCAAGCACAACCAAAGACCTTGATTAATTTATAATCATGATCTTTGTGTAATAGTATTTGAAATGGAGATTTATTTTTCAAGACAGAAGTATTCAGGATCTTGTAGTCAAAATAACTATAGTCAAGCGAGCTGTTAATGTAAAATCTGATGAGTTGGGGTCAATATAATGAGTCCTCGGATATTAATTAACCAGCCGGAGCCGTCTCTCATAGAAGATTACATGGATATTCTTGCTTGGTCTTTGCTTCGAGAACAAATGAATACTATTTTGACGAAGAAATTGGTATCAATGGTTTGATTTTCAAAAAAAAAAAACAAGGGCAAAGCAATTTACGGTGGGTCAATGTTCTCGAATCCCTCAAAGTTTGGCATGGGTAGCCTATTTTGAAAGAAAGGAACTTGTTCTTTAATTCACATTATAAAAGTTGACGTCAATGAATCCATACATATTAGGCATATGGGGTGGCCAGCTGGTTGGTAGCGGCAGGCAGCTTATAAAAAGTACGTCTCATCGCCATTCCTCCAATAACCATTATTCCCACATTCATAATTATTCCTTACCCTTTCATTTTGTCCCATCAATTTCAGAAGAGATATTGGCAGGAAAATTAAAATGGGTAATCGTGCTGGGTTTATGATTTGGTGCTTGATTGCACTAGTACTTGCTGTTGATCTTAAGGCCACAACTGCAGAAACTTACATTGTTGGCGACGGAATGGAATGGGAGATACCTCCACTTGGCTCCATTGCCTACAGAACCTGGGCTCGTAGTAATGTTTTTGAACTTGGTGACACCATAGGTACGTAATTTTATTTATTTATTTATTTAATATTTATTTTTACTATCTAATTCGGCATGACCAATCAAGAGTCTCCAAAAGAGTTTTGAGGATTTTTAGTTCTATGTGCCGTTCCATCCCTCGATCCTCTTTTTTAGAACGTTCATCTATCGATATTGATCAATCAATAGAATGCACTTATTGTAACATGAATTGTTCCATTTTTAATCTGAAGTGATCTTGAGCTGATACGATAGTTTTTTTCCCGGGACCTAGATTATGATCTATTAATCCAGCTTGCTCTTTTTTCAGATGTTCCAACAATTTTGATGTTCACAATTATAATATATTTGTTTTGTTTTGTTAAATACTAGTACTGTCAAAAGCTATCTTCAATATATAGTCATTATTATTGTTATACTATGAATTAAATAACTAATTAAACTTAAATTTTTTAAATGGGTATTGCTATTATGCCACTCCAGTTATATTATTCATTTTGTCTTATTGATGTGGCACCATCACGTGATTTTATGTAGTTTATTAAAAAGAAAAAATTCAAAATAAAATAGTGTCTGTAAACACAAAAATAAAGAAACTGAAATTTAAATTCTCTACTATTTTCATATATGGTGTCACGTCAATGACATAAAATAAACAGTATAACTAAAATACCGCAGGATAGCATTTCTCTTTCAAAATAAGTACATTTTTCGATATGGACATACTTAGAGTCAAAGTCATGAGTTCGGAATTCCATGAGTATTAACTCGTCGCGTTTCACTAATATTCTACATGCAGTGTTCAACTGGACTGGGACGCACGATGTTGCTGAAGTGACTAAAGAAAATTACGACAACTGCACAGGCACTGACGCCATTGATCTGAGACAAACAAGCCCAGCAAATTTCACTTTAACGACGAACAGCACTCGCTACTTCATCTGCACAATTAGCAACCACTGCGACCTCGGCCAAAAGGTGACCATCAATATCGGAGATCAGTGGAGCTCAGCTTCATCTCTGGCTGTTGGTGCTCTTTCTGCAATTCTCTCCACCATCGCCATCTCTTTCTTGACATTTTTCTGAAGCTTTCATTAAGATATAAACTATTCATGATGTGATCATTAGTGCAGTCTTTTCTTTTTGTTTCTTTTTGTGGTTTGTTTTTTGTTAAGAAAATTGTATGTTGTTCTTGTAGTCTGGAGCACGTCACGAATCATATACCATATATTGGATTGATAAGTAATTACAAAAATGGAGATGATCACAGCTCATTTGATTCCCGAACTTATTATTTAATTATGGAAAATGATTCATACAGGTGTACAAGTTGCACGCGCACGTGTCCTTTAAAAAAATATGACTAAGAAAAAATTAATAATTTTTTTTTCAAAAGACTTATGCGAGACATTTCTAACTAAACTTGTAACGTCTCAATCTCGAAAATCCAGAGAGTTAACTCCTGTTACCTGATAATCAACTTTAACATTAATGCTAATATATTCTCCAAATCCAAATATATACTTCTAAAGACTCCAAATCAAACATAAATTCATCTAATTTGATTAACTACACATACTCATCTATCGAATCTTCAATACAATAAACCAGATAAAATAGGTCAACTACTTCACATATCCCAAATAACATAATAAAATGAACCAGAGTTTACATAAATCTCCATAAACCATCTTTAAATATCCATTTACTGAATAAAATAAACCCCCCAACATAAATAATACCCTGAGGTACTCAATTACTATGCTCGGTTAATCTTGCCCGCGCACGCCATTATTGATCCTTAGCTGAACCATCAAAGTCATCTGAAATATTGTGAAGATAAATGGATGAGTTACCAACAACTCATTAAGCAGAGAACATATACTAGTATGTAAACATTATCATTTACAGAGTTCAGAATACAGAACAAAACGTTTACTTTTAAAATGCAGAATCAGAAATATGTTATCAAAATATCAAAATGAAATTTTTAGAAAACATTCTTATTCAAAAATATCCTTTGGCATATCAAAATTTGATATATCATCTTCATATCATATCTAATCATCACATCGAGACAGAGACTATGTTTAACTCCGCAGTAGAGTTATAAACCACCATTATACCCGTGACGAAAATATATACCATTATTATACCTGTGGAAGGGTCATATACCACTATTATACCCGTGGCAGGGCCTTAACGGAACTAATTAGAAACAGAATCAAAATCATATCATAATCAGATATCGAATCAGAATATCAAATCAAAGGTTTTCAAATGCCATATCATATCAAATAGAGTACAAAACAGATTCAGATCATTCTCGCATTTTCATAAACAGAGCCAAAGCATCTTCATAAACCATACACAAATTCTCATATTTTCTTAATCGCTCTTTTTTCATAATTCAGAAACTGAATACCAACAAAAACTTGCTTATGTCTACACCAGTCATGACAAAAATACTTTCTCTTTATACAGATTTCATGAGTATGCAGAACACATATTTAAGGTTGTTTTTAGATTTCTTTTCAAAACAAACATGCATATTTTCAAAATCAACCTCAATCATTTTCTTTTATACAAAATCTAGTATAGGAATCCCGCTTAACTGACTCTTGCAATGTGTTATCTAAGTCTTGAGTCCGACCTCTAATATTTCATCACCTAAATCAGAAAAATATTCACTGAGTTTTAATAATCGAAACGCACCACGACTAACTCTATTAACTAATCCCGTACAAGAACTTGTCAAACCAAAATAGTCATGTAACTCAACTCATGCAGCCACACACACGTCAAGTGAACAACCATACTTCCGAGTTAACCAACTTACTCCCGACATGTCCCAAAATCAAATACTCAAGAACAAGTAACTACCATCCAACTCAAACTATCAACTCCAAAAGTAACTTATAAACCCACCATAACTACCGTCCAACTCAAACTATCAATATATAAACCCCAACACAGCCCACATCTAGCTCAAAACAACCAACCAGTAACTCTGGACAATCACATAACTCCATACTGCAACACAACCCCGAACAGTCACATAATAACCCAAACAACCAACAACTTCACCAATCAGCAGCAAATAAACCCGAACCTTCACATATCAATCCAACAACCAACACATTAATCCCACCTGCAACACAAACAGCCTCAATCTCAAACTCAACACAAACACCAATAACACTACCACAAATCAACACCAAAACTTCGAATAATTCAAGGCTTAATCATACAAATATACCATCACAGTAGTACATTGCAAAGAGGGGAGAAATTTACGATACCTAATTTCGTGCGCTGCCTAGAGATGAAATTATCTCTTTGTGATCCACCTACAATGTCAAAAGTTAGGTTTATTCAGTGGAAAACACGTTGCAGTAAGGCTAAACTTTGAATACTCATTAGAGAGGAAAATACCTTGGCGGCAAGAGGGGTGGGCCTTTGTCTGTCATATCACCAAAAATAAAGAGGGAGGATTTGGTGTTGGCAGTATACGGAGGTGTTTGCTCGTGGTGTAGGGCTCTTGGGCAGCGACAGAGACAGACAATAAGGGGGTAGTACACGGTAATGCCTAAACTGCAGAGACGCGCAACGTGGAGGTTGATCTGCAAAGAGCTTGAAAGGGAGAAATCGGAGTGGTTGTGTGTGTGGGTATGAACGGGAAACAGAGAGTGAGAGAAAAATCTAGAAATTAAAAGGAAAGGGGAAAAGGATTACCAGTGTGAAGAATGAAGAAGGGTCAACCGGCAATGACCCTTGATGGTGGTGGTGCACGGCGTGGTGGCAGAGAGAGTATTCTGTGCGTGAAGGAGAAAATTATGTGAGTGAGAGTATGAGTGTGTGCATGAGTGAGGGTGAGAGTGAGAGGAGAGACTTAGGCTACGTTTGGGTAGCCAACATACCTCAACACTATCCAAGTATTCTCGTATTATTGGAAATACTCCACATGCCAAATACAATAAACCATCTTCATACCAAAATCTTTTCAAAAATCACTATAATATTTATCATTATTATATATAAATAAAAATTAAAATCAATAATATTTATCATTATTATATATAAATAAAAAATAAAATCACTATAATATTTATCACTATTAAATATAAATAAAAAATAAAATCACTATAATATTTATCACTATTATATATAAATAAAAAATAAAATCACTATAATATATAAATAAATAAATAAATATTTATCACTATAATATTTATCACTATTAAATATAAATAAAAAATAAAATCACTATAATATTTTTCACTATTAAATATAAATAAAAAATAAAATCAATATAATATATAAATAAAAAATAAAATCAATATAATATATAAATAAAAAATAAAATCACTATAATATTTATCACTATTATATATAAATAAAAAATAAAATCACTATAATATTTATCTCTATTATATATAAATAAATAAAATAAAATCACTATAATATTTATCACTATTATATATAAATAAAAAATAAAATCACTATAATATATAAATAAATAAATAAATAAAATCACTATAATATTTATCACTATTATATATAAATAAAAAATAAAATCACTATAATATTTATCACTATTAAATATAAATAAAAAATAAAATCACTATAATATTTATCACTATTAAATATAAATAAAAAATAAAATCACTATAATATTTTTCACTATTAAATATATAAAAAAATCAGTATAATATATAAATAAAAAATAAAATCAATATAATATATAAATAAAAAATAAAATCACTATAATATTTATCACTATTATATATAAATAAAATGTGATCTGCTCTTAGAGAGAGTATAGTCCATTGATCAAAGCATTCTTATTGGATTAGCTAAAAGCTAAATTCAATGAGTATTTAGCTATTAGAGAGTAAAATATACTCACATTGGATTAGCCAAATTTTAAATATTTAGAATTTAGCTACATTGACTTTCAAAATTTTTTTTAAAATTTGAAAGTTACTATATATACATCAAATACATATTTTATTAATTATTTTTCTCTCATTTTCTTTCTATTACATATTTTATCAATTGATATATTAATTTGAGTTAGTGATATATCAATTTAATAAGAATATGATTATTAATTAATATATAGTAGGTAAAATAATAATATATGATAAGATTAAATAAATTAATAATTAAAAAAATTAAATATTTTTGAAATTATTAGTTATTCATTACTATATAATGAATAAATATATAATCTAATGTGAATATTTGATGTGAATAATTAAAATCGAATTTATCTTATATTATTTTATTATTATATAATGAAAAAATAGTTATTCTAATATAAAGATTTATATGAATGGAATAGTCAAAAGTTAAATTTTTCTTATATTCATAAAAAATATCTTTTAAGTTTGACTAATCTAATGAAAGTGCTACAAGAGATGTGAAATAGGAATTGCTATAGACGTGGAAGGTTTCTATCGGGGTGGAGGGATTTTCGGGTTGCAAAAAAACTGAAGGAAAGAGAAGAACTCGAAAAAAAAAAAACTGAAATCGGAGGGGGAAACATACCTAAACAGCGTCGTTTGGAACTTCAAAGCTGAGTCTCCCGTGGGCCTGGGCATGGGCCTACGTCTGGGCTTGGATTTGGGTCCGAGTACTACAAAACCAAACGAGATTTATCTTGTCTAGATTTATTATTATATGTGAGATTTATCTTGTTATGTTTGTTTAGCTGGTTTTGGGATTGTATCCTTGATTATTGACGACCAAGTGGCATCATGCGTACGTACAGATCAGACGTTTGTTTTTCATCATCATCAAAATAAGATTTTAAAACAAAAAAAAAAAAAAAAAAGACTATACCCATATTGTATACGTACCCTCTACAGTACTTTCCAAGCTATTATTCGATCCCATCGACATAACGTAAATTTGACGCCGTTTTGAGCCACAAATATCCTTAATATGAACAACAGTACCCTTTTATTAGTCTTATATAGAATGAATCGCACACACGCATACATATATATATATATATATATATATATATGACAAGTTTGAATGTGATAAAGTCTTGGTTTTGGCTTTGCTTTCATGATTTTCATTGGAGAAGCCGCGTGTCCTCCTAGCCTGCCATTTTAGAATAATATTATTGTGTCATGAAAGGGAATTGGACCCAACGGACCATATATGTACATTTTCTCTTCTTCACACTAAGTAATATTAAAAGAAGAAAAAAAAGACGAACAAACCATATTATTCAGAAGGAGAATGATTGAATAGACAAGTACGTAACAACATGACTTTCATGACAAATTACAACAACCATAATACGAAAATTATTCTCCACTTCTACAATTCCAGATATTCAAATATGTAACATGAGTTTCCTCCCATGGTGTATGCGTTACGGCTACGGCCACCGGCCCGATGAGGCCGATCAAGTACTGACAATGTTGACTTGAGTAATGCAAAATTAATTGGTGAGTCTCGATTTGAATCATTATGTTGAATAAAATTAAAGAACGAGTGGAGTTCCTGTACAAAAATAAAATATTGGGATAGAAAAATGCTTCGAAAGTACTAGTCTTGAGATTTCTCCTTAATTATGAGTAAATAGGAGCCTCACACGACTTGATCAGAACTCCTTGAGAATGATAAATAGCACTCATGATGATCCATAAGCTTAATTGGTTCCTGGAGAACTAACACTAGTAGGTTTTTTTTCTCAGCTAACAGTAGTTTTTATTTATTTTTTATTTATATACCTTGTTATTAGTACTTTGAAAATTGATAAATATTTTTCTTATCATAAATTCGGATCGACATCCTTAATTATACTTACTATATGTGACATGTTTTAAGTGGTCACTATTAAGTAATTAATATATATATAAAACCATCTAAAATCTGCTGCTACAACAAACATGACAGATCTAAGATCTAGAATAAAGACTGAAATATATCCAAGTCTAACATAAGGCAGCAATTATCCAGCCCAATTTCTTAGGAAAAAAATCATTACAGCCCATGACCAAGTTCGCCATACCCCCTTGGCCCCATTCTTTTCAGGCTTTGCTGGGCTAGCTTAGTCGTTGAATCTGTATTATATTTCGGTTGATTTGTTTATTACCAGTGTGGGGGCGAGAATATTCAAAATCAAACTGGGTACGTTGCTTGCATGTTTGAATACATATATAATAATCTATTCCGTTGGTCTTTCTTCAGCCATATTCATGAATGAGCCCTTTGAATGGACCAGGCTTCAGCCACGTTGTGCGCGGCCTGGTCCAACTGCATGCATGCGTGTATTTGTTCGACTCCAAGAGCAGCACGTAATTAAAGGACTGGAGAATGGTCCGAACCAAGCATCATGTTTTTCTCTTTTTTAAATTTTCTTTTGCAAAAGCCCTACGTAACTTCACAGCTATATATACCCATTAACACCATCTCTCTTCTATACATATAATATCCATATCCAAAACCATATACAATTCTCATCATCTCGCATAGAGAAACTTTTACAGATCAAGAGTACAAGAACATTTTTAGAGGGAACACAGAGCAAAATGGGCAGCCGCATGAATATGATCATCGGGTGCTTGATCGTTGTGGTGACTTTAGTGCATATTAATGGTGCAAGTGCTGCAACAGTAACCTCGGCAGGAGATTATAAGGTTGGAGACAGCCTTGGGTGGGATGTTCCCCCAAACACCTCCTATTACGCCGACTGGGCTAGCACCCAGACTTTCTTCCTTGGTGACAAATTCTGTAAGCATTATTCCTCATCGCCTTTTATTTCTATCCTTGGACCATGCATGTCATGTCTATATATTCAGTTTCGAAAATGATTTCATGCCCAGACTCAATGTTTTGTGCAAAACTTATTTCTCATTTCAAGTGGATTTCACTTTTTTTTTTAAAGAATTTTTGCATAATTATTAACGTACGTTGTTTTGATCAAACCTGCATGAAACTTTTCCTTTCAACTGAGTCGATCATTAGTGGTTAGTATTTTTTAATAAGATTAGGCTTTAAAAATCATTTATTGGGTTTTTTTTTTCCCCTCAAAATATGAACAGTTTTCAACTGGACGGGGACGCACAATTTGGCGGAAGTATCAAAGGCTGATTATGATAACTGCACCAAGGTTTCAAGTTACATTGGCAGCCCAGTCACCTACACTCCTCAATCAACCGGTTCTTACTACTTCATCTGCACCGTGAATGACCACTGTGAAAGAGGTCAAAAACTGGCTCTCACCATTTCAGCCCCAAACTTCACCACCGTCAGTGAGTCCCGGCAGAACCGCCCATCTCCTCCGCTTCATCGCTCACCGTTGGTGCCTTATTTGCTGTGCTCTCCACCGCAGCCATCTCTTTCCAGACTTACATGATGATCTAAATGTTCCCCACACTATAGCTAGCAGATATATATATATTCTTCATCATATGTACGATCGAATAAATTATGTATTCTATTTCCCGATTATTTATGTTAATAAATTAAAACAGTTCTTTACATATCATGGATATCGATGCATGGCTTTGTCTCGAAGATGCACTGTGTCAATTAATTACTATTTTCTAGCGCTAGCTAATTAGCCTATATAGCTCTTGAAGATTCAGTTCGTGGAAGTTAATGTAGCAATATTATTGGAGTACACACGTATATAATCGATTCAATATCCTCTCAAATTCTTAGAATATCCTACTCATAATATATTCACTTTCGTGGACTCTTTCAAGTCCACGATTGTTTTACAATTAATAAGCAACAAACGAACCATTTTGATCGTGAGGCACGTCAAGATCTTGACGCAGGTACTTGATGAAATCATTATGCTTTTAGAATAACAAAAATTATATTCATCGTCCCTATATCACATTTTTTTTTCTTTTTATTTGTTCTCTCAATAGATGTGTGATATAGGGTTGCTGAATAGAAAAACTCTAAAAATAATTATCTAATGGATAGAGTTTTCCTATGAATTGAGTTAGAGGAAACCGTATATTAAAGAGAAATGATTTAACATCTCATAAACTGACGTGACTTGATGTATTACGTTAGATTATAAACTTATTTTTATTGTAAAGTAAAACTAATATATCATATGAAATTATGTCAATTTATGAATTTATTTTTATGAGATTTCTTTGTGCCTGTAACATTTCTCTATATTAAATATGAAAATTTTTCTTAATCATTTGACAAATACATACACTTTTTGAAGTCCACTTAAAAAATGAGCATGTCCCTTCACTAAAAAAAAGGTGTGCTCGTTATATAGACACATTTCAATTTTTTAAATAGGTTAGAAGAAACTCTCTCTAATCCAGTCTCGAGGAAGGTTCTATACTTTCCTAATTACCAATTAATTAAGGCATGCCCAATTCTAGCTTCAACTGACAAATTGGCCGAGATATGGGCCTTGAAATAAATATAGATATAAGAGGCATGTTTATTTGAAATATATAGATGTACCATACAAACTTAAAAGAACTAAAGAGTACTCTATATATAAGTTATATTTGTAATTCTAAGGGGGTCATCACCAAAACGCCAAACGGTATATTCCTTAGAATGATACCCTCTCCATGGTAATGGTTCTCAAAAGGGGCGATGGTTGAGGAAGTGTCAAGAGACACAACTCTTTGATTTAGTCAAAATGTTGTATGATCACTTGTTCATAGTTGTGCCCTTTACCAACTATATATTGTCATACCAATGGTTGTGCCACTTATCAACCATTGCCTCATGGTCTATAAATAGGGACCATTTGTGCACAATGAATGCACTTGATCCCCCTTTGTCCATCACCAACTTGTGGAACAAATACTTTCACAAGCATGTCACCATATTATCGAATCTTTACCCAATTTTCATTCATCTTCGTTCTTCATAATTCTACAGTGGTATCAGAGTCTGGTCATGACAGAGAGAATATTTTCACGCATTGAGAAGACGATCAATAAACAAGTGCTTGGTTTAGCAACCACACTTGCATATTACAATCATCATCGAAGACTCTCGAATCCAAATGAAAAACTTTTCCAAATTACGATGTGAGGTCTTGAATATACTGGGAAGGGAAATACTCTAGCCACAAAGGGATTGCACAAAAAAAATCTCACAAACTGATGTGGATTGATGTGGTTCGTCAGAATATAAAGTTACTTTTATTGTAAAGTAGATCTAACAGATCAGATGAAACCACATTAATTTGTGGGATTACTTTTGTGTAATGTAGATGTAGCAGTACTCTACTAGGAATCTTCAAAATCTGGTAAGTAGTTATTATTCTAAAGAAAATTTTTGGCACATTTTTACACAAAGAAAAAACAGTGCATTTCCCATTTCACACACTGTTCCAGTCGGTCGCCAGAGCCACTCACAGCCACCGCGAGTTGAAAGTATTGAGGACACGTCAGAACCTTGGTCACCAAAACCATCTTTCCAGACATAAACCAAGACACCATTTTTTTTTTTTTTTAGAATCTGTGTCATCCTTGCGCGAGGAAGAAGGAGGAGAACAAATTAGTCGAAACAGTGCCGTTTCGACCAACAGGCAAGAAAATTCAATCTATTCTTGGCTAAATGCATTGTCGTTCAGCTAAGTGAAGAGAAAAACAACCAAAATTGTCATTTTGGCCAAGCCTGGGAAGTCAAACGTTGCAACGAACGACGCCATTTCTAGCAAGAGCCCAAACGACGCCGTTTCGAGAACATTAAAAGCCATCTGTAAGAAACAACACGACGTCGTTTCAGCCAAGCTGAACGACGACGTTTCATCTGGAACAAGCTCACCTCAAACGGCACGTATACAAGTCTTGTCACCAGCCCACTTCGCTAAAGCTCGTGGGTCATAAAGAACTGGCCCAAGCCCAAGTCACTAGCCCGTGAGCCGACCCATCATCTGCAGCTGCAAGCCAAGCCGCAAACGGAGAGAAGAAACAAGCCGCTGACTGTGCCGTTGACTGAGTTGTTGACCTTTCCGCTGACCACCGGTTTCTTCTCCTGGACCCAATTTAACCTAATTGACTCGGTTTTCTGAACCAATTCGGGCCAGTTTTGATATTTTGGGTCGTTCTGTGTCATTTCAAGATCGATTTAGTCCGTTCAAAAGCTATTGTGCTCCAAATTTCGTGCCCATTCATTATAGAGCACTTGTTGGTCGAGATTATTGCCAATAATTCTTTGGAAGGAGTGAAACATCAAGGAAAGCTCATGAGAATACTCAATCGGGGCATCATTTCCATTATTCTCCTTATTTAAAATATAATAGGAGAATTAAAAGACTGCCACCTTGGATTAAATCTAATGATTATTATTATTATTAAGTTTTTAATAATTTTATTTTCCCACAAGTGAACTATTGTATTTAATTTATTTACAATAAAATACATTTATTATTTTTGCATTTTTTGTTATTAATTTTTAAGATTTATTATTTATGTACTAAAGAAAATTATCGATCCCTCGAGAATAGAAAAACTGAATGGAAGAAATTTTAGGGCCTAAAAAAGGCATATAACTTTTCTTCTAACCCATAAAAAAACTTTATACACATTGACAACACAAAAACCAACAAAAAATGTAGAAAATGAGTCGAATGGAAGTGGAAGCAACTTACGGAGCAAAAATAAATAGAAAGAACACAATGCATAGGCAAAAATTTTAATTTTGCATTGTATGAATGATCATATCATTCCTCTCTTTGAAGATTATGAAACTGCCAAAGAAATTATGGATACAATTGAGACAAAGTATGGTTTAAGGTCGGATACTTATATACAGTTATTGGATAAGTATAACCGAACTTGCATGAAAGAGAATGATGATATTGGCGATCATGTGCATCAAATGGAATTAATTGCAAAAGAATAATATGATGATGGTCATCATCTCACTGATAAAATGCAAGTTATAACCATACTGAATAGTCTTCCTTCATTTTGGGATCATATTGTTACTTATTTAATATATAGTGAAAATAAAATAATAATGACATCACTTTCAGTACTTTTAGTACTTGAAGGAAAAATGATGAAGATGAGAAATAGAGATAGTGAATCATCCAATTTGATAATAGCTCAGGACAAATGTTCTACACAGAACAAGATAGACCCAAAATAGTTTAAGAAAAATAAATGGTTAAAAAAGAAGTAAAATAAATCATTTACTGGAAACCGTTTTAAATGTGAAAAAAATGGGCATTGCAAATCACAATGTCCTAATAAGAGAAAATGACAAGAAAACAAGAAATTTGTGATGACAGTATCAGAAGTAATGCTCGTGGAACCAGCGTCAGATTCATGATGGGTTGACTCTGCAGCAACAAAACATATATGCTAAAACCAAGAGCTGTTTGTCAAACTTGAAGAGAAACAAACAAGAGAGCACAAAGTGTGTATATCTTCGGGTAAGGTACATGTAAATTTAAAGTGAATGGTTTTATTATTTTACTTAGTAATGTATTATATGTACCTAGTATTCGTAGAAATTTAGTATTACTGCATGTACTATATCTAAAAGGCTACACAGTTAAATTTAAGTCTGGAACCGTTGTAATAAGTAAGGGTGATGTATCAGTGAAAGGTGTGAAAAATCACGATATGTATGTACTGAATGTGTATATTAATAAAGTATTTATTTTTTATTATTTGAATGTGTCTACTAATTGTGCATATTTATGGCATTTAAGATTAGGTCATATAAATAAAAATAAAATAATTAGAATATATAAAAGTACATTAATACCACAAATAAACCCAGATAATTTTGATATATGTGAATCATGTATCAAAGGAAACATAAGTAGCAAATTTTTTCCAAAAGTTGAAAATCCACATATTTATTTGAAATTATACATTTTGATATTTGTAGACCTTTTAAAACAAAACCCATAGAGGAATGGAGTACTTTATTACTTTCACTGATAATTATTCAAGATATGTTTATATCTACTTACTCAAACATAAATCTGAGGCAATTGAGAAATTTAAAAAATATAAAGTAGAAGTAGGAACTCAATTGGGTAGGCCTATTAAATGTTTGAATAGTGATAGAGGAGGTTAATTTGAAGCTTTGGATATTATCGCAAATTAAATGGTATAAGACATATTTATACTATGACATATAAGCCTAAAAAAATGACATTGTAGAAAGAAGAAATAGAACTATTTTGGATATGACGATATCAATTATGGCATATGTTGATCTACCAATATATTTTTAGGGTGAACCACTATCGAATGTGACATATATATTAAATAGAGTTGAAACCAAACCAAAACCTCTTACACCTTATGAGACATGGACGGGACATAAACTAGACTGAAGTAAACTCAAAATGCGGGGTTGTAAGGCACAAGTGCTTATCCCAAGGCAACTAAGGGATAAATTAAAAAGTAAAATCTGGGAATGCAGGTTTATTGGGTATTTAAAAAACTGAAATGACTACAAATTTTATCATTCTGATATAAAATTTATAGAAATTAGAGATGTCGTTTTCTTGAAAAATACAAACTTTGTTACTCCAGTTGATCATATAGATTTATTAAATGATCTAGAGAATCAGTAGATCTCCACTGAGTCTGAAAATGAAAATGCTAATATTATTCAGATACAAGATAATAAAAATAAAAGAAAATCAAATGAAAATCAATTTTTAGATATTGATGTTAGAGACAATGGGAGTAAAAGAACAAGACGACCATCGATAGTATTTCAAGTTCATTATTCATTAAATACTAGCTTGAAAATTTTAGAAAATGATCCTAAAAATCTTTCTGAGGCAATCAATAATGTCGATTCAGGCCATGAAAGATAAAATAAAATCGATAAAAAAAAATAATATTTGAGAGTTAACAGATCTTCCAAATGATAGAAAATTTATTGGTTACAAGTGGGTTTTTAGAAGAAAATTTAAAATTAATAGTAGTTTGGAAAGGTATAAAATAAGGTTAGTGGCTAAGGGATATACCCAACAACCAGTGTAAACCTTGTGGACACGTATTTGCCTATTGCGATCACATCCGTAAGGATTATCATGTCTATTGTTGCCATGATAAATTTAGAATTACATCAGTTAGATGTAAAGACAAATTTTCTTAATAGTGAATTAAAAAATGATATCTTTATGATTCAACCGAAATGATTTCAAATTAAAGGACATGAAAAAAAAGTCTTCATGTTGAAGAAATCACTATATGGACTTAAGCAATTTTCAAGATAGTGATACTTGAAGTTTCACCAAGCCATTTTGAAAATGGAAGTCCACTAGATCATTATGTATACATATGGAAAATGATAATAAAGTGACATTATTATCATTATATGTTGATGATATATTATTAGCAAATAATTGTCTAGATAGGATGAATAAAATAAAAGAATTCTTGTAATTTAAATATGAAATGAAAGACATAAGTGAAGTTGCATATGTTCTTGGTACAAGAATTTCAAGAGATAGAAATTCAACGATTTTATATTTAAATCAAGAAAAATATCTAGAAAAAAGTAATTAAAATATTTGATACAAAAAATTGTATACCCTTAAGTACACCTGTTTGCAAATGTCATGCTTTAAATAAATATATGTCTCCAAAAGATAAGGAGAAAATAAGCGAAATACTTAAAATTCTATATGCTCAAGTTGTGGGAAGCCTCATGTACGCCATGACAAATATGTGACTAGAAATTTGTCATGTAGTAGGATTGGTATGTAGATATCAATCCAATCTAGGTAAGAAACATTGGCAAGCAGTGAAGCATATGTTAAGGTATTTACAAGGTATCATAAATATAAAATTATGCTTTGGAATCAATGATATAAAATTAATAGTCTATAGTTATGCTGATTTTGGAAGTGATGTAAATGATAGAAAATCTACAAGTAGATATATATTTCTATTTGATGGAACAACAGTTTATTGATTAAGTAAGAAATAGGGTTGTGTTGCTAAGTTTACTATGGAAGCAGAATATATTGCTTATAGTACTGCAGTGAGTAATGTAGTGTGGATAAAATGCTTTATTAAAAGCTTAAATTTGGGTACGTCCATAGAACCAGTCAATGTGTTTTGTGATAATCAGTCTATCATCTTATTGATAAAAAGGGAAACATAGAGTTCCAAGAGAAAATACATTGATGTGCATTATCACTATATTTTGGATATAGTGGAGTGATATGAGATCAAGGTTGATTTTATTTCCTCAACCGAGATAGTAGCAAATCTGATGACCAAGGGATTGTCTCTGGAGAAATTTATAGCACATGTGACTAGAATGAAGTTAATAGATACCTAGATGAAACAACCTCATGGTCGATATACATAACTCAGGAAATTTTGGGGACACCTAGAAAAATGGAGTTATGATGATACCCAAATTAAAATTTTGATCATTTATAAAATCGTTTATAAGGTGATTAAGAAAAACCTTAGGAACGGTCTTAGGGTGAGTACTTGATAAAATTTCAATACAAATTGATTAACCAAATAATTGGTTGATCATTTGTAAAGTCACTAATAAGATTATTAGAGAAAGCCTCAGGAATAACTTCTAAAGAGAGTACTTAATGAAAATTTAGTGCAGATACATGTGTTGTGTATTCGGCTGAAGTCGCCAATTATGACAAGGATATTGATTATTGATTCAGTCACGGAGAATTGATGTCATTCACTAAATTTTTAGTGAAATGAAGTCACCCTTTATATGTGGTAAGTGGGAGCACATATGGTGGAGGGTGCGGTCAGATAAGGTAATGATAAAAGCGTGCACATGTAAAGGCTTGTCATGCTCTAACGCCAATCTATAAGAGTTTGCAAATGATAATTGAGTAGTGGAAAGTTTATATTGGTACCAAGGTAAAATACTCAACTGGATCATCACTATTTTGTGTGATTAAGTGGAAGATGTAATTCTAAAGGATGTGATCACGAAACGGTGTACCCTTTGGAATGACATTATCTCCATGGTGATGGTTCATATGGGGGTGATGGTGGAGGAAGTGTCAAGAGACACAACCCTTTGATTTAGTCAAAAGATTATGTCACTTGTTAATGGTTGTACCATTTGCCAACCATTGTCTTACCAATGGTTGTGCTCATTGCCAACCAATGTCTCATGGTCTATAAATAGAAATAATTTGTACACAATGGAGTGTCACCATATTGTCAAATCTTTGCCCAATTTTCGTTCATCTTCATTCTCTATAATTCTACACTATTGTCTCTTATAATACTTATAGCAAACACTCGTACTTAGAGTACTTTTTTTATTAATAAACAATACTACTCGAGCTATTTTACATTTGATACTTTTTACTAAGAGTAATGTTAGTTATAAGTCTTCAGTATATAAGTTTTGCACAAAATTTTTGTAAAAATATGGATTTCATAAAAAAAGAAAATATTTTTTTATATTTTTTCATGGTGATCCAATTTTTTATAAAGACAATATTAGGGCCACCAAGAAAAGTGCCCCATGCATTAATTGTATTGATAGTGCAAATTGCACTTTTATTTTCCTTTTTCAAATAGTTTTTAAACCTCTTAAAAAATTTTAAAAAATTCACAAACTCATTAAAAAATATGTTTTTAACCCTTAAGTAAAAAAAAAAAAAAAGGATTGGTCACTTTTGGAGGGCACCATTCTCGGTAGCCCAAGTATTTTTCTTTTAACAAAAGAACTATGCGGAGGTTTATCTATTTGAAATTTGAACAAATTTTTTTCTCTCTCTCTAAATGATTTCTCTACTACAAAATAGCTACTTACTTTTCTTTTAGGTAAAGAAGAAGATCACAACTACAGAAAAAGGATATTATCTCGATAACTCAAGATATAGAAAATACTATGAAAAGTAGTTTATCAACTTATTAGGGACATAAAACACACGTCTATGGTAACGGAAGATCACGCATTTTATGTAATGATTTTCACTCTTCAACTAAAAAACTTCGTATGTTTTGTGTTACCCTTTTTTCGCACAAGACTTAAAATCATTTTTCCTCCTTGCAAGAGGTGGGTTCCTACAAAAAAGTTGGGCTGGAACAAAATCAGATTTTCTCGGCCGCGTTATGTAGACCTTAAAAAAAAAAAAAAAAAAGAGCTGAATCCAGACCATGAAGTCAGGCCCAATCAACTCTCCCCACCCTCTCTCCCCCTTCTCTCTCTCTCTCTCTCTTATTTTTCGAGAACTGATACGGAGATTAAAATAAACTTACAAACTGATGTGATTTTATAAAATCTGTTAGATCTACTTTATAATAAAAGTAACTTTGTAATCTAACGTACCATATTAATTTGTGAGTTTATTTTTGTGTAATATCTTTGTAACTAAAGTATTTTCCTATTTTCCACTTTCTTCCTGTCTGACATGAATGAAAAATGAAAGATTTTCATCATCAATATGCAGTGACTAATGTTACCATACATATCTGGAATGAATTTCAAATAAGGAAAAGAGTCAATGCAGTTGGTGGATTTTTGAATTGCTTGTCATCATCGATTTGTTCAAGTAAACTTGTGACCAATCCTCTCCACAAATATCATAGGCTACTTCCATCAAGGAGTTAATGGTCATTGATGTTTTCATGGCCAGGATTCAATGTGGCCCCACAAGAACGCAATATTTAAGCTAAAACGAAAAGAGGGAGGCACCACTCCGTGAGAGGAGAAATTTCATCCATATCATCTCACTATCAAGCTATTTTCAAAATAATGGAGATGAGTGGCATGCAACTTTGTACGTTTTCAGTTTATGACTCTGGCTCTCAGTAGCCAATGGGTGCAAGCAATATGGAACTTATCATCACACTAAAAGGGGAGAGCACAGATACACCCAAGATAGGATAGGACAGCAGGACTTGAGGAGTCAGAGAGGAACATAACTACAGAAGAGGTATTGGCATAATCCATAAACAGTGTGAATAATATATACTTCCTGGCTGGAAACCCACTAATGATTTGTATCTGAGTTATAACCAAACGGTTTTGATAAGAATTTGGCTTAAACTTCTATAGTTTATAATTAAACAGTTTTGACAAGAATTCTTGGCTAAAAACCACCAATGATCAGAATAGTTTGAACATTTGCTTGTAGATCATATTTCAAAATCTGTTAACAGGATCTTCCAAATCCCAACTCCATGAATTGGATTTTTTTTTTCTTTTTGGTCCAATTGGATTGAACTCTCGCTGCTTTTTTAAGTTTTGATTGTGTTTAATTTACAGATTCAGGTAAATCTTACATGTTTTGAGGCAATCCGACAGATATGGATCTTAGTGTGTCAAAACTTATACTGTGCCTTGAATACTGATCAAGTTATATTTCTGTTCTAGAGAAGAATTTCATTATGAGTAATGCTAGATTCGATCAATATAGAAGCCCTATTAAACCATTCACCCGATTTCACTCTTAACTTACCAAGCAAGATTACAATTTGGTTTCCTTTCAACTCTTAACTGTCTCTCTAGATGTATGGTCCATGAGCCAAGGCTATCCATCAGTGGAGCAAAACAACAAGAAAATAAAATAAAGAATATTGGTAAGAGTCCTGTTTGGAGGAAACCCTACATACCATTAATATAACAAGACTTAATTTGCAAGATAAGTTTAAAATTAAGTTTCTTGCAAATTAAATCATTCCATGTCAGTGGTGTGGAGTGTATCTTTCTCACCAGCATGAAAATATAACTTTTGAATTGATATACTAAAAAATAGAGAAATAAAGAGATTTTTTTAACAAAATATAGAAAGAAACGTAACTAGAACATAAGTTTTATTTTTTTAATCTCGTGGAAAGGAGGGGACAAAATTTTAGCCAATGATCTTTCTTAACTAAAAATACACTCCAGTAATCTACCTTAATTTTCTGCGGAAAAAGACAGTAGAACGAGAAACACTCGAGACTCGAAATGAGGAAACAATCCAATGGTTGGAAGTATAACAGCTCTAACTACATTTTCTTTTTCTCTCTCTCTTTTTGAAAGGTCTCTAAACTCCACCAAATTCCTTGCCGAGAGATTTTGACATGAATACTTTAACCTTGGATACAAGGAGCTAGACAGCTATTAGCCTATATAAGTCTCATTTGAGCAAGCACTCCACCATCCACCCAACAAATAACCAACCAGGAAAAGTTCCAAGCAATTCGAGCAGGCCATCAACCCGGAAAAGAAACGATCAAAGACTTCTTCAGGTAAACCTGACACAGGTTCCACAGGGCACCAAATGTTCCTATCCAATCAACTGGATAAAATCAGTAGGTAACACTCCTTCCTACAAAGCCGGAAGAGACAATACTTCCACAGGTTCATCCCAAAGACAAATAACGTGTCAAATGGAAACCCCTGAACCATCTCCAACTAATGGGATATTTACCCACAGAAGCTTTCCAAATAATTCAAAATAGATCATATGAATTAGAAAGACTCGTTCCAATTTGTTTTATTCATCAGTTAAATATAAGGAAAGATAATGCATATAAGACCTGCGCCATTGCCACAGGGAACACAAGCCATTCATGTGCAGGTACACAAGTGTATACTGAGTCCATTTCTTTCGAGTCATATATTTCATATGTTCTGCCCACATCATTTATTTTCTGTTTCCCTCAAATCAGTGTATCAATTTATCTAGAAATCAACTATTTTATTCAATGAATGGGGTAAATTTGCAGTGTAAACTCTAAATTAGCTGCAATAATATCTGCTAGATGTTTGCAGGATGCAATGCCTTAAAACTACAAGCTATACTATTCTCCCATTTAGTCATTTAACTACTTGGATTAAATCAAACCAAGGTTTTCTTTCCCATTCACATTTTACACCACTGCAACTTCCTACCATCTGTTTCTAAAATTTTACAATAAGACCAACAGAGATTTGGAGGTCAGAAAACGGAATTAACAACATATCTCAGGGCATCTTGGATGTCAAAGCATATACAATACAAAAGTGAAAGATTGTCTACAAACCTTGCCTTTTAATATGACCAGTAGACTACTTGGATGGGAGCTCTATTTTCCAGTAAAATTACCCGCCATCATTATAACCAGAAGGTGCCTTGCGCTTCCTATTTGTTGTCTCCATATTCTGACCTTCACTCTCTGTATTCCACTTTCTTGAAGTGGAGTCATCGGGATCACAAGCAACCCTCCTTGGAAAAAAACTGAACTCCTTTTTTGTATGTGGAGACAAATCACCAAACCTTCCCCCCTCTTGAGAACAGGTCGAACCAACATCTTCCACTTCACATGCTGAACTCTTTTCAATGCCCGTACGTGACTGTGAAATTAGACCCAGCCTCAAAGACAAATCGCATTCTCTCTCTTGTGGCTTCTCTTGGGTGTCCAGGACATTCCCTTGCATTAATCTATTTGAAGCATTTTTAGCATTATTAAAGGAGAAAGGGTTCTGGAAGACACCCCTTTCAGCAGACTCTCCCGTTGCTGCAAGAATCGGTTTGCCAATATATATAGTCTTAGAATGTGGTTTTTCTGGGATCTGGGAGCCTAATTGGGACCCTCCAGTTGGATAGTGAGTTCCATAATACAATGGATACACTGTACCCAAGTTCAGTAGGGTGTTTCTTTCCATTATCAACGGGTTAGGGCCGGCAGGAATGTTCTCTACCAAGAGAGGGTGGTTGCAAGGGGCAGTGAGGTTAGGATTTGGATTGATCTGGCTGTTGGATTCTGAAATCAGAAAAGCAGGATTCCTGGTGGTGGTTTTTGCAAGGTGTAACCGATTTCCAGAGTGAAATGGCGACAATGGGCGTTGTTCACAACTAGTTCTATCTAAAATTCTAGCAGGTGCAGAGGCCGGTTCTTGTGCTCTCGGGGTGAGGTAACTCCTAGGATTACTGAGCCGTTGGCTTCTCGAAGCCCTCACAGGAATGCAACCCAAGTTAAGGGCAGCTGAACAACATAGGAGGAAGAATAAAAGTAAGCAAATACAAATTACAAACTGAATTAAATTCCAGTTTGAACTACTTCTCAATGCAAATAACTGAGCTTGATCTAATATTCTTTTCGATTGCAACTTGTTTCCAGAATAAAATGGTGTAGAACAATAAATCAGTACCTTCTATACATGGCGGCAATAGCTCGCCGGTTTCGGTGTTCTCGTCTTTCCGAATGATAGTGTTGACGGCATCATTTACTCTGTCCCATAGTGTTTCAAGACACATATACTCAGCCTAGGCAATGAAAGTACGCACGCAACATTAGTACAAAGCACAAAATATAGATCTCTAAACATGCGCACGCACACAGGAAAAGATCAAATGATCTCGAAGCAAAATGAAGAAGATAGACCTCGGAGTTTGCTTTGGAGTACATGATTTCCTCTGCTTTCAGGACAACAATAGGAAGCTTCTCTTGCCATTCTTTGTTCTTTTTAGTTGCAGCGCTGTGAGACTCATTGACGACCCTAATCAAACATGTGGTGGGCACTGAGTTAAAGGCACATGTACAGCATCAAAGAGCGAGAGATTGATCGAAATAGAGAAGACCCAGAACCTGAAAATCTGTTGAATAATAGAACCTCTCATGGGTTGGTGTCTGTCGCTGTGCCAAGCTCTCCTAACACACTCATAAGGTCTAGGGCCCGGCCGTGGCATCCTCAATAGCAGCAGCGACTCAGTCTGACCACAGCGAGATGGTAGAGAGAGTGACAAAGAGAAAGAAAGGCGCTTTATCGGTGGG
Organism: Juglans microcarpa x Juglans regia; assembly: GCF_004785595.1. Taxonomy (NCBI): domain Eukaryota; kingdom Viridiplantae; phylum Streptophyta; class Magnoliopsida; order Fagales; family Juglandaceae; genus Juglans; species Juglans microcarpa x Juglans regia. Next base: position 39,262,770 of record NC_054596.1, read on the forward strand.
GAAGGAGGCGTAGGGCTCTACGTGGGGGTTGCCGGGTTAACTGTACTTCTGCGCTCCTTGTGCACTTCCATCTGCCAAGTTGCAATGGGACAGTTTAGCTGGGCAGGACAGTTGTGCTGCTTGTGCACTTTCACCATTCTGTTGTCTTCTCCAATAATTAAGAAACTTTACCACACTTTGATGTTCAATATTTTCTTAGGTGTAAGGGGGTCACCTCTTGTGAAAAGGAGAGTTAAAGAGGTGGGTATCAAAAGTACTACAGGCCTACTCCATCTCTAAAATCTCCCTCCTAAACCATCACCTTTTGTCTTTCTTATTTATTTTCTTCTTTTCCCTCTGGAGTCTGCACCATCCCATCATTTACCCAACCTTAACTGCATTTTACTCACTTTACTATGTTATTATAATGAAAAAGAAGTTTGCTTTTCTCTCTCTCCTTCCTACCCTGCTAACAGCCCCCTCTCCCCCAGTGCCGCTGTTCTTTTGACTCATTTTACAAAAACTTTCCATAGCAAATTAAGCAGTATGTTGTATTTTTTTAAATGAATGGATCATTGAAAAAAGGAAAGTAAAAATTACATATATGCAATGCAATGTAACAAAAATGAAACCTTTTTTTGCAGGCTAGGTGGATCCTTCGATAAAACGCACAGTGAAAACTTTTTGCAGCCCCAACTATGCGTGAAGATGGCCTAATAGCACACTGTCACTGTCTTTGATACGGCCATGTCAATGCACGGGTCTTCCCCCCCACTCACTCATGTCTTGTCCACTCTTGAAAATGGCTTCACTGATACAGCCCCTTAACCTCTTTCTGCAATTTTTGGCAGTCCAACATCTAACCCTACTTACCCCACAAAGGAAACACTTCCGGCCCTCCTCCTCTTAAAGAAGTCCTTCACTGATACAGATGCTATCACTGCGTTTTTAATTTCTACATACTAATCCCAACCGGTGACCATCTCAGCTTCAACTGCAAGTAGTTAGTGTGCTTAGATTTTTCTGAATTGTGTTGAATTTTAGCTCAGTTTAAAGTTATACAATCTAGAAAGTCATGAAAGGATGCTCTAGAAGTATGAATGGTCGCTTATGGAATCATCAGATTCGAGTTGCTTGAGTTTTTAATAGCAAACGAAGCGATCTTTTTGGAGGCATGAGTGTAATTAGGGAGACAACGATTGTAACTAGAGAGATTCAGGAAATGTGCTCCTGAAATAGCTAAAACAAGCAATTTGAGTTCGAGTTATGTTGACACTGAAGTATTTAGAAGTTGATTATGTAATTGGTGTCATCTAATTCCCGAGTGGGACTTGGGATATTAAATGGATCCCTCGACCTTACCCGGCTTGTGGATATCTCTTGAGATAAGATGAATTAATGGTGCTGCAGGATCATGAAAATAGATTAAAGTGCAGCTATTTAAAAATAGCAATAATGTTTTAGAGACACTTCATTAGAGATTTGGATCCAAATCCATATTCTTCAAATTAATTTTCATTTATTTCAGTGTTTGTTTCGGTTGGGGGTTGAGCAAAATAATGAAAGGGACAGCCTATAAAAAATAATGAAAAGGACACAATTATTTGCATTATTATATTATTATTTAAAAGAGAACTGCTACATATACAAAGAGATTACACAAAAGTAAACTCACAAACTGATGTGATTTAATAGAATCCGATAAATCTACTTTACAATAAAAATAACTTTACAATCTGATGTATCACATCAAGTCACATCATTTTATGGATTTAATTTTATATAATTACTTTGTGTCTAAAGTATGAATTAGTCTGCATACATTCTCCAAATGGGGATTGCTCATACAAACTCATACAGTTATATTTAAAAAAAAATTAAAATTACAATAATATATTTTTTTAAATGATTTTTTTTTCTTTTTATCTTTATTCGTCAATAAGACTGTATATGCAATCCCTCTTACAAATAAAATTTCTACTAAAATACTTTCTTATTTAAATGTTTTTTTTTTTTTTTTTAATCCAAGATTCCCCCTACCTCCCTTCAACATCAATTAGCCTTCATTCTTGGAAGGAAAAGATTTCGTACCAATTAACTTCATCCAAAAAGTATAGGCTGTCGTGCCAACATGAGTTATCAAAATTATTTGTATTTTACTGGCTCCATTCAAGGACTGTCACTTGCACATAACTCAATCTTGTCCTCCTCCGACAATCTTGTACAGTTCCCACGCAAAAAGCCGACCACCATGTCAAGTGAATTGGCCTTGTGCTGAAGCTTTCCGACCATATTTTCAGGGTAATTCTAACACCTTTTTCCTGTCTCAAACTAATCCTATAGGAATGATGAAGGACTCCTCACATGCTCTCACATACATATTGATGGAGACATTACAAAAACTTACTGTGCATCACAATGTACCGACACGTTGTTAGGTCGACTTTGGTACCATTTATAACAACTATATCGAAATGTCGTGTGGTTTGAGCTGGCCTCCTTTGGTTTTTTATTTGCTCTCTTTTGTATCTCATGGATTAGGGAGTTATAAAAAGGCATATATGGAATTCTCAACTTCTTCCATGTGATGTGATAGAGAAATAAAAGTATGTACTGTATTGAGCAATTTGCCATTACTTTTAAGAATAAATCTTCACAATCTCTTCACACTATACATTTCATATATTTTTTTTTTATTATTTTTTTCTTTTATCAAATATTTATTATATGAATAATGAATAAAAAATTTGAAATAATTTAAAAAGAATAAAATCAAAAAAATATTTTAAAAAAATTTAAAAATTTAAAAATTTAAAAAAATGTAGAGTATAGAGTGCGGAATACGATGAAAATTGTAAAGTTGTATAGCAAAACTCCTACTTTAATACTCCGTATATATATGTGTGTTGGTGATAGTCTTTATCTTTTTATTCTCTCTTATTTATTTTGCTTTTGTTTTAATGGGACGTTTGCGTCACAAGAATTATACAAGTAGCAACATCTTAAGCCTGGTTTTATACACACAAAACATTCTATAAAAATAAATTTATAAATTGACATAACTTCATATGATACGTTATATCTATTTTACAATAAAATAATTTTATAATCTAATAAATCACATCAATCATGTCAATTTATGAGTTTACTTCTATAAAATATTTGTGTGGTTAAAACATTTATCTTCATTAAATATTTGGGCAATGGACGGATAAAAAGATCTCAATTGTAAGATACTAATAAAAAAGGGTAGACAGTGCAAACTTTTAGTAGTTTAGATGTGCAATGTACTAATGTCAATAGTTTTGTATGTAAAATATAAAATCCTCACTAGTTGAGAAGTGAAACTTGTATTTTATTCATTAATAAATGATAATATATATCTACTCTATTATAATAAGTGGCTATCTAACTGTGAATAATAATTTTTATTATTTTTTCGTTAACTTTTTTTGTTTTTCCGTTAAGTCATGTTTTTATCAAAAGGTCCTTAAAACTCTTGATCATTTGACATGTAACTCCTTTGTAGAATTTAATGAAGGATCCAGTTTTACTAAAATGTCCTTAAGACTCTTGACCATTTGACATGTAGCTCCCTTGTAGAATTTAATGAAGAATCATGTTTTACCAAAATGCTCTTAATAGCCTCGCGGCGCATATGAATTGACGTCTCTTTTTCATGTATTTTTTATCTTGACAGTGTACTCATTTTCTTTTCTTTTTATTTTAATTTATTTAAATAAAAAATTAATAATATTTTTTTATTATATAGAGTAAATAAATAATCAATATGGATGCAGACCAATGCTCATACTTTACTGAAATTTAGATTTTTTTTTATTTTTTATTTTTTTTATTTTTATTTTTATTTTATTTATTTATGTATTTTTATTTTTGTCTTTCTTTTAACTTTGGATTTTCTTTTCCCATCAAATAAGCTACTGAATTTTTTATTATTTTTTTAAATTATTATGTCAGGTGCACTCTATGGCTAATGCACCCGGGGCCGTTTCCGTGTGTATGTGTGTCCACTTCAATGTTCTTTCTCCAAAGCACCTGCAATCATGAAATAAGAGAGGAGAAAATACAAAATCTTGAGGTGAAGAACATTGCTAAAATATTTCAAATATAAGGTGCACAATCTAATTAAGTTTCATCATTAAGATGAATCTTCTAAGGTAGGTCCAGCCTGCTTTGCATCATCACCATACATTTGGTCAAGAATCAGCACCAATCCCATGGCGAAAGCACTATCAAACCCTGGCTCAAGACACAACAAGAAAACATCCTTCCCAAGCATCACACATGTTGACGGGTCCACTTTTCGTTTGATCCGAGCCACAGGTAATTTTCTTGATGCGTTCTCCACACAAGTCTTGTAAACTGTACAACATCGACGTGGGAAAGAGCCTTCGATTTGGTACTCCTCTGAAACATCACCTTGAACCTCTATCATCAATCTAGACCGTCCAATTATGGATGATCTAGATACACTAAAAATCGAGTTTTGATGATCTGCTTTGTCTCCTCTGTATCCTTCCCACCTTTGATAAAGACTCGGCTTCTATTCCATAACACACTCTCTTTCATTATTCACTTGGTATTAGAATGTGAAAATGTGTAGTACATTTAAATTAACTCTGATAAATAAAGATTAATGAATGATTATTATCTAAATTGGATACTCAAATCTAAATAATGAAACAATATCATGTGGACCCTAAAGTATTTAATAATGTGGGACCAACCGAGGATGTGGACTCTACATATTTATTGCATTAGTCTTCGAATATGACCTACATTCGATATAGATACAAGTAAAGAACCCCAATCCGAAAGAATAGTATTATAAATAAATTTTGATAAATATTTTTAGTCACAAAGAAATAATATAAAAGTAAACTCATAAACTGACGTAACTTGATGTGATATATTAGATTATAAAATTATTTTTATTGTAAAATAGATCTAACATATCATATGAATTATATCAATTTATGAGTTTATTTTTGTATGATCTCTTTATAATTGTAGCATTTTTCATAAATCTTATAACAATTAACTAATTAGCTTAATGATTTTTGTGATTCATTTTAAAAGTATATCCCATCACAAAACATAAGCTCATCTTTATTTAGATTGACATTTAAATATTTTATTCCTTAGTATTGTTGAGTATATTGTAAAATTTAGGACTAGATATAACCAATACACAATATTAATTTAGGATAACAAGGCACGTTTTATAGCTTTCTCATATATAAGAAGGGCTGGTTGACTTTTTATTGGAGACTTGCAAATTGAGAAAATAAAAATAAGAAATTTAGAGGGTAAGTTGTAGTTTCTTTTAAAAAAAATATTATATATATAATATATTTTCATGGGTTTGTGTATTATTTATTATTATTTTTTAAAAATTATTATGTTTAAAAAGTAAGAAAGTTACTATATATGTAAATTAGTATAAAGATTGAAACAAATGACAATTATGCATTAAGCATCTGACATGCACATATAATTTTAGAATAGAGATTGAAAGATACGACAATTATCCATTAATCATCTGACAACCAAATATATTTATGGAAAACTCTACTATGCGGTTCAAATTATACCGCTCGGTTTGACTGTTTAATTTTTATTTTTTTTTACCAAATGATGAGAAAAATAATTTTAAATGTATTGATGTATTTTTTTTATTTTTTTAAAATATTTAAGTATATTAAAAAATATGAATAGAAAAAAAAAAAAAAACTAATTTTACAATTAGCGGTAACACCAGTACCACCGCTCTATATTTATAAGTCTAACTTAAAAACTGACGTGTATTCGTTCATTAAAAAAAATGCGCTAGTCATATACGTAGCCTAGCGATCTATATCAATTTCTTTATAAATGGTTAAATAAATTTGGAAAAAAACTCAATTAATATCATAAAATCATATTGGAAAAAACCTCAATTTTAAAGTGGTTAAGCAGGATGTGACGTAGTTATATCACAAACCTTTCGAAGAAGAGTGAGGAGGCATTTTCCGGAGGAATCCATGAGAACGAGCTCGTCTTTGGGTTTGGAATCGGGGCCGTACGAGTCAAACCGGAACAGAAGCACCCCTTGTGGATCATACACGATGAAACCGTCACCGGGGAAGAAGACGGAGGTCTTCCGGACTGTGAGAAGGGTCTCTTCAGGGAAGCAGAATTTCTCGTCCACGATCATGACAACCTTGTCCATATTCATTGCCATGCACCCAAAGACTTTTAAGATTTTAGAACAGAAAACCAGTAGTATACAAAATCGATCTGTGGAAATATGCAGATCATTGCAGAATATATCATCTCAAGTAGGTAATTTATGCCATTTAAATGGCGCATGGGAGTTGCTTTGCCATCTATATGTCTTTTTCTGAGATGCCTCGAGTTGGAGGTCATGCATGCAAATCATTCAGTTTATGTATATTTTCCATAAAATAATGTTAGGCATACAAATTTTAAATAGACAAATTTTATACAAATTATTTATAAAAAGTGAATCTCATTAATAGAGAATTGGTTTTTTAGATTTTTTTTTAAATGGAATCTATTTTTTTATAATGGCTTGTACGAGACTTGTCTATTTGAAACTTATACAAATCATTTCTCTTTTCGATAAATATATATGCTAAATTGGATTTCTCACACACACATATATATATAAATATATATATATATATATATATGAGATAAGTAGGTTTGGGTCCTCTTTATATTTTCATAGAGTTTCTAGACAATGAATATATTTCAATATTAATAATTTATGAAGGAAATATTATATCGTCTATCTACAGGGTCAGTACGATAGGAGTTGAATCTTGACACAAGATTTAAGTGTGATCGGTGTTGCAATCATTTGTGCATGGCAAAAATACAATGGCGATCTATCGTTTATATATTCATTAATGCCATCATTTGTACGTCCAATTTTGAATCTCCTCCTCAATTAACTTCAATATTGTCTATAATGTGGTCAAGCGAACTCTTTTTTCCTAAATAAAAATGAGTAGAAGATGATAATCAAAAATAGTTTTTATATTTGTATGTGATCATAGTAGCATTCTATCTGTTGGAAACTGAAAATGAGTGATTTATGGGTTGTTTAGATTTGGAGTTGATCTCATCTAATCATTACAATTTTCTCAAATTTTTAAATAAAATATAATAAATAATTTAAAATTTTTAAATCTCAAAATAAAAAAAATATTAAAAATATATATTCTAATAATATTTTATTCAACTTTCAACTCTCATCATATTTCATATCAACTCAACTTACTATTCAAACATCTTAGACGGAAAAGCTGCATACACCCCCTCGAAAAAGTTTTGAGAACTCTATCTTGTGATTTTTGAGACTATGATAATAGATTCTATCCCCTTTTTTAATTTTTGACATTATAGATCGTGCTTTTTAATATTAATTATCTGATATTTATTAAGGGTGAGAAAAATTACAGCAGTGGTAGTGGGTCGCTGTGAAAATTAGCATACCAACAAATAATAGGAAGCATTGTTGCTGTATCTAGTTGATGTCTCTCCTAACTAGCTGCTTGTAGTTGTCACTGATACAAACAGCTAAACACACACACATATATAGTCATAAAGTTGTCATATATATATATATATATAATAAATATTTTAATCACAAAAAGATCTTATAAAAATAAATACACAATTAACTTACGTGATTATATGTTTTTTCAATTTATTTCTTCATAATTCTATGTATAATCAACTTCTTTTATCACAATTTAATATAACGTTGCATATATATATATATTTATATGTATATGTATGCATACAGTTTCCCAAATGAGACATGGTATATACTTTTTTTATAGGTAAAATTAAAAATATATAGGTGCGTGCATTAAAAAAGTAAAATTTCTCTTCATTTTAAATATTATTGTCATCCTTAATCAAATTTACTGATATAATATATTTTTAAATAACATCGGTTACTTTAACCATAATTATTTTAAATATGAACAAATATAATAAAGACCTTTGCTCGGAAGGTGGTGTAGCACGAGAATGGCTCCCAACAAGACCAATTGCCTTTTTTATTTTTTTTATTTATTTTTTTCAGATCTTTAAATATTTTTTTAAAAAAATTTACAATATCATTAAAAAATACTTCTTTAAATATTAAAAAATAAAAAAATTATTGGGATCCGGTAGAGTAGCTTTTCTCTATAATAAAATTAATTTGAATAGTAAGTGATGTTACACTTCATCGTAAGGTTACATGAATGCAGATCACCAGTACTAAGATTTGCAAAATAAAACAAGAGGTGATCCTGTGTAAATCGCTGAATGATGTGAGATGAAGGAGAGAGTACTGGCCAATAAAGTATGTCTTTTCTTATCAACATGGTTATCATTTCTTTTTTAGAATTATTCTGTACAATAGTCTTATACCACGCACTTATTAATGTGAGTTTTTATTTTTTAATTTTTTTACTTCTTTTTTTAATATGTCTATAGTGTAAGGTTGCATTATATAATTTTTCTTCTTTTTATAGCTAAAATTTTGGATATCTCTTTGAGAATTGCTATAGCTGACTATTCTTTTTGGATCTTTGTGGAATGATTTTGCTTGCTTAAGAGCCCAAGTTCAAGTCTAAATTTTAGTTTTTCTTTTTTCTTTTTGTTAAAACTCAAGCATTGGACTAGTCAAAGGGATATTTATGAAACTTTGAGTTAAAGTAATTTAAGGGCTCTAATCATATTTGGAGAGTCACTGTAGAAGGATCGAATCCATATTTTATGATTTTTCCATCCAACTACTTCTCTCTTTTAATATTAATACAAGTGTATTTACAAAATATTAATTTTTTTAAAATATTATTAAAATATATATTATTATATTATTATTTTGACTTTAGAATGACTAGTCTAATATGAACTAACCTTATCAAAAGTTTTGACTATAGTCAAAACCTCAAATTCTAATAAAAATTTAGACTTGACAATGATTAGGCCATTGTCAATGTTCTTAAAGCCATACATCAGATGCAGTGTGGGTTGGTATGATCTCCATATCATGTTATATTTTTTCCTACTTAAATTTGTATTATTATGAGTGTTGCCTTACAAAAGCACCAAGTTTCTATTTTTGTAGAGAATGAAGTAAGTCCTATAACATTTATTTATGGCCGCATAAAAATTTCAGGTAATATTAAATGAATAATAAATACCGTAGAACCTGTTTTATATATCTATCCAATTTATTTTAAATATAAAAACTTGAAATAGCCTTACTCTCCTTTAGGGTAAGAGAAGTGACTTCTGTCAAATGGATTAGACATGGATGTAGTATTGTTCACTCGGGTTCTGACTCGGCTACTCGGGTATACTCGGCTCAAAACCTGGGTCTCAAACCTAGGTAGGAACTCGGATGAAACCTACTTTTTTGAAACTCGAAAATTCACATTCTTGACTATACTCGATTTTTTTTTTTATACAAAAGCCGATATGTTATTAAATTCTTTTAATGTTGAAAAGCATAATCTTTTTTAATCTAAAAGCCTATATTTTACCAAAGTTTTTTCAAGAAGTCATGTTGAAAAGCATAATACTAATGCAATGAACAATGTCTATAATAATAAAAATATATTAAAATGGAAAACTAAATTTTATGTAAAAAATAAATAAAGTTAGAAACAATTAATTATATTTTTAACTAAATTTTTTTTTCCTTAAAGTTGACTTTTTTTATATAAATCCGGAATACAAATTTTATATCCGACCCCGCCCGAGTAGGCTCGGATTTTGAAATGTGAGTTTTGGCCTGGATTTGACCTGAAATGGAAACAGTAACCAAAACCCGGATTACTAGTAGGTCCGATAATCGGGTTGGAAAAAAATCGACCGGGATAAAGAGTCTTACACGTATGTCATAAATTATACTTGATATCATAGGGTGGTGGCGTTTTTGTAGCTTTTATGTCTCCAGATTTTCCATCCTATCATTTCCTTTCCTGTCATTTCCTTTTAAAGATGTTAAACCAAGGCCAAGATGGGTTGGCATTTCCTTCCTAGGTCGAGACATTTACTTTAGCCACTGTCCTTCTTTGCTAACTTTTGGGCCTATGTCACTTACTCTAACGAAATGTGAAGTGGGCCTCTTGGTTAAATCCCATGTGAGAAGAAAATATTTATTATTCAACTCGGTGGTGAAGTCAAAAATAATAAGTCATAAGTGTAAGAGAACGGATAAAAGAGAAATAGGTGGTGAAGTCGAAGAAAATAGTCATACATTTTCAAGGTAAAAAAAGGGCAGTTTTATGGAGACGGAAAGTCTATCGATAGAACTGATCAATTACCACTAAATTGTTTTTTTTTTCTTAAATATTAAGAAAAACATTTCTTAATGTTTAAGGGGAAAAAAACAAAAAAAATAATTTAATGCATATCTTAATATTTAAGAAAATAAATAAATAAAAATGTACCCATCGGTGCAAATGCTCTGTAGACGGTCTATTCTACCTAACATTTCTCTAAAAACAATTGTATTTGTTTTGTATTCATCGTTGCATTTTGAATGTCGAGTGAATGACGAGTAGGGTGATAAAAAGAAAAGCGAAAACGAGAGTGGACGAACATATATAATTGGACATAGTTTAAAAGTCACATATCTAGCCATTGAAAAGCCCGAATAATAGAATAATAAATTGAAGAGAAATGGTACTTACATTTTTAGGGTTTGTAAACCCCGCTTATTCACTTTTAGAAAAATGAGTAAATCTGAAACTGATATGAAAAAATAATTTTTTTAATGCTGGACTTCACTTTTTCTTTAAAGGGAATGTGCAAAATTTACACATTCTAAAATTGCATTTAGCATTACTCTAAATTTAAATAAATAGAAAAAGAAAGCAAATGAGGAAGAAATGAGAGGATCCATAAGAGCGGATTGTTTTTCGAAGGGGACAACTTTTTAATAAGCTAAGTTTTATCAAAGAAAATAGGTTAGGAGGTGAATTATCTTGTGTCATATCCACATATAATGGATTACAAGGAAATCAAACACAGCTTATGTAGCTAGTGATAGTTAAGATAGCTCATGAGTTGCTAATATAAAGAACTCAATCATCTAAACACAATTGCCACGGTTCATGGAAAGAGTGGAGATGAGGAGGAAAGTTGGTCAGAGAGGTGTAAGGAGGTAGAATGTAATTGTTAATGCCTAAAAATGGCGCAACAATCGGGAAGGGGAGAAAGATCCATTTCCGACCCCGCTGAGGTTGTTCTAGGCCAGGATCAGTGTTGTGTGGAGCCCCCGGAGGTGGGCTAGTGTGACTGAACGGTGTTCATGCGTACATCCATAGCGGTGAACAATATTTAAATGCAAAGGAAAAAATAGAGGAGGACACACAGATTTATGTGACTCGATACTTGGCCTAAGTCCACGGGGGTTCGGGGAGGGGAGATTCCACTATAATATATTTTTTTATAATCTCTCATAGTCTTTCATCCTCACTGTACAACGGAGATCTAAGTTCTATCCTCTAATTTTTCTCCTCTCGCTAGAGTCTCTGTGGTGAGGTTGAAGAATGTGAAATCTCAGAGAAGTCTAGCCGAAAGTCCCCTGGAGTCATATGTCTCCATGCCTTCTATCTCCTACCCCTTTACTTTATGTCACTTACCTTTTACCCTACTGACACACTGCCCTTCCTTATGCTCTTGTCCTCTCTCTTTCTCTCTCTTCTCTCCTGATGAGTCCCCTCTGTTGGGCTGGGCCTAGGAAATACCATGGGCCTGTTATATTTTATCCCTTACAATTGTCCACAATTCTTAAGGGCAATTTGCTCCAAAAAGAAGATCTTGAGAATTTTCAAAGATAAAATATGCAATCGAAATAATCCACCCAAGTCTGTAGAGAAATAAATTCTGAGTGTTGGTCCTTGGTTATCCGTTCCTCTTCCGTTATGCAATGAAAATTTTCGAGCACCGGATTAGGCGGGAGACGAACTCGACTATATAGAGAGTAAGCACGAGGCTCGTCTTAGCGAGATAAGTAGGAGATGGATTCGACCATATATAGTGCGAGTGCGAGGCTCGTCTTGGCAAGGTAAGCAGGAGATAGGCTTAACCGAGTAAGGTGTGAGCATGGGGCTTGACATGGTGAGAAAAAGCTGGAGATAGGCTTAACCCCATAAAGTGCAAGCACGGGGCTCGACTTGGCAAGATAAGTGGGAGATAGACTTGATCGCGTAGAGTGTGAGCGTGAAGCTCGATTTGGCAAAGTGTATACTCCAACGCTTAAGTTGCGAGCACGTAACTTGGCTATGGCGGGAGATGTACCCTACCGCGTAAGTAGCGAGCGCGTAGCACGGCTACGACGGGATATGTTCTACAATGTTTTGAATGCCGTACCAGACGCCGTATCGGTCAAGGCACTGGAACGAAATATTTCAGTACCGGTACCGTTTCGGGATAGTGTTTCGGGATAACGTTTCGGGATAGTCGATATATAAATAAATTATATATATAAATTATATTATAAAATAATAGTCTATATATAAATAAATTATATATAAATACATATATATATAAATTATAAATAGTTTAGTCTGAATTGAGGATTAAAAAATAAGCTTGTAGTTTGAAAAAATGAAAAAAAAAAAAAAAAAAAAAACACAGGCCGAAATTGAGGCCAGAACGGCCGGTACCTGCCGGTACTACCGGTATTTGGGTCGGTACGAAACAGGTCTGGCCGGTACGAAAAATTTCGACCGTACCGGCCGGTACGGTACGAAATTTGAAACACTGATGTTCTATACCTTGTAAAGTGCGAAGGTCGGGTAGTCGAGTGCCCTGCCCACCTGTTGGGCGCTAGCTCGGCTATAGCGGGAGATGTTCTCTAATGCGTAAGGTGTGAAGGTCGGGTAGTCGAGTGTCCTGCTCCCCTGTTGGGCGCTAACTCAGCTATGACGAGAGATGTTCTTTACTGCATAAGGTGCAAAGGTCGGACAGTCGAGTGATCTGCCCGCCTGTTGGGTGCCAAGGGGGCTGAGCTACCCCTGACCCTTCTCATTTGTTGACTCGATATCGAAAATAACCCAGGAGAGGCGGTCATGGCTCGAGTGTAAACACTCAGTGTTTGCTGGCGGAGATGTTGTCTTAGGAGTAATGTTAGGCAACTGAAAGACTGGACCCACACTTCGCCTTTAAAGAAGGCCAGGCTGTCTTAAGGCTGGACCGACCTATTGACCCTCAACGGGAAGGTAAGTAGGAGATGTTCTACCGTGCTGGAAAATTCAAACCGGTTGGTGTAAATATTCTCCAACCATAAGTGTGAAATTTGCAAACTTAATCTGTTGTCCTGGAGTGAGGCGAGAATCAGAGGTTCGGCATTTTCTAGAGGAGATGCAATTCTTAGAGTAATGTCAGGCAGTTGAAAGACTAAATCCGCACTTCGCCATGAGGGAGGCCGGGCCACCTTAAGGCTGGACTCACCTGTTGACCCTCAACAGAAAGATAAGTAGGAGATGTTTGATCATGCTGCAAAAGTAAAACCGGTTGGTGTAAATAATCTCCAATCACGAGTGTGGAATTCGCAAACCTGAGCTGTCTTGCTGGGGTGTGGTGAAGGTCTGAGACGTTACTCTTTTGGCGTTCCGTTGCATGAGATGGAGTGTGGTGAGGGTATGAGGCGTTATCCATTTGGCGTTCCGTTGCAGGAGATGGCGTCCCAGGAGTAATGTCGGATAGTCGAAAGACTAAACCCGCTCTCCAAAGGAGGAGAGGTCGAGATGCCTTAGGCTAAGTCCACCTCTTTGTTCCTCCCGAGGAGGTAAGTTGTCGAACAGCTAAGGTGCTGGTTCACTCTTCACTGTGATGGGGGTATGTTGTCCGGCAATTGAGAGGCTAGACCCGCTATCCATAGTGGGAGGGATAAAGCAGTTTTAAAGCATATCTCATTCCTTTGTGTCCAGCGAAGTGGTAAGTTGTCAGCGAGTTTGAGACTGGACCCTCTCCCGCTTGTTGATGCTCATGGGGAAGGTAAGCGTTGGGCAACCGAAGGCTAGACCCATTCTCTATTACGAGAAGGATAAAACAGCTTTCGGGTGTAACTTATCCCTTTGGTACCTCGCATGGAGGTAAGTGCCGGACAACTAAGAAGCCAGGCTGCTCTTCGCCGTAAAGGGGTTGAGATAAGTTGTCAGGCAACCGAGGGGCTAGACTTGCTCTCCTTCGCAAGGGAGATTGGGTTGCCCGAGGGACTGGACCCACATGTTGACTCTCATGGCGAGGTCCTGCCCTTTGATATCACTTAGAAGGTAAGGGTTGGGTCAGGCTATAGCTGGACCTGCTCTTCACCATGCGGAGGTCAAGGTAAGTTACCGGCAGCTCAGAGGCTAGACTCGCTCTCCTCCGTTAGGGAGGTCAAATCGCCAAGGGGATAGATCCGCCTATCGCCCCTCACAAGGAGGTAAGTTACCGGTTAGTTTGAGACTGAACCCGCTCCTGTCTGTTGAGGCCACAAGGAAGGTAAGTGTCAGGTCAGGCTGATACTGATCTCACTCTCCATCGCAAGAGGGATAAAGTAGCCTTAAAGCGTAACCCACCCTTTTGGACCTCGCGGGGAGGTAAGTAGTCGTTGATGGAGATTATATTGATGAAGATTACGTTGGTGGAGATTATGTTGATGGAGAAATACTGAGGTGTCTGAATAGTGTCTAAGTGTGGCAGGGCGTTTAGCCAATGTTTTGCACTGCAGGAATCAATCATGTTAGTAAAAATAAAATCCACATAAGTTTTGAGGGAGACAAACTGTGGTGTTTTAGCCTTTGTATCCAGTTGTTGTTTGACCAATATTCCTCGTTACTAGTTGCTATTTATTCTCTTTCTTGCTCCTCTTCTTCTTCTCTCTTTTTTTCTTTTCTTTTTTCAATTGAGTCAGTTTACTGCTAGGGAATTTGTCCGTCCTTAAGTATCTTTGAAGCGATGTGGACTTAACCATCTCCTAGAAAATTTCTTGTTCATCTTCTCCTCGAGCCATGTTATGTGGGTGAGTGGAATACTGGGTGGCTTCTTATACTCCATCATGTGTACCGTGCATGGCTAATGCATGGCGCACATTACACATGCGCAACACACGCATAAACACTGGTTGTTAATCCGTCGAGATGTTGCCCACTGAATAAGGGGGTAGGCAACATGCCCACCATGCATGTGGCCGACCAGTGGAGATACTTTGTTGGGTTGGCTGAGCACGACGGCTGGTATCATGTGTAGGTTTCCTGCTTGGCCCTGGCTGAGACGGTGGTTGTGTAAGGTGTGCATGTGACATGCAAGGTGGCCGAGGCACATGTATGTGTCATGCAAGGTGACCGTGATGTAGGTCGCTGGGAAGGTTGCTTACTTGCGTGGCTGGGAGGTGGGCTATCTAAGATGTGCATGCGACATGCAAGGTGGCCGAGGTGCATGCAGGTGACACAAGGTGATTGGGCCATGCATGTGGCGGCCAAGTAAGTGAGGCTGGTGGAGCACGTCGCACGGCCATCACATTGCATGGGCCATGCAACATGCCTTGGATGTGGCTCATGTACAGCTCGAGAGAGGGGTTCTCATGTGGGTTAGGGTTGAGCCGGGCAAGGGAGAGTCCTCCATTGGGGCTGTGAGAGAGATGGCTAAGGAGCTTGACGTTGGCCGGAAAACTTGGGTGAAGAGCATCTAGCCGGATGTAGTGGGCAAGGTGTAGTGGGCGAGGAGTTTGGGCAGGTGCAGTGGGCGAGTAGCTAAAGGAGGCCAAGAAGCTTAGGGTCGAGGAGGGCCGTCATAAAATTGACCGACGAACCTAGGGGCGAGAAGCTAGTGGCTGAAGAGGTGGTGTGCTTGCCATTGGGTGGCCGGGCAACACACTGCTGGTCGAGATGAGTGGTTAGCAGAAGGAGTGGCCAGGAGACCACTAGCAGAGGAGTGTAGGCCCTTCA
This sequence comes from Juglans microcarpa x Juglans regia, assembly GCF_004785595.1. NCBI lineage: Eukaryota > Viridiplantae > Streptophyta > Magnoliopsida > Fagales > Juglandaceae > Juglans > Juglans microcarpa x Juglans regia. Next base: position 39,278,726 of record NC_054596.1, read on the forward strand.
CTGAGGACCGAAAAACACCCAGGTTGTTAGGGGCCTGCCCGCCACTGGGGTGTCGAACAGCTCAAGACGTGGTCACTGGTTAACTCGGCTAGGGACCTTGTGTCGGCGACATAAAACGCTGATGGTGGCCACACTGTGCCCGTGAGCTGGCTTTCATAGGTGCTCCGAGTCGGACCGAGAGCAAAAGAGCTTTTTGCAACTGAGGAGCCTCCGTCAGAGAGGGACCCTTCCCTTTAAACAGAAAACTTCAGCAGCCTGGTTGGTGACCGCCATTGGTCTTCTTGGCCCACGGTTGGCAATCACAGGGTGATTGCTGTGCCCCAACGGTTCTACCGTGCACAATGTACATGTCCCCCAGTGGCAGATCGCCTCGAGGGGAAGACATAAACCATCGACAGACCATGTGGTGGCCATCGATGGTGCTCATCGGGCTCATAACGGGGAAGTCGTGAGCATCCTGGGTTCACTTTACCTGCAGACGCGTGGCTGTGGGCCACTGCCCGCCTGCCTTAGTGGTCGGGGACCAATTTCGGGCCAGTAGAAGGTGCCGACGATTGCTAGCCGTGGCCCTCTTGGGTTCCCTACACTCATGCACACATACTGTGCATGGCACTGCGCATGCCATGCATAGTCGGGACGTGCATCCATGCACTTAAGTGCACAGTGTTTGCTTGCTTGTGTGAGTGCCTATACACAGTACATTTTTGTATTTAAAATGCATGCCGATGACATACATAAAATGCAAAAAGGACTTGCAGTTCAAGTAGTTAGGGAGTTTGGGTTCTCGGCTTACACGTTACGTGCAAAGAAAATCATTTAAGTGTAGTGCACTTAATCGTCTGGGCGAGGAAAGGTTCACTCGCCCCTTTTTTGCAATAATGCTTACTACTTTTCATAAACATAAAAAACAAAAAGGTTGAAGATACTTATCTGGAAGAGTTTCATCTGCTCATCCTTTGGAGATTATTTAGCGCTCAAGGAAATAATCTTTCTTCCGCTTTTGATGTAAAAATAATATCGATCCCACAGACGGCGTCAACTGTTAACGCCTAAAAATAGCGCAACAGTCTAGAAGGGGAGAAAGATCAATTCTCAGCCTTGCTGAGGTTGTCTGGGCCTCGATCGATGTAGTGTGGAGCCCCCAACAGTGGTCCGGTGTGGCTGTACGGTGTCCATGCGTACATCCATGACATGAACAATATTTAAATACAGATGAAATAAATTGAGAGAGACACATAGATTTACATGGTTTGGTACTGGGCCTACGTCCACTGGAGTTCGGGGAGGGGAGATTCCACTACAATATACTTGTTTATAATCTCTCATGGTCTCTCGTACTTATTGTATAATGGAGATCTGATTTCTATCTTCTGGTTTTCCTTCTCTCGTTGGAGTATCTGTGATGAGGTTGAAGAAGGTGAAGTCTTAGAGAAGCCTAACCAAAAGTCCTCTGAAGTCGTATGTACCTGTGCCTTTTATCTCATATCCCATTTGTTTTATGTCATTTCTCTTCGATTTATGTCACTTCTTTTTGCTTTATATCACATCACCAATTTTTTCTCCTGAAACACTACTCTCTGTCATGTCTGTCCCATCATTCTCTCTCTTGATGAGTTCCCTGTTAGGTTGGGCCTAGGAAACACACTGAACTTATTATTTTTTATCCATTACAATAATAATCAATTCAGCCCCTTAACTTCATCATAAATGACTGAGAAAAATAAAAGTGAATTATTAAGGGAGGTAATGTTGAAACCAAAAGACTTGCATTACTATTATTAAGTGCTAATGCCACTATGAAGTGGTTTGAATTCAGAGATGAGTTGAGATGGTTTGTGAATAGTAGAATAAAAGTTGAATTGTTTATTATATTTTGTGTGAGAATTTGAAAAAATTATTTTGGGATTTGAAAAAGTTGAATTGTTTATTATATTTTGTATGAGAATTTGAAAAAATTATATGATTAGATGAGATGAGTTGATGTGAATTTTGAATACAAACGAGGCTATATTACACTATCATGTCTAACCATTATCAATCCAAGGCATGCAAAAAACGAAATAATGCCAAAACATGTGAGAAATTACACCAATTTTTTTTGTTTTAGAGAGGAAAATTAAATTCAAAAGTAAAGATTATAAACAAATAAGATTATTCATTAACTTTTTAGAAATTTGATAAAAGAAAAAGAAAAATTTTAAATTTTTAAAATTTTAAATCAATGAAACCAACGAATAAATAAAATGCAGGTTTGGGAGGTAAGATGAGAATTTTATGTTTTGTTTTAAAATTTAAAATATTATATTTTAATATTATTATTGTTTTGGAATTTAAAAAAGGTAAATTAAAATTTAAAAAAGTTAAATTATTTATTATATTTTGTATGAAGATTTGAAAAAAATATAATAATAAGATGATATGCAAATTTTATATCTCATCCCACCTCAAACCTGCCTATTTGATTTTTATAAAATTCAATGCGAATGACCTTTGTGATGCATAAAGGAAGTTAGAGCGCAGAACGCGCATTGCAAGTAATTTGTATTTTTGACTTAGTTTTGTTAGAGTAATAGTATGTATAATTCTAAAATAAATAATTTTTATATAAATTTTTTTATAAAAAAGTGAGTTTTTTTAGATGGGTCTACTTTTTTGTTTATAAAGATTTATATGAAATTTGTACTTGTATAAATTATTTTTTTTATTATATATAAATCGGTATAACACATTATTTATAGTGAATTTTATTTTAAAATTAAAATACAAATAACTTATTAGTATAAATGATCTGAAAAGCTTTCATATTAGTAGTGTATTAGAAAAAAATAATATTAGGGGTTGTCCAGCTGTACGTGCCCTAATGCATTTCATTTTTTGTTAAATATTTTTTTAAAAGTATTTAAACATTTAAAAAAATATATATATATTTAATACTAAGGGTGATTTGTATTCAGAAATCATTTCAAGTCATCTCAACTCATCTCACTACTATTTATTATTATTTATTAATTTTAACTCATAAATTTTATTACTATTTACAACTTATCTCACTATTATTTATAATCTATCCCAATTCATTCCAATTCATTTTCAAATCCAAACGACACCTAATTATTTGCTTTCAAAAGATTTAAAACGTCCAACTGAGGCTACCATTTTCCTTCAACAAAAAAAATGTCTTAGATAGATTTTATCTTTTTGCCTGAGATTCTGAGAGAGACGGTGTCACTTCGCTTACCCAAGAAACCAACCGTTTTCACTTTCAGACCTCCTCCCCCTTACACCCCAATCCCATCCGTCGGACAGATCACATCCGAGGATCTTTCTCGATTCTGTCTGTATTCGGGTTCGCAACGATCACAGTCATAATCGGCAATGTCGAGCCCTAGACCAGCTCCACAAGTGTTACATTCACCCCAAGACTCTTGGGACTCCATGCTTCCGGGCCCTCCGAGCCGCAATAACTTCGGATCCTCTGACCTCAGCCCCTCCGGCCTCCTCGCCTTCCCCTCTGGCAGCTCCATTTCTGTCCTCGACTCTCGCTCTCTCCAGCTTGTTTCTACTCTCCCCCTCCCTGTTCCCCTTCCACTTCTTCCAATCCTCTCTCCCCATTCGTTACCTCCGTCCGCTGGACTCCTCTCCCCCTGCGCCGCGACCTCCTCTCCACTGAACCTTCCTCCTCCCACCTCCTCCTCGCTGCTGCCGACCGTCAAGGTCGCATCTGTCTTCTCGATTTCCGTTCCAGATCTCCGGTCCTCTGGTTCGAAACTGATCCCGCTTCCAAATCCGGCGTCCAGGATCTCTGTTGGGTCCAGGCCCGATCTGATTCCTGCCTCCTCGCCGCCATCAACGGTCCCTCCACTCTCTCCCTCTACAACATCTCCTCCGGCCGCTGCGTCTTCCGGTATGAAGCCGCGCCCGAGTTCCTCTCCTGTCTCCGCCGTGATCCTTTTGATTCTCGCCACTTCTGCGTACTCGGCCTCAAGGGCTTCCTCTTATCCGTCAAAGTCCTCGGCGAGACCGAGGATGATATAATTCTCAGGGAGCATCAGATCCCCACTGATTGCGCCGAATTGCAGAAATTGGAGAGAGATGCCGTCGCCTCCACTAACGGTTCCAATTCATCGTCGCCGGCTTCGGCGGTGTTTCCGCTTTACATGGTCAGGTTCGCGTTCTCGCCGCAGTGGAGGCACATTGTTTTCGTGTCATTCCCGAGGGAATTGGTGGTGTTCGACATGAAGTACGAGACCGCGCTCTTCACCACTGCGCTGCCTCGTGGCTGCGGCAAGTTTCTTGACGTCTTGCCCGATCCGAATAAGGACCTACTTTATTGTGCTCATCTTGATGGGAAGCTCAGTACTTGGCGCCGTAAAGAGTAAGCATTATTTTTTACCTTTTTCTCTGGAAATATGGTTATAGTCTATACTAGGCTTCAGTCATCTTATCTACCATCTTTCAAAATTTATGATACCAAGTTCTGCCACTATACGATGTTGAAAGACCAAAGGGATTTAGCTGTACATGAACAATTCGTGAGTTTCCCACGGAAGAGTAGTATAAATAATATTCATCGATCTAAGAAGCATTAATTAGGACAATCACTAAGATAGGTGGCTCAGTTTAAGTCACTGCCTTATGACCAGAATGCTTACTACTAAGGCCTCGTTTGTTTTCATAACTCCTCTCAACTCATCTCATCTAATCATTACAATTTTTTCAAATTCTCACACAAAATAAAATAAACAATTCGAATTTTTTGAAATCTCAAAACAAAAATAATATTAAAAAAATATATTCTAACAATATTTTATTTAATTTTTAACTTTAATCTCAACTCATCTTATCTGCAAAAACAAACGAGGCCTAAGTGATCTTTAGCAGCAATGCTTGGAACAAGGTTATACTATGATCCAATATAAAAACACATATGTCACATCCCTTTATTTTTGTAATTCACCTGGCCACTGCGATCCCTAGTCTTGTTCAGGGTCTGGCATGGTCCGTATCTAGGATTTAGGGGCAATTTTTTACAAATGCTACTTCACCTCTTAGCTAGCAACTCGGGGAAGTGGGTTTACCATATGATTTTTTGCCATTAGTGACTTTAATACCCCATATTAGGGGTGGAAACTGACCCTATTGGTTCGGTTTCGGTCTTGACATGTTTTTTAGGGGGTGATACCGACCGAAGTTTCAGCCGGTTACCATCGGTTCAGTTGTGTTCTTGTCAGTTTACACTTTAGAACGCCCATAAAAAAATTTCACAACAAAATCATTACAAAAACAAGAAAACTTAAAAGAACCCCATCAACAAATCTCACAACAAATATCACAACAAAATCATTACAACAAAATCATTCCAAGAACCCATCAACAAATCTCAAATGAATTGGAGATGAGAGAATCTGAGAGAGAGAGTCAAAAGCCTGAAAGTTTGAAACGGCTCAAATGGATGGAGGGAGAGAGGGACGGCAATGGAACAAGAACCCCATCAACAAATCTTAAATGGATCGATGGCATCAGAGAGAGAGAGAGATAGAGAGAGTTCTTTCAAGGAAGAATGGCGCACTGAGGGGAAGGGGGGGCTCGGGCGGCACCGTTTGGTATATTAAATCAAACGGCGTCGTTTCATATATATTTTTTTCAAAACTGTGCATATAAAATGATGCCGTTTAAATCACTTAAGTGAAATGGCGTCGTTTTACCTAAGATATATATAAAATATATACATATTATACCGGCTGGTTCGGCAGTTTTAAACCTGGTTTAGACCGGGACCAAACCGGCTGACATCGGTTTCTTGTATTTCCTACCACCGGTCGGCCAGTTCTCCACTGGTTCCGGACTCTGGCGGCCAGTTCCCGTTGGCGACGGTCGGTCCTGTCGATTCCTATGCAGCCCTACTCCATATTGAGTATAGGAAGATGGTGAATAGGATCGCGCATTACTTGGAAGGAGAAGTTCTTGCTCTTTATAATGATATATAGAGTTCTAATTGCAACATTGACTAGTTCTTTTGAAGCATGGGTCTAGATGTGGTTTAGGCCTTCCTTGGGTCGTTATAAATGATATTAGAGCCAAGCGCAACCAGAAGTGTAGGACCTGAGTTGTGCTACCCATGATGGAATGACCAGATTTAAGAGTGGAGCATTGGTCTTGGTGGTATGCTTCCTCCAAGTCTAGGGTTCAAACCCTTGGTTGCAAACAATTTCTAAGGACCATCAGATTGGGGGAATTTCCCCTTAATTTCCCAAGGTGCACTTGAGGGAAACTCATTGCTGAGGGCCTAAGCACCCCCTGAATTAGTCGGGACTTTATTCCAGTAACTCGATGCCGATAAAAAAAATAGAAGGGGAGATTGTAATTCCACGGATTGAGTAGAGGAAGGTGGTCTCATTTTGCTGGGGGGAAAGAGTTCTTGCACTTTATAATGATTTTGGAATCTCTAATTGTAATAGCTTGGGCCTTCCTTAGGTCATTTAATTGAAAGAGTTGTTGACTAAGATAGATCTTGGGTTTGAAGAGTTCTTTTTTGATAAGCTGGGTCAGAAGAATTGCATTGTAGATATTCATGTGTTTCTTTGAGAAGGAAAATTCAGTTCATTTAAAAGAGTCCGGTTTCCCAAAAGAAAGAAACTTAAGCCTTCTAGAAAACCAAATGATTTTTCAAATGGAGATTTAGACTCATTAATTTCATCTTTGGAACGTTAGGTATCATAAGGCATCTATTACTTGTAGAAAAAAAGGCACCTAACTTTTTATTAATATTAAGTTGGAAATGTCAATGTTTTTGCTGAGATGATTTTTGAGGTACTTAAAGAAGCTAGTAAAAACATTGTGAATTTAGGTGAGAGTGAGTCGGAGATTTCTGATTAAGTTGGTTAAGGGCATCTTGGATGCTATGAGTGGGGTCTTATCATATAGGCTACCAGAGTTCTGAACATATCTAGAGACTAGATAATACTGAGTAAAGATACTGCTACTGCTGGAAATATTTCACAATGCAGTTTACGTATCTGAAAAAAACCTGCACTGCATTATCTTTATGTTAACAGGTGTATGTTCATCTCTACAACTAGAAGCTTCTGAATGTTATATTAAAAAGTCTAAATACTTCGTGTCAATTCAATAGAATCCTTCATTACTAAAAAATACTTTGTATCAATTGATTTTTGAACTTAATTTCTGTTTTCTCTGAGATAATCATAAAACTGATTAGATGGCAAATGTTTTCTGGTCCAAGGGAATATACTTACTTGAATATTGTCACAGACGAGAGCAGATACACATAATGTGCTCAATGGAAGAGTTGATTCCCTCGATAGGCACATCTGTCCCTTCTCCTTCAATTCTTGCTGTAATCATCTGCCAATCAGATTCTACCTTCCAAAATGTTGGCAAGCTCTATTCTGATGTACCTCATTCTTCTTCTCCAGATGTGGATTTTGATACACCTTTTGATTTTTGTGATGAACCGCTTCTTGTTTCTAAGACACATTTAATCTCCATTTCTGATGATGGAAAAATTTGGAACTGGCTCTTGACTGCTGAAGGGGCTGAAAGCATGCAGAAGGACAATACAAACTTGGGCTTGGTTGCTGATGTTAGTGAAGCACCAGTTCCAGAGACCAATGCTAGCATTGTAGTTTCTTCTACTGGTGGACCTGCGATGGAAGCAGGTAAGCAACTGAAGTGTTTGGATGGTAGCAGAAGCGGCCCGTCAAATTCTACCTTGGAAGATATGTCATTTAAGGTTTGTATAATTATTTTCTTCTACAGTCCTTTTTATTTTCATATTTGTCAATGTTGTCACAAGCTAGATAAAAGGAGTAGCATTATGACATGAACAACGGGAAAACCCAATTATTAAGTATAAGCTCTCTCTCTCTCTTACACACACACACACACACACTTAGGTAGAAAGAGAGTATTCAAAGAGAGCTGAAAAGCTTTATTGCCAAAGACCACCAGTACAGGAATGAGTATTCTAGAACTTTTAAGTGTTCAGGCATTGAGTAGCATACTGTATGTGTTTCTTCTTCAAGACAATTTTTGGCCAGTTTTTGATACTGTATAATGTAAATGCTGCTCAGTGTTTTTTTTAATAAGCAAGATTTATTAATGAGCAAAAAAGCGCAATCTAAGTACACTAGTCATAGCCCAGTTAGAAAGAAAAGAAAGATTAATAAAGTGGCAAACCTTGTAGTTATGTCAGAGGAGGGCGTATATTGAAACTTTTCTCTCTCCTATTAAAATTTTCTCTCTGTACACTTTGCAATAATTTTCCTTGTTGAAACTGATGATCTTGCTAGTGCAAGTTGGAGTTGGTTCTGATGGGATTCTTTAGAGAGGTGGGGATTGAATCGAAATTATTCACTCTTAGCAATGAAGGTGGATTATTTCATATAATAGAGAGGGGGTGGAGTAGGAAGCAGGAACTACTGGTGGAACATAGAACTGTGTAGTGGTTGGTCAAGGCGTTGGAGGTCTGCTTTAGTGGGGAGGAGGAGTTTTACAGCTCCATCAGAGAGGGTTATTGCAGTTACCTTGCACAGAGATGCTTCAATAGTAGAGGTTGTTTTGTGAGGGTGGCAGAATATAGGGAGGGGGGAAGGAGAAACTTCATCATCATTCCGGAAGGGGAGGGGGGGAGAGATGGAAAAGGTTGAAGGAGGCGTTGGGGGAGCTGTTGCAGGAGAGGAGAGCAAGTGGTGCTCCTACCGTCGGTACTCAGGTGAGGCCTAAGGTGGAGAAGGCACGGTCGTACAAGGAGGCACTTGCATTGTATGGGGAGCGAGATGGGGACTGGAACTCTGACTGACGCATGCCTTGAGCTCCTCAAGGCGTACGCGTTGTAGATGGTGGCAGGGAGATGGAGAGGGATGTGCTCTGGGTGATGGATGATTTGCAGAGCCAAATATGGTATTTGCAGAAGGAACTTGCGGTGTTGAGGGTAATGGTCGAGTGTAATAAGGATAAAGGTATTCACAAGGAGATGGAGAATGAGGGGCTGGCCTTGTCATTGAAATCTCATCAGCCCAACGTGAAGGGATTGGCCCTCTAGAGTAGTAAAAACGTGGGGTTGATTTGGAGGAAGGTTGGGTTGAAATGGAAGTTTATGGGCTCACAGCCCTTGGGCCTTTCTTCTGAAGGCTTGGGCAAAACTGAGAATTGGCCTCATCACAGGGCCCAATTGGCGTGGGAAAGCCCTAGGGCTTCACCTGTAGTTGAGTCTGGTTAGCCGCTAGCAGAGACCACGGAGTGTCTGCCACTGTCGCAGGAGGAGCTGTCGGGGGTCAACAGAAATTGCCGATGATGAAGGTGGCACTCTCCGATGATGGTCTGCAGGTCTGGGGTGCTCAGAATGAAGGGATTGGTGCCGCGATGGTTTCTGCGACTCGGGGGGGGGAGGGTTTTCTCCGTTGCTCGAGCAACAGACAGTGTTGACAAAAGAAGGGGAGGGGAGGGGGACACCAGCGAACCACTTTGGGGGCTTTCTTGTGGACTCTGAGGTGGACGTGAAAGATGTGAAGCTTTCGGATTCTGAGATGGGTTTGTCCCAATATGATTCTGTTGAAAGGGTGACATCAGATGAAGAAAATGCACTGGCTTTGAGTGATCATTTAGGTATGATAGAAATCTCGGTGGTGGAGGAGACTTAAGATTTTTTGGGGGTTAGCAGGGTGGTGGATTCGACCCCTTTGAATTTTCTGCTCCCCTCCCTATCGAGAGTCTCGGATTGGGTTTTTGATAAAGTTATAGAAATACAGAAAATTGTGGGAGTGGAATGTGAACGATTCGAAGATCAATTGATGGCCTTGCTAACGGCCATCAAAGCGGGGCACCAACAACATCGGAAGAATGCTTCGAAAAAACAGCAGGAGCTTAATAGGTTGACATGGTCGTTCAACACTGAGGGTAGATCTAGCAAGGGCAGGTCGAAAGGGGCTAACCTTTTCTCCATGAAGCCCAAAATTGTGTCGTGGAATGTCTGCGGGCTCAATGAGGCCAATAAACGTCTTCGGATAAGAAACTTGCTTCGTGAGTGGAAGGCGAACATTGTGTGTTTACAGGAGACTAAGTTGAAGTTGATCAATAGGGGAATTGTGAGAAGTTTGTGGAGTGGAGCTCATGTGGACTGGGTTTATATGGCTTCTAATGGGGCGTTAGGAGGAGTGGTTGTGATGTGGGATCGACGGGTGGTGGAGAAAATGGAGGAGTTTATAGGGAGATACACAGTAGCATGCTCTTTTAAGAGTGTCAGATAATTTTTTATGGACTTTTGCAGACGTTTACGGTCCAAATCTAGACAACATTAGAGTATGTTTGTGGGAAGAACTGACCGGAATTCACAGTTGGTGGAACCTCCCATGGTGTATAGGGGGAGATTTTAATGTCACTAGATTTCCAAGTGAGTCTTCTTTATTAGAAGAGGGCGGACAGCTATGATAGACTTCTCTGAGTGCATCTCGGATTTTAATTTGGTAGATTTGCCACTAGCTGGTGGCTTCGCCACATGGGCTAATAATCAAACTTGGTCACGGTTGAATCACTTTCTCATTTCTCCTGAGTGGTAGAGCCACTTTCCAGACATTTGGCAAAAGCGTTTGCCGCGTATTAGCTCGGACCATTGGCTTATCCTGCTTGATTGTGGTGGTATCCGAGGCGGTCGAAGGTACTTTAAATTCGAAAATATGTGGTTAAAATCTGAAGGCTTTGTTGAAAGAGTAAGACAATGGTAGTTTTTGTACCAGTTCCGGGGTTCCCCTAGTTTTGTCCTTGTAGGTAAATTGAAAGTGCTAAAAAGAGACTTGAAACTATGGAATGTGCAATCTTTTGGTGATTTAGGGGCAAACAAGAAAGGTAAGTTGAAAGAGATCCAGGAAATTGAGAGGATCCAAGAGGCTAGGCACCTTACCCAGATGAAGTAGCTTGAATGTCTTTGTTGGGTGAGGAGCTTGAGAAAATTATCTATCTAGAAGAGATTTCTTGGCGATAAAAATCAAGAGCCTTGTGGCTCAGGGAAGGAGACCGAAGTACCAAGTTCTTTCATCGAGTTGCAAATTCTCATAGGAGGAACAATAACATTGAGATGTTGAATTTTGGTGGTGTGGAGTGTAGAGAAGAACAGGTTATTCAGGATCACATAGTTGGATTCTATGAGCAACTCCTAACTGAACCGATGTGTTGGCAGCCGTCCCTTGATGGCTTGGTATTTGACGCCATTGGAATGAGTGATGTCTCTCGGTTGGAGAGGGCTTTTGAGGAAGAGGAGGTGGCGGAAGTAGTGCGGAAAATGACCAAGTACATGGCACTGGGGCTGGATGGCTTCTCCATGGGTTTCTTCCAAGATTGCTAGGATGTTGTAAATGAAGATATCATGAAGGTGTTTCAAGAGCTCTTTGTGGCTGGAAAATTTGAGAAAAGCTTAAATTCTACTTTCCTTGCATTGATCCCTAAGAAGGTGGGGGCAAACGAGATAATGGAGTATCGCCCCATTAGCTTAGTGGGAGTGGTTTATAAGATTATTTCCAAAGTGTTAGCCAACCGATTTAGTGAGATGGTGGGGAAGATCATCACCAAGCCCCAAAATGCCTTTGTTAAAGGTAGGCAAATACTTGATGCGGTCCTTAAGGCAGGCTTAGCAGGGATCATATGCAAGTTAGACATGGAAAAGGCATACGATCATGTTAATTGGGATTTCCTTCTCTATTTGTTTGGGAGATGTGGGTCTGGAGAGGTGGTGGTCATGGATCCGGTGGTGTATCTCAATGGCCAAATTCTCTGTGTTGATAAATGGTAGCCCGGTGGCTTTCTTTCATAGTTCACGAGGCCTAAGACAAGGCGATCTGTTGTCGCCCTTACTGTTTGTTATTGTGATGGAGGGATTGGGCAGGATGATTTCGGCCTTGACCCATCATGGCTTCGTGGAAGGATTTTCGGTTGGAACCTTGGATGGGGGCATCATTAACATATCTCATTTATTGTTTGCAAATGACACGCTTGTATTTTGTGATCCATATCGTAATCAGGTGCGGGCTTTAAAGGTGTTGATGTTGTGTTTTGAAGCAGTGTTTGGTTTAAAAGTGAATTTTGATAAGTCGAAATTGGTGCCAATCGGTGTGGTGTCTAATGCACGACAACTGGCTCATGCGCTGGGTTGTAAGGTTGCCTCTCTACCTTTGAAGTACTTGGATCTTTCGTTGGGGGTTGGTGCAAGGACGCCTGCTATATGGGAGCCAGTGATTAAGAAAAGTTGGAAGAGATTGGCGTGTTGGAAGAGATTGTACCTGTCGAAAGGTGGTAGGGCTTGCTTTGATTAAGAGTACACTCTCTAACTTACCTATTTACTTTCTATCTATTTTTCCTATACCTATAAAGTGTTGTCGGCCAGATTGAGAAACTCCAACGTGACTTCTTGTGGGGTGGTTTGGGGGAGGAGTTTAAATTTCATTTGGTCAAGTGGGAAACAGTACGTCGCCCAATATCCAACGGTGGTCTGGGTATTAGAAATGTGAGTACCTTCAATCGGGCGTTACTTGGCAAGTGGTTTTGGAGATACAATAAGGAACTGGAAGCCTTGTGGAGAGGGGTGATTGGGTGCAAATATGGCGATATATGGGGGGGATGGTGCACTAAAGAAGTTAGAGGAGCTGATGGAGGGAGGTTGTGGAAACATATTAGAAGAGGATGGATGATCTTTCTTCGTCACACTCGTCTTCTGATGGGCAATGGATCCAGGATTAAATTCTGGAAAGATATTGGTGCAGAGATACTGCTCTACAAGATGCATTTCCCTCATTATTCCAAATTGCTAGTGTCAAATAGGTTTCAATAATGGAGGTTATGGGAATATCAGGAGAGCAACTTCATTGGAATATCGATTTTAGTAAGGCTGCGCAAGATTGGGAGATGAACAATTTTACTGATTTTTATAGTCTTCTGTACTCCGTGAAACCAAGCAATGTACAAGAAGATGGATTGTGGTGGGTGCCCGCCGGGAAATGTGTTTTTTCAGTTTGCTCATTTTATAAGGCTCTTACCCAAGATCCCAGCATTCGGTTCTCTTGGAGGAGGATTGGAGACACAAGACGCCTCCAAAGTAGCTTTCTTTGTGTGGACAACATCTTTGGGCAAGATTCTCACAACTGATAATTTGAGGAAGCAGAGAATTATTATAGCAGATTGGTGTTGTATGTGTAGGTGAGGGGTAAAGTCGGTGGATCATCTCTTGTTACACTGTGACATAGCACGGGCTTTATGGGATGGGGTGTTGGGTAGAGTAAAGTTGGGTTGGGTTATGCCAGAGACTGTGATGGCAGCCTTGGCTAGCTGGCCAAGTATTGGAGGGGTACATCAGATTTCAGCAGTCTGGAAGATTATTCCAATGTGTATCATGTGGTATCTATGGCAGGAACAAAATGCACGAACGTTTGAGGACAGTGAGAGATTGCTAGAGGAACTTAGAGCTTTATTTTATACCACTTTATGTACTTGGTCTTATGATGTCGATTTCAATGGCATGACCCTTCATGATTTTCTTGTTTCCCTTGCACCCTCCTAGTCAGGCTTGTCTTTTGTATATACTGGGCTAGGCCTATCCTTGGAATAATATATATTGTTTACATATAAAAAAAAAAGTATTCTAGAACTTTTATCCCACACTAAAATTTAATGAATGTTATTTAATTGGGCTTGGTTATCTCTTATCTCTAGCCCAATATTTGGAAGTACAAACATGGAGCTTTTGGTTTGACTATTTGATGGTCGTTGATGTGTCAATTGGATTGAATGTCCCTCATTGTGAGGGTTCTTCTCATTATATAGAACGATATCACTAATTACAAGGCTGAAAATCAGCCATTACAACAATCAAATCTAACTAAATAAGGAAGCTATAAAAGTCCTACTAATTACACGATATCTACAGCAATATATACAAAATATGCCATAAATAGATAGACACGATATCTACAACAATATATACAAAATCCTGCCATAAATAGATAGACAGCACATATCCAACTGACATCCCCCCTCAAATTGATGTTGGTCGATCAAGAAACATCAATTTGCCCACAAGAAACCGATGGCGCTATCGTGTCATGGCCTTTGTAAACACGTCAACTATCTGGAGGTTAGTGGAGACATGAGGAAGAGAAATGATACGAGTGTCAAAGGCTTCCCGAATAGAATGACAGTCTACCTCAATGTGCTTTGTACACTCATGAAAAACGAGATTGACAGCAATCTGAATGGCACTAGTGTTATCAGCATGGAGAGGAGTTGGATCAAGCTAAGAAAAGCCAAGCTCAGCCAGAAGCCCACGAAGCCATATAACCTCAGAACAAGCAGCAGACATAGCATGATATTCGGATTCAATAGAAGATTTAGAAACTCAAGCTTGTTTCTTACTCTTCCAAGAGATCAAAGAATTGCCAAGAAACATGCACCAACCCGTGACAGATCGTTGAGTATCAGGACATCCGGCCCAATCCGCATCACTATAAGCAACAAGGCGAAGAGGAGAGCCGGTTGGGAAGAACAAACCATGGGCAGGTGACCCTCGAAGATATCGAATGATACGACGAATGACAACTAAATGTAGATGGCGTGGAGTCTGCATAAACTGGCTAACCTGCTGGATAGGGAAGGAGATATCTGGCCGAGTGATAGTCAAATAGTTCAAGCTGCCCACCAGCTGTTGAAACACAGTAAGATCGGAAATGATTTCACCCTCGCTCTGATATTTCACATTGATCTCCATAGGAGTATCTACCGAAGAAGAATCTTGAAGACCGGCCAAGCTAATCAAATCTTGGGTATATTTGTGTTGTTCAAGAATATACGCGAAGGATCGATGTGCACCTCCAACCCCAAAAGAGGACCAACATCCTTCATACGAAAGTAGCCCTGAAGATGCTGTTGAAGTTGGGTAATCAAGGTGGAATCAGTGCCCGTAATGACAATATCATCCACATATACAAGTAAAAGAACGAGACCAGTTGAAGTCTTGCAAAGAAACAAAGAGGAGTCGTATTGGCTTTGGACAAAGGAGAAGCAAAGCAGAGTAGACCTAAACTTCTCAAACCATGCCCGGTGGGCCTGTCTTAAGCTATAGAGAGACCGCTTCAACTTACACACAGTGGAAGACGGAGAAGAAAACAAACCCGGAGGAGGAGTCATATAAATATCCTCTTTGAGATCACCTTGAAGAAATGCATTTTTGACATCCATATGGTGAAGTGGCCACCTTTGGGAGGCAGCAATGGAAATAACCGTACGCACCATAGTCATCTTTGCCATTGGAGCGAATGTCTCCTCATAATCTATCCCATACTCTTGCCTGTTCCCAAGAGCAACTAATTGGGCCGTATACCGATCCAGAGTCCCATTAGAGCGGAGCTTAATCGAGTAAACTCACTTACAACCGATGGCTTTAACATAAGAAGGACAAGGAACCACGTCCCATGTATTATTTTCTTGGACAGCCCGAAGTTCTTCATCCATCGCTTTCTGCCAACATTCATGTTTAACAGCCTCAGAAAAGCATGTAGGAATAGGAATCGAAGACAAAGTAACATTAAGAGAAGTGTGGGAGAAACCATACCGATCAAGAGGACGTGATACTCGAGTCGATCGACGAGGTCCAGGTGCAGGAGGCATGTCAGGCCCATGAGAACTTATCGGAATTACCTTAAATGATAGGTCAATCTTAGGAGAAGGCGTCTTAACAGTCTCAGATGGAGGGTTAGTCTCGCCGCTCGGGAAGGGGGCAAGGTCGATTGACGTCGAGTATACACAATTTTAGGTTTGAACCATTCAAGAAGAGGAGGTAACGCATCAAGACAAGGTAGGATACTAATTTCCGGCAATGACTCAACATGGGTAGAAAAGAAACATTGATTCTCAAAGAAAACAACATCACGAGAGATACGAAATCGGTTAGAGCAAGGATCATGGCAAACATAACCTTTGTGAGAAAGACTATAACCCCTAAAGGCACATTTCACAAATTGAGCAGAAAGTTTGTGATGACTTTCATGAGGAGGCAAATGAACAAAACAAACACATCCAAAAGTGTGCAGATTAAGATAGGTAGGATGTTGATGATACAAACGATAATATAGATAATCAAAATTCAAGACCTGAGAAGGCAGTCTATTAATTAAGTAAACTGCAGTAGACAATGCCTCAACCTAGAATTTAAAAGGAACAGAGGACTCAAGCAATAAGGTGAGAACAACGTCCAAGAGATGGCGGTTCTTTCGTTTTGCCACACCATTTTGCTGTGGGGTATAAGGACAGGAACGTTGAGAGACAATTCCTTTGTGATGTAAGAAATCATGAAACTCATGGGACATGTATTTCCCACCTGAATCATACCTCAAAACTGTAATACCTGCAGAAAATTGGGTCTCAATGTAGGCTACAAAGGTCTGGAAAACAGTTAAGCCCTTAGATTTGGACCAAAGAAAATATACCCAAGTATACTGACTAAAATCATCAATGAAGGTTACAAAATATTTGTATTGAGCATGAGAAATTACAGGAGAAATGTCCCATACATCACTATGCACAATATCAAAGCACTTTTCAGCACGACTAGCATGAGAAGGAAATGGAAGAGTCTTACTCTTACCAAGTTTGCATACAGAACAGTCAAATGAAATATTGTTAGAAACTTGTTCTTTATTGCCTAACGAACCAGAATTTAACATATGAGACAGAGCAACTGAGTTTGGATGACCCAAACGCTTGTGCCATACTTCACTCTGAGTGTTAACTGTCATACAAGCCAAGGATAAACAACTGGGAATGGAAAAATGCAATGGAAATAGTATGCCAACTTTAGGCCCCTTCGCGAGTATCTTCCCCGACGCCTGATCTTGCACAAGACAACCACCACGAGAGAAATGGACATGACAGTTGTTATCAACTAATTGGCCAACAGAAATAAGACTAGTAGAAAGTCCAGGAGACACATAAACATATCTGAAAGAAGAATTAATATCTCCAACCCCATTAATAGCTAAATGACTTCCGTTGGTAATCTGAATATGAGATGACCCATGATATGGACGAACATTGCTAAGAGCATCAAACGAACTGGTCATATGATTAGATGCACTAGAATCAACAAGCCAAGACTTAGACGAAGTCGTACCATTACCTTGGAGCCCTAAGGCGGAGAAGGCAGACACAATCATATGTTGTACCGTTTCAGGAGTAAGAATAGATTGTCCAGGTGTAGATGAAGATGTTGAGGACATCGATGGAGCAGAAGAGGTTGTCATTGCTTGGTAAGCATCGGCTTGACAATTCTGAGTCCAAGTGGGACATTCTTTGATAAAGTGTCCCGGTTTCTTACAATAGTTGCAAACTTTATTTGCACAGTTGGAGGCAATATGGCCAAACTCTTTGCAGCTGAAACACTGGACTTTGTGCATATCCTTACCCTTTCCTTTCCCGTGAGTTGCATAGGCGACAACAACAGGATTGGAAATTCGGGAATCTTGCTTAAACGTAGCTTGTGTGAGAAGACATTGCTCCTTGTGAAGTAATTCTCCAAAACATACATCCAAGGATGGAGAAGGATCCCGATTCATCAAATTTGAGCGAGTAACCTCAAATTCAGAGCGTAATTTGGTCAGAAATTGATCCCTCTTGCTTTGCTCGTGAACAGCTTGAACAATTGAGAGAGAGATGCTGCCGGTACCTTAGCATAAACCATATCAGAGAATTCTCCCCACAAATTCTGAAAACCAGAAAAATACTCCTGAGTGGAGAGATTGCCTTGAGTGTAAATAGCAATCTCGTTTTCCAATTGAAAACGGCGGGCAGTATTGTCCTGGTGATAAACCTTTAGCAAATACTTCCACATGGTCTTCGCAGTCTTATATGGCCTCAGATTGAGCACAATAAAGGGATCTGCAGATCCTAAGATCCAGGACATCACATGTGCGTCCTTAACCTTCCACTGAGCCAGCTCCTTAGGCTTCGTAGGAGCCGGATCACTGCCATTGATATGGCCCCACAAGTAGCCCACCAACTTTGTCTGTCAGCAAGCCCAAAAAGCAAACAGCAACCCGAGAGGCCCCAAAGAAAGACAGAGGGTGCCAAGACCACCAAAAGAAAGTCACCGAAACTATCGACCACCAACAATCCCTCAACTCACCCCCCAGTTCTGTCAATCTCCACAGAGATTCTGACAGCCAAGAAAATTCACTCAAAAGAGCCTAAAATATCAAAACCACAAGACCCAATCCCACGAGAAGACACTGAAAATAAATTTTAGCTCTGATACCATGTCAATTGGATTGAATGTCCCTCATTGTGAGGGTTTTTCTCATTATATAGAACGATATCACTAATTACAAGGCTGAAAATCAGCCATTACAACAATCAAATCTAACTAAATAAGGAAGCTATAAAAGTCCTACTAATTCCACGATATCTACAGCAATATATACTAAATCATGCCATAAATAGATAGACACGATATCTACAGCAATATATACAAAATCCTGCCATAAATAGATAGCCAGCCAGCACATTTCCAACTGACATGATGTGCATTTGTTACTTTATTGTGGTGTAACTTGCCTAAGATTGTTGGCATTTCTTTTTGTTTGTGTCAAGATTGCATCCTAGGGTGGACATGGCACCTTATTTTTTTTTTCTTTTTGGTGTTGTTTATCCTTTGAAAAATGCAATCGCTGATGATTATCATTATTTTCTTTTGTCTGGGCATTTTCTTTATTTTTTCATCCATACTTACAAGTCATGTCACTCATGCAGATTAGCTTAGTTGGACAGCTTCAGCTTCTTTCTTCGACTGTGACCATGCTTGCCGTACCTTCCCCTTCTTTAACAGCTACTTTGGCCCGTTAGTATCCTTACGTATAATTTTATTGAATCCACTTCAATTTGGTGTGATTTGAAGAAAAAATGGTAATGCTTTGTATGCTGATTAGTATGATTTATTAAAGGTGGGGGAAACTATCCTGCTGTAGCTGTTCCACTGGTGGCTTTGGGAACTCAGATTGGGACAATTGATATCATTGATGTTTCTGCCAATTCTGTTGCTGCAAGTTTTTCTGTTCATAATGGAATGGTTAGAGGATTACGGTGGCTTGGAAATTCTAGACTGGTCTCATTTTCTTACAGTCAGGTGGATTATCTTTGATTAGGATATTATTTTTTTGTTTAAAAAACTTATAAAAAAAATATGTTCTATTTATATGTCATTTGTTTCAGCACACCCCCATCCTTTCCCCTACCTCTTTTTTCCTGTTTCCTTTTGCTTTGCTTTATTTTTTTTTACATTATTAAAATTTCTGGATTTGCATCTTTTCTCTCTGTCAGGCATCTAGGGTGATGATTTTCTCACCATCCTCTAGTTATATGAAATTTGTGCATTTCTCTTAAAACATTTCCATGTCCATTACTACACTTTATGCTTATGTGCACACTAACTTTTGTTGATCCAGGTGAATGAAAAATCCGGAGGCTATATCAATAGGCTTGTTGTTACCTGTACTAGAAGTGGCCTGAATAAAACTTTTCGGGTTTTACAAAAGCCAGAACGCGCGCCCATAAGAGCTTTAAGGACTTCTTCATCTGGAAGGTTGGCTCTGAACCATGGGTTCTCTCATCTTTATTTTATTGCCATCAATTTAACATCTTATATTTGAAATTGTGTGATTTCGTTGGTCCTTATCCATGCAAAAGTAATATATTCTAAGTTTGTCATCTGTTGCTTATAGGTAAAAACCTTTTTCTATATTGTGTTGGTTTGGTTTGATAACCTAAAAGAACTTTAAAATTAGGACAGAGTTGTGATTTCTCTTGGTTGATGAAAAAAACAGTGCATGAGGCATATACAAGAGAAACACTTAGGCCCCGTTTGGATTCAGAAAATGTTTTATCTCATATCATTTCATCATTACAACTTTTCCAAATTCCCACACAAAATATAATAAACAATTCAACTTTTTCAAATCCAAAACAATAATAACATTAAAAAATAATATTCTAACAATATTGTTTTCAACTTTCATCTGAAACCATCTCATCTCATCTCTGAATCCAAATTGGCTCTATACTTGTTAGGCTAGGGATAGAAGGAAGTCATGAATATTTATTCCATTTAAGTCTATTATGATCAACCAATGAAATAAAGTAGTAAAGAAAAACATTCTAAGCTCATCCATTGGCTGGTTGCGATCAATTGTCTAAGTAGGTAGGGAGGGAAACATTCAAATTATAGTCTGAGTATGTAGGTAGGAATGTAATTGGGGACACTTGAGCATGGATCTATATATATAATTGTTGGATATTTGCTACGTACAAGTCTGGAACAGATTGTACCAAATGGGTATTGAAAAAGGGAAAGAAAAAAATTTGGAATGTTGAAAAATGTTGGATAATTGTTTGGCAAGCATTTCTTTTTCTGTCAGAGCTGCAGTTGGTAGGTTATATTTATTTAGGAAGGACTAACAGTGTTACACTAGAAAAGATCTAGGAGCCACATCCCATCGGTGAATAGTTGATGATTTACCTGATCCATGTGATGGGGACATGTTGCACGAGTTCGGGGTTTAACTGGGTTAAAGATGTGTTGGGCTTGTACGGTCTCTAGGATTCCTTGTCATTAAAAGTGTTGCATCATAAAATATTTTCAAAAACTAGTGTGTAGTTTTAGGGAGAGTCGTGTTCAATGAACTTCTTGGAAAATATTGAGTATATGGAAATGGAAAATGTATTCGAAAAATATTTATCTATGATCTTAAGATAATTGCTTAGGGTTCATATAATTGATCAGTAGTTGTTATATCTTCATTGACGAAATTTCCATGGATAAATTTTTATTGATATTCTTTTGACTCATACAGACTGATATTGTCTTGAAGAGCTGATATTTCATTGAAATTGTACTTTCATTTGGTGCTGTATCTCTTCTGATTTCTTAAATGATTGTGCCCTTATTTTTGGTGTTTGTAACTTCATCTGCAGTTTGAGGTAATATTGTGTCTAATCATGTTAGCAAATTTGCAGATATCTTCTAATTTTGTTTCGTGATGCGCCTGTAGAGGTTTGGGCAATGACCAAAACACCCATCATGGTAATTTGTGATGCGCCTGTGATGGGGACATGTTGCACGAGTTCGGGGTTTAACTGGGTTAAAGATGTGTTGGGCTTGTACAGTCTCTGGGATTCCTAGTCATCAAAAGTGTTACATCATAAAATATTTTCAAAAACTAGTGTGTGCAGTTTTAGGGAGAGTCGTGTTCAATGAACTTCTTGGAAAATATTGAGTATATGGAAATGGAAAATGTATTCGACAAATATTTATCTATGATCTTAAGATAATTGCTTAGGGTTCATATAATTGATCAGTAGTTGTTATATCTTCATTGACGAAATTTCCATGGATAAATTTTTATTGATATTCTTTGACTCATACAGACTGATATTGTCTTGAAGAGCTGATATTTCATTGAAATTGTACTTTCATTTGGTGCTGTATCTCTTCTGATTTCTTAAATGAACGTGCCCTTATTTTTGGTGTTTGTAACTTCATCTGCAGTTTGAGGTAATATTGTGTCTAATCATGTTAGCAAATTTGCAGATATCTTCTAATTTTGTTTCGTGATGCGCCTGTAGAGGTTTGGGCAATGACCAAAACGCCCATCATGGTAATTTGGCAGCTACCTTTCTTTCCCTCCTCCTACTTGAAATGTTGTCTAATGAGTGAAGTCATCTATGGACTATGGGACTATGGGTTTTGGACTACTAGATTATATGATTCTGCAACTATTGTTGTTCGTGAAAATATATCTATTTGGTTATATGCTTTGGAAGGTTTGAGGTATGAATGACATGCATGACATAGTGTATGTGGTCAGTAATATTATGTGTTTTGGTCACCTTGGAGACGTGATGCCCTTTATTTTATTTCAATTTACTTATCATAAAATATTATGTGTTTTGGTATTTGCCAACCATCGCATCTAAGGCTCCTTTCTTCCCAAGTGTTTCATAACTCAAGGTTCACGAAAAAACAATTGGAGCACAATAGCATGAAAATCAAAATCCTTTTGGCAGAAAGGTTAATAATGTTTTCTTGTTAATACTTGTGAGGTTGATATCTAAGTCACAGTATTATGGATTGATTGATTTGGTTTCTTTTGTGGTTTACATGGAAACTGAGTGCCAGATTCTTTTGCAAAGAGTGCTGTAAGCATCCCCCTCTTTTGACAAGTAGACCTTTTTGCCATTTTTGCATTCGTAGGTCTCTATATGTCCATGTTGTATGTGCCTGTCATTCCTAATTAGTGTCCCCCCACTGCCTAGATAGCAAAGGGATTGGGTAGCTGTGTGTTTATCTTGTTGCTCTCTAGTTTTATTGGAGTGGGAGTTGTTCTGATGTTTGTCAAGATGAGCTCAGCAGTTTACCTAATATTTTTAGGATATGCTCTTAGATATGCTATTATTAGGTTTTTAACAAGTAACCTCATTTTAATATTATAGTAAAATTAGGTACCACAAATTCATTCCAAGAGGCACGTGATTTTAGTATATGTTATTCTAAGCATTCATCTATTTTCCAGTTTTTTTTTTTTTTTTTTTTGGTTTGTACATTTGGATTGCTAAATAGGACTTGGAATTTTATTTCTAAATCTGGTAGCAGAATGTCTATTTATTTACTTATCCTCTATCATTGAGATTTCCCCCTGGATTGGAAAATTATATATATATATATATATATTTTTCTAGCTGATTGTGTTGAGGAATTTTTAATGCATAATATTTTGTGCCTTCACATATCTTGTATGTTCTTCCAATATATTTTTTTGATTGGCATCGGTGTCCAAGAACAGCGTTCTGACTAATCCTGGGAGTGCACAGGCCCTCGGCAAGGAGTTTTTCACAAGTGCACCTTGGGTAATTTAAGGGAAAAATCCCCAGTCCGATGGCCCCTAGAGATTGTTTGCACCCAAGAGGTTTCGAACCTTAGACCTTGGAGGAAGCATACCACCAAGACCAAGGCCTTTATCACTTGAGCCAACCCCTAGGGGTTGTACGTTCTTCCAATATATTAAGAGTGTGTTAGATAGGTATTTGTGTATTCATATACTGTTTATTGTGCTTTCTTATTTGTTTTAGTTTTTGATGTGCAATGAATTTAATGTTTACTTTGTGGATAATACGTTTATAACACACATATAGATGTTGGTTTAGACTTTGTTTCTGATGAAGATGTTTATTGTACTTTATGTCTCTATGTAGCTTAGATCATTAGCTCTCCCCTTTACGGTAGTGGAATGGACTCTTCCGACAGTTCCACGGCCTTCTCAAACTGGATCTTCTAGGCAATCATCATCATTATCTAGAGATCGTACAGATTTGGCATCAGATGGGGCATCTATGCCAACGCAGATATCATCTTCAGATTCTAGTGAGCTTCTTTTGTTGATATGCTTACATATTTTTAAATCTCCTTTACTTCTTTTACTGATAAATAAAACTAATCACTGTTTTTCTTTTCTGCAACAAAAATTTAGACTAGTGTCTGGTCTGTATTTTTGCCTATCGTTTTCTTGGATAATAATTATTCTTGTTTGTGGAAGGAAAGAGTAAGATTCCACTATATTGAAAATAAGGTTACAGGCCCCTCTTTTTATAGATGATAATGCTCATCTATTTTAGGGATATTTACAGCTAATCTAGAAAGGAAATCAGAACTACCTAAAACTGAAAGCTATAAAACAGGAAACTTATATCTACAGATTTGGTAACAGACTACCAAATCTCCTAAAATCATGGGATAAGAAAAACTGATCTGTTAGCTGTAAATCTCCTAGATATTAGCCCCTAATATTGCTAACAGATCCTTAAACATAAATCTCTCTATAATTCTACACTTCCCCTCAAGCTGGGCGGTAAATATTAATTAACCCCAGCTTGGAACTCAGATCATCAAACACCTTTCTCGATAGAGCCTTGGTAAGGATGTCTGCTGTCTGAAGACATGTAGGCACGTACAACATCTTGATTATTCCTTCCTCTATCTTCTCCTTTATAAAATGTCGATCAATTTCCACATGTTTTGTTCTATCATGATGAACTGGATTTTTGGCAATGCTGATTGCTGATTGATTATCACAGAACATTTTCATAGGTTCTTCATCTGAAATTTTTAATTCCTTTAGCACCCTTTTTAACCAAATTCCCTCACAAATACCGTGTGCCATTGCCCAGAATTCAGCTTCTGCACTGCTTCTTGACACCACTGACTGCTTCTTACTTCTCCAAGTGACCAAATTTCCCCACACAAAAGTGCAATATCCTGAAGTTGATCTTCGGTCTTGTACTGATCCTGCCCAATCTGCATCGCTGAACACTTCAATATCTCTTCTTTGGTTCTTCTCAAAAAATAATCCTCTACCTGGTGTTAGTTTCAGGTATCTCAGGATTCTATACACAGCTTCCATGTGTTCTTCATTTGGATTGTTCATGAACTGACTTACCATGCTAACAACAAATCCAATGTCTGGTCGTGTGTGAGATAGGTATATTAGTTTACCTACTAATCTTTGGTATCTTCCTTTGTCCACGGGTGCACAATTTTCCTTAGCTCCTAGTTTGATAGTTGGATCCATAGGAGTATCTACCGGCTTACACCCGAGCATTCCAGTCTCTTTTAAGAGATCTAGGATATATTTTCTCTGTGAGACAGAGATTCCCTTTCTTGACCTTGCAATCTCCATACCTAGGAAATATTTAAGATTCCCAAGGTCCTTGATTTCAAATTCTGCAGCTAGTAAACTTTTGATGGTGCAGATTTCCTCTTCATAGTCTCCTGTTAGGATTATGTCATCCACATACACTATGAGGACAGCAAGTTTTCCTGCAGAAGAGTGTTTAACAAATAGTGTATGGTCCGTCTGACATTGAGAGTAGCCATGCTTCTTCACTACCTTTGTGAATCTTTCAAACCAAGCTCTTGGAGATTGCTTGAGCCCATATAGAGATCTCCTAAGTTTACAAACCTTGTTGCATGTAGTTTGTGTCTCAAATCCGGGGGGAATTTCCATGTACACTTCTTCAGTTAGGTCCCCATTTAGAAAGGCATTCTTGACATCTAGTTGGTGGAGAGGCCAGTCAAGGTTTGCAGCCAAGGATAATAAAACCCGAACTGTGTTTAACTTGGCTACAGGAGCAAATGTCTCCTCATAATCGATTCCATATGATTGGGTGAATCCCTTTGCAACCAGCCGTGCCTTGAACCGATTAACACTCCCATCTTCATTATATTTTACTGTGAAGATCCATTTGCAGCCTACTGGGCGTTTCCCGGTTGGTAAGTCAGAGATTTCCCAAGTTCCATTTTTCTCTAGTGCATGAATTTCTTCATACACTGCTGATTTCCATTCTGGTGAGCCGAGAGCTTCTTGTATATTATTAGGAACTTGGATGTTGTCGAGGTTGGCAACAAAAGCTTTGAACTTCGGTGACAATCCTTCATATGACACAAATGTGTATATCGGATGTTTTGTGCATGATCTTACCCCTTTTCTCACAGCAATAGGAAGGCCATTGTCATCATTAGTTTCAGGATTAGTGTTACCTGGTGGATCTTCACTTGGTCTAGGACTTGAGTCAGACTCTTGGGTTTGCTCAAGAGATGCTTGTTGTTCCATCTCCTTTTGGTTCTTTCTCCTCCTTGAGTAGGTAATCAATTCATCACTCTTTGTTGATTGAATAGTGTCCAGTTTTTGAGGTGTGTCCAGATTTTGAGGTGGATTGTTGGCTTGATCTTGAGTAGGAGGTTCTAGGAAGTAAGAAGACTCAAGGGAGAGATTTTGAGGAGGAAGTGATTCATGATTTAGTGATGGGCAAGTTTGGTCAGAATTATGAGAGACATGAGGTGATTCTTCAATATCCCAAAGCTGATATTCAAGGATAAAATTAGTCTCCCCCTGAATATCAGATTTGGGGAAATAAGGTTGTTGCTCAAAGAAGGTGACATCCATGGAGTGATAGAATTGTTTAGTGACCGGTGAGTAGCATTTATATCCTTTTTGAGTTGGAGAGTACCCAAGGAAAATACATTTATGAGCTCTAGGATCAAGTTTGTCCCGGTGTTGTTGATGGACATGGACAAAAGCTGAACATCCGAAAACTTTGAATGCGATGGTGGAGATGAGACGAGTAGTGGGAAAGGACTGAAAGAGAATTTGACAGCGAGTCTGGAAGTTAAGAATCCGAGATGGCATCCTATTTATGAGGTATGCAGCAGTAAGAATGGCTTCACCCCAGAAATATTTTGGTACATAGGTAGAGAACATAAGAGACCGAGCTACATCAAGAAGATGCCGGTTTTTTCTTTCGGCAATACCATTTTGCTGAGGAGTGTTAACACAGGAACTTTGGTGAACAATACCATGACTCATGAGATAATCATTAAGGCTGGAATTGAAATACTCTTTGGCATTGTCAGTTTTCAGAATTTGAATTTTTGCTTGGAATTGTGTTTGGATCATGGTATTGAAGGTTTTGAAGATCTGGTTTGCCTCAGATTTTTCTTTCATGAGGAAAACCCATGTGAGTCTAGTGTGATCATCAATAAATGAAATGAACCAGCGAGAACCAGTAACATTTTTTATCCTAGAAGGGCCCCATATATCACTATGAATCATGGAAAAAGGTTGAGATGCTTTGTAGGATCTGTTAGGATAAGAATTGCGAATATGTTTAAAGAATTGACAGATCTCACATTGAAATTCATTTGGATTTTTACCATGGAATAATGAAGGAAACAACTTCTCAAGATACAAGAAATTTGGATGACCTAACCTATAGTGCCATAACATAATTGCACTATCATTATTAGACTGACTCACAGACAAAGAAACAGAACTACTGGACACTGAACAATCTGATTGATGAATTGCTCCTTGAGGAGGATCATTAACCTCTAGAAGATAGAGCCCCGAACACATCTTAGCACTGCCAATCGTCTTCCCCGAGTCCAAGACCTGAAATACACACAGATTTGAGCCAAATTTAGTAACACAGTTGAGATCCCGAGTGAGTTTACTAACGGACAGTAAATTGCAATTTAATTTTGGTACAAGTAGAACGGAATCAAGAGTGATGTTCTCTGAAATTTGAACCGAGCCTGTACCAGCCACCTTTGAGAGTGAACCATCAGCTATTCGCACAGTTAAATTTTTATAGCATGGGGTGTAAGTTGAAAACAGCTTCTCATCTCCAGTCATATGATCAGAAGCTCCTGAGTCTATAATCCATGGACTGAGTCTCTCCTTGTTAGCATTTAGAGCACTTAAAAAATTACCTTTTTGTGCCAGGGATCCGGTACCAACTACAGTGGGAGTTGGTGCAGGCAAGGATTGGCTGAACATTTTCTGCAAGATCTCTATCTGTTCCTTGCTGAAGGGAGTTGGTTCGGGTGGAGGTTGTTCATCCATGGAAGCAAGGTTGCCTCGTCCTTCTTTGTCATTGGCAAATCGGGAAGGCCTCCAATCTGCTAGTTTGCCATGAATCTTCCAGCAGTTGTCCTTGGTGTGACCAGGACGTCGACAATGATCACACCATGGTCGCCCTTTCTTTGGTCTGTGATCGTTGTTGTTGTTGGATGGATTCCCTCTCACCACAAGTGCTGAACTCTCAGGATTTGTCACAGAATCTTGAGATCCCATCATGATCTTCTTTCGACTTTCCTCTCTCCGAACTTCTGAAAAAGCTTCTCGGATATTTGGTAGTGGTTTGGATCCTAAAATTCTTCCTCGTACTTCATCAAGGTTCTTATTTAATCCAATCAAAAATTTGTATATTCTTTTCTGTTCAATTATTTGTCTATACCTGATTCCATCATTCGGACAGCTCCAATTGTGCTCCTCGAATAAGTCTAGCTGCTGCCAATACCGATTGAGAGTGTTGAAGTATTGAGTCACTGTTAATTCTCCTTGGCGGAAATCATGAAGAACACTTTCCACCTCGAATAATTCCGATGTATTCTCATTGTTAGAATATATTTCCTTGGCAGCATCCCAAATCTCCTTTGCTGTTCCATAGAGAAGAAAGTTTTCTCCAATGTCATTTGTCATGGAATTAATGAGCCATGACATGACCATATTATTCTCGGCATTCCAGACTTTGAACTTTTCATCCGTCTTGTTTGGTTTGGCAGCATCTCCGGTGAGATAATCATCTTTGCCCTTTCCGCATATGAACATCATTACGGAATGGGACCATTGGAGATAGTTGTTCCCATTCAGTTTGTGTCCTGTAATGGGCATGAGGTTACTATCATTGTTGGAAGCCATGGCTTCCTGATTGGAGGTGATTTGGGAAACGGTAGCTCTTGAATCACGTTTCCCGTATTTGGTCATATGAGGGAATTAGGGTTCAGAGATTGCTCTGATACCATCTTGTTTGTGGAAGGAAAGAGTAAGATTTCACTATATTGAAAATAAGGTTACAGGCCCCTCTTTTTATAGATGATAATGCTCATCTATTTTAGGGATATTTACAGCTAATCTAGAAAGGAAATCAGAACTACCTAAAACTGAAAGCTATAAAACAGGAAACTTATATCTACAGATTTGGTAACAGACTACCAAATCTCCTAAAATCATGGGATAAGAAAAACTGATCTGTTAGCTGTAAATCTCCTAGATATTAGCCCCTAATATTGCTAACAGATCCTTAAACATAAATCTCTCTATAATTCTACAATTATATGTAATTGAAGGTAACTTTCATATGCAGAGGCAGTGAGCTCAGATGGATCTCAAGATGACACTTCTGAAAGTTTTGCATTTGCGCTGGTAAATGGTGCACTTGGGGTTTTTGAGGTTCATGGGCGAAGGATCCGAGACTTCAGGTATGATTCTTCTTCAATTTGAACAAACAATATAGTATATATCAATGCATTTGGTCCACATGTTAGCTAAATGGATGCACAAATAGATCATATTCTTGGATTGCCAAATGGTTTATAGAGAAAGAGGTTGTGTCATAATGTACTGTGGGCTACAGGTCATATTTCAAAAATCAAATTATTTTTTTTCTGGAATGATCTATCATGCCTTGGGGAAGCATGAATCGCCATGAAAATTATTGCATATATTGCTCTTTGAAAGCCTTGGCTATATAAAAAAAATTAATCATTTTTGCTATCTGAATCACTCTCACTTGTGCTTCTTATATGCATATGAGTGTCTCGTTGACACACACCTGAGTCCTTATTAAATTGCAAGTCCGGATTTGAAGTGGTTGTGCTTGAACATGCTTTTGTAGCACATGTTTTGGGCGGCATCCTTGTTGCATGTGATGACAAAAAAACGATTGCTGTAGTGGTGTGTTTGTTTAGTTGGGGTATTGGATTGATTCTTTTCAAACAGTTTTTTTCTCCACTAGTGCCCTTACGACTTGGTTTGTCCCCCCTATATTGGTTTTCTTGTTCCTAATATCTTTCATGATAGTTTTGATCGATGATCATTTCAAATGATCACAGATCAAATATTGCTTTGATAATTTGACTGTCTGTGTTGTATAAATTTCATAAACATATGATTTGATTTGTTTTTATCTCATAAAGGCTACATTTTTACTTGTCTCCAGACCAAAATGGCCTTCTTCCTCATTTGTGTCATTTGACGGATTGATTACAGCCATGGCATACCGCTTGCCTCATGTAGTATGTATCATATCTTTTGAGATTGTTTCATCTGATTGATAATCTAACTAGAATTTGATCCTCCCAAGATTTCTACTATGAGTGGCAACTGCTTAATTCATTTTCCAGGTCATGGGGGACAGGTCGGGGAACGTAAGGTGGTGGGATATAACAACTGGACATTCTTCCTCATTTAATACCCATAGAGAAGGAATCAGGCGAATCAAATTCTCACCTGTTATTGCTGGAGACCATAGCCGAGGGCGTATTGCTGTACTATTTTATGACAATACATTTTCTGTATTTGATCTTGTGAGTATGAAAAATGGTATTGTTAAAATTTTCTTTTCCAGTTTGTTCTTTGATATGGTTGTACTATACTCTCAGTTGCTGTAGCCCATGATTTATACTTATTGGTTCTTATTTGCTACACAAATAGAAAACACTCATTCAGCATGTTATTGAAATTCGTTGACCTATTTGCTGCATAATATAGTTAACAAGCGAACCGCAACTTTTACTATGAGCAGACCACTCGTCTATTTTGTATGTGTTTGGTAAAATTTAGTCACTGATGGACTAGTTAGATGATTTTCTTGTACACCTTGTTTTACTTGGATTGTGCCTTTTACGCTTTTCAATGAATTCTTATTACTCATGAAAACTTAGTCACTGGCAGAGCTTTTTTTATGTGCTTGCTTCAGGGTCTTGTTTGTCTGGACATTTTTCAAAATCCTGCATGTGTATGCTGTATATTCTGTTGATTGATGTAAATTTTTTCCAATTATATGCCTTTTGTTCCACCACCCCTTTCAAAGGATCATTTTTCTGTTCGATCCTAAATTTCTACATGTTTATTACTTGCAGGATTCACAGGACCCATTAGCCAATTCTCTTTTACAACCTCAATTTCCTGGAACCCTAGTACTGGAGCTTGACTGGTTGCCTTTGCGAACTGATAAAAATGACCCTCTGGTATTGTGCATTGCTGGAGCTGATAGTAGTTTTCGCCTTGTTGAAGTTCATACGTATGTGGCAGATTTTTTGGTGCTTTTGGATTAATTTCTGTCCTTTTTATGTTTACATGACTAAGAATGTCAAGAGTACATCTTTGATATGATGTGAGAAATTGTAAGATGTTCTTGATGAGATCCAGTAGAGGCTAGATGATGCTCTGTTATGGCTCTGGTTAGATTTGAAGTTTTGAAAGGTTTTGAGTGGCTAATAATCAAGGGATGCTGATGAGGGTGACACATTCACATAAGTATTTTTAGGATAGGGGATTAAGGCACTCAGACCTATTATGACAATCATTCTTATAGTGTCTCTTGTTATGTATATAATTTAGGTTTTTCTATATTTAGATTGTATGGCAGAGAATTAGGCTACCTATAAATAGACTTAACATGTATAGACACTTAACGTGTCACAGAGAAATCAGTAGAAGAAATATCTAGCAAGTTGTAATTCTTTCCTATAAATAATGAAAGAAACCTAATGGAAGAGGTATTCAGACCAATATTGACATGGTATCAGAGCCACTCTAATTTCTGTCGCGTTGGTCTTAATCACAGGGTGCGATTTTCTTTCGCTATTCTTGGGAGAATTTTTTTTTCTGATTCAGCAAGTTCTTTCTTGCTCTTAGTGCGTCTCGGCGACTTCTGTGGAGTCAAACCTTGTGGTTTGAGTTTTTGGTGGCTGTCGGACTCTGTCCTTTGGTGCGGGCCACTTCTCTCAGTGGTTTTTCGTGGTGGCTGTACCTCTTTGTGGCTGTCGGCACTCGTTAGGAGTTACAAGTGCTGTTTCTGTGCCAGTCGGCACATTTTGTGGTGGTTGACAGCATCTGTGGGTGGCTGAGGTAGTCGGCAGTTTTCGTGGGTAGCTAAGTGGCCGTCGGCTTCTTCTGTGTGGTGGTTTGCCGTGATCCTGTTCTAGGCAGTGCAGTTTGGTGCTTATCGGCAGTTTCTGGGTAGTTTCTGGTGGCTGACGACGTGCGGGTGTCTCCTTTGGTGAGTATTTGCTTTCCTTTGGTTCCTTGTTTCGTGACTTTGGGTTGGAAAATTTTCTGGGTGAACTTTTCTGCTTTCTATACGTGGGAATTTCAGTTGTTTGGGCGGGCCTTTTTATTTTGGGAGTAGACTTATTACCGTGACTTTGGGCCTTTATCAGTTTTGGCTTATTTTGGTCCTAATTTAAGTTAGGCTTGCCGCTTATTTGATTGACTACTTGAGCATATAAGTGCTTTTCATCATGTCTATTGAAAATACTATTGTTCGCTTTACTGGAAAGAATTTTTCTACGTGGGAATTTCAGTTTAAGATGTTTTTGAAAGGAAAAGAATTATCAAATCATAGTGATAATTCTGTTAAAATTCCCACTGATGAAAAAGAATTTGCTCAATGGGAGGTCAAGGATGCCAAGGTAATCTCTTGGCTATTGGGGACGATTGAGTCTCACCTTGTGACCAATCTTCGATGTTTTACTACGGCTCAGGCTATGTGGGATTATCTTCACCGCATTTACCACCAAGATCATAGTGCTCGGAAGTTCCAATTAGAATTGGAAATTAATAATTATAGTCAAGGCAATTTACCTATCGCACAATTTTATTCTGGTTTTATTAACATTTGGTGCGAGTATTCTGCCATTGTTCATGCTAAGGTTCCCACTACAGCACTCGCGGCTCTTCAAGTAGTTCATGCTTAGAGTCAACGCGATCAGTTTTTAATGAAGCTTCAACCCGAATTTGAGTCCGTTCGAGCTGGTTTGTTGAACCGTTGTCCGGTTCCTTCTTTGGATATTTGTTTGGGAGATTTGTTGAGTGAAGAACAACGGTTATCCACTCAGATGGGTATGACTTCTGAGAAGGTCTTTTCTGAGACTGTGAATGTAGCCTATGCGGCACAAGGGAGAGGGAGGAACAAGTTGCAATGTTTGAGTTGCAAGGAATTTGGTCATATCGCTCACAACTGTTCTAAGAAAGTTTGCAACTACTGCAAGAAGGAGGGCCATCTCATCAAAGATTGTTGAGTACGGCCTCAGAATTGCCAATCCCAAGCTTTTCAGGCTGTTGTACAGTCTTCTTCTTCATCTTCTGCGCACCATGTGATCCCAGAGTATGCGGAAGACATAGCACGATACTCAGACTCAGTAGAGGACTTGGAAATTCTATCTTGCTTCTTACTCTTCCAAGAAATGAGTGCATTACCTAAGAACATGCACCAGCCGGTAACGGAGCGACGAGTATCCGCACATCCGGCCCAATCAGCATCACTATACCCCACCAACTGTAAGGAAGATTCTTTATGAAAGAACAACTCCCGTGTAGAGGTGCCTTTCAGATATCGGAGAATGCGGCGGGCAGCAACTAAATGAAGATGTCGGGGAGCCTGCATAAATTGACTGACTTGCTGCACAGCAAAAGAAATGTCAGGACGAGTAATCGTCAAGTAATTCAAACTCCCAACAAGCTGCCGATACAAGGATGGATCTGATAGAAGCTTTCCTTCTTCCTGACGAAGCTTAAGATTTACCTCCAATGGAATAAAAACAGAGTTACCCAATTGGAGACCACCCAATGAAATAACGTCCTGTGTGTATTTGTGCTGGTGTAACAACGTACCAGTTGGAGTAAGCTGCACCTCAAGGCCAAGAAAGTATTGCAGGGGACCAAGATCTTTCATGTGAAAGGAGGCCTTGAGATGCTGTTGTAATTGCTTAATTAACTAAGTATCTGAGCCAGTAATCACAATGTCATCGACATGTACGAGAAGCAATACAATTCCTGCAGAAGTCTTGCGAAGAAAAAGAGAGGAATCAAACTGACTTTGAGTAAAATGAAAAGCAAGCAGGTTAGATCGAAAAACCATGCACGCGGAGCCTATTTCAGTCCATACAAGGATCGGCGTAGATGACAAACCTCTGAGGAAGGTGTAGCAAACATGCCGGGAGGTGGGGACATATAGATTTCTTCCTTCAAATCCCCACGTAGAAAAACATTCTTCACATCCATCTGCCAAAGAGACCACCCTTGCGACGCAGCAAGTGCCAAGATAGTCTGCACAATTGTCATTTTGGCAACAGGTGCAAATGTCTCTTCATAATCAATACCATACTCCTGTCGATTCCCAAGAACCATGAGACGGGCCTTATATCTGTCCAGTGAGCCATCAGCTCGAAACTTGACTGATTATAACCATTTACAACCAATAGGTTTGACATCAGAGGGACAAATTACAAGGTCCCAAGTGTGATTGTCTTGAAGAGCATGGATTTCCTCTTGCATAGCTTGCTGCCAACACGCTTGGGTGGATGCTTGGGTATAAGAGTGAGGAACAGAAATAGTGTCGAGAGTGGCAGTAAGCGAGATGTGAGGAAAACCATACCTATCCGGTGGATGTGTAACCCGGGTGGGGTGCCGAGGTATAGGAACCGCAGAATCAGATGATGGATCAGTGTCTGGAAGGGGCGTTGAAGAAGGGGGAAGACGTCTACGATACACTATACCTGGTTGAAAACGCTTAATAGAAGAAGACATATCATCAAAAGCGGGAAGAAGAGTAATAGGAGGATTAGAAATGACCAGAGACTGAAAGAAATATTGATTTTCAAAGAAAATCACATTCCGTGAGATTCGGGATTTATTTGCATGAGCATCATAACAAACAAATCCTTTCTGAGTAGGACTATATCCCATAAAGGCACATAGGACAGACTGTGCAGCAAGCTTGTGATGCTCAACAGGTGGCAGATGAGCAAAACAAACACACCCAAAGGTATGAAAGGATTGATACTCAGGAGATATGCCGAATAGTCGAAAATAGGGAGAATCATAATCTAGAGTAGCAGTAGGCAAACGATTGATCAAATAGACAGCAGTAGATAAAGCTTCTACCCAGAACTTAGAAGGTACCAAGTGACTACCACGACCACTGCAGGCAGCACCACCGCCTTCTTCACTGCCGCCATAAAAAACCCCCCCACCAGCAACCCCATCGCCACCACTACCACCACCACCCACACAGCCGCCTTAGGCACCGCTATAGACCCCGCTCCACTTAACTTCTCTGCCAACAAGCTCGTCACTGCTGGACCGTACACCGCCTTCCCGGCAGACTCCAAGTGAGTCGAAGAACCCCTACCCTTGGAGGCGAACCCTATGGGACCCGAGGTGATGAGCCCGGTGGGCTAGAGCGGCATCGGGCCCGAGGATTTCTTCGGGATCGCACCGGAGTTGGAGTCGGATCGGACCCGGATTGGACCGATCCGCTGTTGTGTTGGGAGGAGGAGGAGGAGAGACGGGATACTTTGGGGGGAGGTAGGGGGCATTGGATGTAGGATCGAGGACATGGATGTCAAACATTTTGCCGAGCTCACCGGACTTCTTAACGTCACCGCCGGTATAAGGAATGGCGCGCGAAGCGATTGTGGGCTGGCGCTCCTTGACCTGCTCCGGCCGCCCCGACACGTAGAGCCCATTGTTGAGCTGGTGCGACGTTATTCAACCACTCATTTCTATGCACTCAGTGACTACCACAACCACCGCAGGCAGCACCACGCCACCTACTGCCACCAGCACCACCGCCTTCTTCACCGCCACCATAAAAAACCCCCCCACCAGCAACTCCATCGCCACCACTACCACCACCACCCACACAGCTGCCTTAGGCACCGCTATAGACCCCACTCCACTGAACGTCAAACTGCAGACATATTCACTAAAGCTCTTTCTCGACGTCGACATCAGTTCTTGGTTGACAAATTGATGCTTTCTGATCCACCAGCATCAATTCGAGGGGGGATGTTATGTATATAATTTAGGTATTTCTATATTTAGATTGTATAGCAGAGAATTAGGCTAACTATAAATAGACTTAACGTGTATAGACACTTAACGTGTCACAGAGAAATTAGTAGAAGAAATATCTAGCAAGTTGTAACTCTTTCCTATAAATAATGAAAGAAACCTAATGGAAGAGGTATTCAGACCAATATTGACATCTCTGCATGTGTATTGTTGTCACTATGTGGCCTTCTGTAATGTCTGCATCCAATGATGGAGTACAGGTCCTCAATTGATAAAGTGAAAAAACTACTTTTGGCTATTATGCACGAGCAAATCATTTAAAATAACGCTTTTTTTTAATGAGCAAATTTGCTTATGAATGACTACTATTCACTAGTTAACACATAAGTGACGACCTCGTTTGGATGTTGAGATGAGATGAAAAATCTGTGAATAATAGTTAGGTGGTTTGTGAATAGTAGTGAAATGGTTTGAGTTAAGATGTTTTATTGGGTTTTGGGAAAGGTGAGAAAAAAAGTTGAATAAAAATATTATAAAGTTCAAATATTGTTATAATATTATTTTTGTTTTGGAATTTAAAAAAGTTGAATTGTTTTTTTGTGTTTTGTTTAGAAGTTTTGGAAAGTTGTAATGATTAGGTAAAATGATTAGATGAAACAGTTGAAGATTTGAAATTGAAAAGTGTTTGTGTTTGAGTGATGTTTAGGAAGTGAGATGAGATGAGATGGGTATCCAAACGGGCCCTAATACTATGAAGTATTCGTGAATTGTTTGGGTCTCTTATCTGTGGGAAGAGTGGTAAACTGCTATTCTCTAATTGTACATTGCTCCTTGATGGCTGATCTTGCTGACATAAGATGATTTAAAGGACTGATTGAACATCTGCTTTATATCAATTGGTCAATATTGAGCATTGTGGCTCCCCCACCCCGCCCGTGCTGGGGGAGAAAGAAAAGAAGGAAAAGAACCTTGAGGCTGACAAGCTATCATGAATATTGTCTTGTTTTGTGCTTTGCTCATCTTGTTCTTTTTTATGCAGAAACGACAAAAAACTTGGCTATGGACCCCAGTCCAGAAATATTAAAGAGAGATTCCGGCCAATGCCCCTATGTTCTCCCATTCTACTTCCTACACCACATGCCCTGGTAACAAGTATACTCTGTTTCCACTTATTTATTCAGTGTTTCTGTGTCAAGACATTATCAGATACGTTCCTGTCCTAGTTGAGCTGTCAACAGTAGATGATGTACTTTTATATCTAAGTTCAGGGTTATATCTTATATTTAGGCAAATGTACAGAATTTAAACCAAAACGGAAAAGAAAAGGATAATCAATTAGCAGTTTTTAAAATAAAACTTAACATGCATATCTCATTACTGAATAGAGCTTTGTTTTTCCTTTACAACTTCCCCTCTTCCTCCATAAACATATTTGAGAAAATGGTGTGGTCCTCGGATAAAGTGCAAATGCTACTTCGTCTCAAATAACATGTAGAATAAGATATCGGACTAGTGCTTAGTTGTAATTAGGCATGTTTGATGTATACTCCTGGTGTACTTGGCCTATGCCTTTACTATCACTCTTACTTATAAAAAAAAAAAATTAGAGAGAGAGAACGAAGAACCAATTTCTTGCAATCTACTGATTTTAAATTCAAATTTTCACTACAGGCTCTGCGAATGGTATTGCAATTGGGTGTAAGGCCCTCATGGTTTAATACATGCAGTACAACTCTAGAGAAAAGGCCACACCTAATTCCAGGGACTGCTTTATACTCGGGAGATCTTCGCAATTACATGATTGAGTTACCTCCTGTTGGTGACTCTGTGGTGCCAGAGATGCTCCTAAAAATATTAGAACCTTACCGAAAAGAAGGTGGATCTTTTGTCTTATATGTTGTGTTTCCATTGTATATACTGGTATTTGCTTTTTCTTACTTGTTACCAATGCTTCATTGCTCAAGGCTGCATACTTGATGATGAGAGGGCAAAATTATATGCTAAGGTGGTGAATAAAGGTTGCTCTGTGAGGCTTGCGTTTGCAGCTGCAATATTTGGTGAATCTTCCGAAGCATTTTTCTGGCTGCAGTTGCCCCATGCTCTCAAGTATTTGATAAATAAATTAGTAAATAAGTCTCCACAGAACCCCCATGTAGCAGCATCAAATTCTGAGCTCGATGACACCGCTATACTGAAGAGGATAACATCAAAGGAGCGATCGATGCCTGGAACAAGGAAGAAGGATGCGCTTGTAAGTCCATTTATTAACTGCTAATTATTTTTAACTTAAAGAGTAGTGAGATTTTTTGTTAGGTTTCTAGCTCAATTGTTTGTTTTGGCATGTCATCTTTTAAATCCCAAACATCTGTATGAATTATTCCTTAACATTTTAAGCAATCTCATATTCTCTTACACTAATTTTTCCATCTGGTCAGAGTCACGGTCAACTTAGGTTGATGGCTTTTGAGCAAGAAGAGCTGTGGGAAACTGCTAATGAGCGTATTACATGGCATGAGAAATTAGAGGGAGAAGAGGCTATTCAGAATCGTGTACATGAGTGAGTACTCCCTAAGTTTATTATTAATATTATTATTATTTTGTATGTAACAATACCACTTCTTGTAGAAGCGCTAGGGGTGCAGTCCAAGTACACTGGGGGTATACGAAGGGGAATGTCTGGTTTAAGGAAGGTTAAGGAAACAAGAGCTAGAAAAATCTATAAAGAATTCAAAACGAGAGTTATCGTGGATTGTAGTCCACTCATACAAAGATCTAAGCATGAATGTTCTTAATTCTGTCAGTTTTTTTACAATCTTTGAAATGTTGGGCATTGCGTTCCCTCCAGATACTCCACATCAAGCACAGAGGTCCCATCCTTCTGACTTCTATACCCATGACTCCACCTCTAGCGCCTCCCCAAGCCGCTATTAATTCCAATACTTGGGAGTGGTTTGCCCTTTATGTCCTGAGAAGTTGGGAATATGACCGCCCTCAAGGCCCTATCCACTGGGTGTAGAACACAATAACATGTTCTGACCTCAAATTGTGTTCTGGTATGGATCCACTGTTCTATCTTCATGTTCACCCCTATATCTTTGTTTGAATACACAAGGTTGAGGAGTGAAGTGACGGGTTCTGGTATGGATCCACTGTTCTATCTTCATGTTCACCCCTATATCTTTGTTTGAATACACAAGGTTGAGGAGTGAAGTGACGGCATCCACTTCCCAGTCCTGCATCAATCTTACTATTATTTTTACTTGTGCCAGTTCACATTTTTTGCTGAATAAGCATTAATTTGACTTAATGCTAATACATGGTTTGCATGTTATTCCATGTTAGACCTGACCCATGCTAATACAGAATTGTGGTCCACCCAGCCCATGCGAGCCTGTCCTCAATGGGCAGGATTGGGCTCATATTTGAGGTCCAATTAAGTGGCCGGAATTATAAAATTAGGCTTATTTAAATTTTGCGCTGGGCTATGGCTAGGTGCTTAGAAACCCAGCCTGAACCAATAACAAGCACTCGAGTTTTCACCCTCCTTTTGTCAATTGAAGAAGAAAAAGAAAGTTTATTGGGCCACAATTGAAGGCAGGCCCAAGGACTTCGTTGTGAAGCAACTATATGCTTCGGGTTAGAGTCTTTAGACAGAACTTGATGGCCATTACTGGATCTAGATTTTTGCAGAAAATAAAGATCAAGAATCTTGCAACCTATTTCAACCCCTAGGGGCTGGCTCAAGTGGTAAAGGCCTTAGGCTTGGGAGTATGCTCCCCCCAGGTCTAAGGTTCAAATCCCCTTGGGTACAAACAATCTCTAGGGGCCATCGGACTGGGGGATTTTCCTCTTGAATTACCTAAAGTGCACTTGCGGAAAAATCCTTGCAGCCTCTACACCCCCGGGATTAGTCGGGATGCTGTTCCTGGACACTCGGTGCCAATAAAAAAAAAAAAAGAAGTATCTTGCAACCTCGTTGGCTATGAGGAGAAAGTATGGACTTGGTTGGTTTTTCCATAGCAAATACGTTGTGAACAACATGAGGCTGGCCAGAACCCAACTGTTTATAATCCATTGTGGGAGTTTATATTTTATCTTTCAAAACATGACCTTCTATGTATTTTTTCTCCTTCCCATAATAAAATCTTGCATATGGACTCGAATTATCTAAGCTTCCAATTAGCACTATTTAGTTGACTGGTTGGTAAGACCATGTATCTTCTGGCTAATTATCCATCACTCACAATGATATAACTATATGTTTATGTGGGTGTATGTGTCAAGGATGGATCCCATCCTCCCAAATGCTCCCCCACCCAACACACATTCCGAGCTTCCTAAATTTTTACAAGCCCCAGCTCCCTGTTTGCATGAGAATTCTTGTGACTGTATCCACTGGCTTTTCCAATTTCTCAATAACAAACTAGTGAAATCTGAAATAAAAGAGGCCATGTACTTTTACTGGCTTTGGTTATCTGCAATATAAGCAAGAGATCAAGATAAATTATCATGCGCAAGAATGGGTACTAGATTTGTTGGATCCCATTACATGTATTTCATGTTATTGACACATTAAGGTTACACCCTACCTACAAATGGTAGAATATCTAGCAGACTAGCATTGTGTGACCTCGCTTGTTTTGGTCAGGCTCCTGGACTTTACTGGTTGTGGCTTCACTTTTTTTTACAAGTGGTTGTGGCTTCACTTATAAAGAAATATTAAAATTAGTTGGGGGGATCACATCTTCTGATACCTGTACCTTTTCATGTCTTATATTCAGGCTTGTCTCAGTTGGAAACTTAGAAGCTGCAGTTAGTTTATTGCTTTCCACTCCTCCTGAGAGCTCTTACTTCTATGCAAATGCTCTACGTGCAGTTGCCCTTTCATCTGCTGTGTCAAGGTCTCTTCTTGAACTGGCAGTTAAGGTGAGTATTTTATGCATCTGTACAGTGTCAAAAGACATGGTGATTGGAACAAAAATGGTATACTTTTCCACATTTTGTTTACTTCATCACCATATTCTCAATTAGGTTGTTGCAGCCAACATGGTCAGGACTGATAGGTCACTATCTGGTACTCATCTTCTCTGTGCTGTCGGAAGGTATCAGGAAGCTTGTTCTCAGGTTAGGATCTGTCTTATATAAATGTTCTCTGATCATTTTTTGCTCGTAAAAAATTACCAGTTACAACAGTCCATTTTTCATTTCAGAAGCATGTCATTTTCCCTTCTTTTAAATTATAAAGCTTGTGGTTAGTCTTTAAGGTATTCTCATAAAACTTTGAGAGTGTTGACAGTATCTGGGAAAAATGGACATAAGAATATAGTAGGTTAATACCTCAGATGATAACGCCCTGCATCCCTGTGTACCCTAAGATTTGTCCAACTAAGTGCCTGAAATTTTGGCATGTAAGAGAAATGAGACATGTAAATTGTCAACTGATTGAACTAAATGTGCAATTCTATGAACATCAT
The DNA here is from genome assembly GCF_004785595.1 of Juglans microcarpa x Juglans regia. Classification (NCBI taxonomy): domain Eukaryota; kingdom Viridiplantae; phylum Streptophyta; class Magnoliopsida; order Fagales; family Juglandaceae; genus Juglans; species Juglans microcarpa x Juglans regia. The sequence goes on from NC_054596.1 coordinate 39,319,719, forward strand.
GCTTCATGACTGGGAGCTGATCCTGTTGGGCTCTGATTTCGTCAAGACAGAAAGAGTGTTGATGTCAGGAAAATATGGGATGAGGTGTTTAATAGATTGGACATAGCGTGGGGTATGCCGAAAACCGTGTTGGATGTTTTGGCTTGCTGGACCTCAATTCGAGGTATACGTCAGATCAAAGCAGCTTGGAAGATGATTCCCATCTGTATTATGTGGTGCTTGTGGCAGGAGCGCAATGAGAGAATTTTTTAAGACAGAGAGATCTATGGCGGAGCTGAAAATGTTATTTTTTAGGACTCTTTGTACTTGGGCCATTGCTGTGGACTTTAATGGCATGGATTTTCATGATTTCTTAGTTTCTAATGCTCCTACATAAATAGGGCATATTCTACTTGTAATTGACAGTTGAATGGATGAATATATACCTATTTTACCTATCAAAAAAAAAAAAATATTGAGATAATGTCTGGTGCCATTGGGTATAGGTCTATACCACCTATAATGAGAATTGATAACAAGTTGAAGGTTTCCTTGCTGCATTCATTGTAGTGTCTGGTGCAGACTGTGAAGCATCCCTGCTGGTTAAGGAAATATTCTTGCAAAAATGGAACAGGGGTGAAATTTTCATGTCAATGTGCTATGCTTTATTGTCGCTAGGCTGATTATCATAACATCTCTTAATGCAGCTACAAGATGCTGGCTGCTGGACAGATGCTGCAACTTTAGCTGCTACACATTTAAAGGGGTCTGATTATTCAAGGTTTTTCTTCTTCTTCTTGGGTTTTTTTTTTTTTTTTTAAAAAAAAAAAAAAATTGCAACTTATTCTGCTTATTGAGTTTTCGAGGTTGATCCATCTTTCATATTGCTTTTCTTTATCTTATTGGTATTTTTCCTTGCATGTTCTGTCACATGTGCCTTGTGGTAGCCAAATATGTATATTCATTTGGGGCCTTGAAAACACAAAATCAAGTTGCCTATGTAGTTTATGCATAGAATATTTCATCATACATGGGGATGGGGGAGCAAGTTTTTTTTTTTAATTGATTCCTGGCTTTTGTATCTATAAAGAAGCCTGATTTTTTGGCATAATTTTTAGTGTTTTATGGCGTAACACGTAAGCATCTCAATTGATCATTGTTTGTAGGGTAAACGACAAGTTGATTGCCCTTGCTTTTCACTGTATTATGAGGGCACTCATGACATGTGACTCATAAAATTTATTGATGACCTTGTGATGAGTTAAAGACTTTCTTCCCCCACTCGGTTCCATTTTTCCTTAAAAATAAAACATTTTAACTAATCAACTCATATCTTTTTTGCTTATAAGTGATCAGCTGTTATGCTTTTTAACGCTTAGTTATGATATATAACTATAATCAAAAGGCATAGCTATAGATCTGCAATAATGATTATAGGCATAATCATCTTTTCACGTGGAAAATCATGTCATCGTGTCAATTTTTTCTGTGATGGGGATGATGATTTACTTAATCAGTGTGATGGGGATGCGTTACATAGGTTCGGGGTTTAACTGGGTAAAAGACGTTACGGTTACATGGTCTCCAAGATTCCTCGACATAAAAAAGAATTCCTAAAACAATGTTGAAAAGTGTACTGAATAACAGCATGTTTATTAAATTTCAGTAACAGGCTTTTGGGGGTTTTCCCCTTTTGCTGACATGCTGTACTACAATTTTTGAAGGAGTTCAATTTTTAAATATGATAGTCACAGGCTCGCACGATGTGCTAGATTAATATCTTTAAGATATTTAGTTAAAACTAGTATATATGATTTTCTGGAAAATATCTTAAAATTTGTTAATGTTTTAGATTTATTTTATACCCTCTACAGCAAAGAAAAAAAAAAAAAAAAAGAGGAATCCATCTTTGTAAATCCATTTTTTTCTGCAGTATCATTAGGTAATGAAGTTAGTCAGGTCTCTATACTCACTTAGGTTCACTTTTCTCTTTAAAAGACGAGTGTTTTGAAAACTCAAAAACTGTTAATTCTAAATAAAAATAGTAACTTGATTAAATATATTGTTTTCTAATTAAGAAATTTAGTTTTGAATAAAAATGATTGATTTAATTAGATATAGTCATGTTCGTTTAATATGTTGAACTTAATTGCATACATTATTTGATTTTATTTAATAATAATACAATTGGAGGGATGATTTGGTTTCATAGGAATACTTTTCATTTAACAATAATAAAATGAGATAGTTAATGATGTGGCTTCATGAGAGCTAGGCTTATGCTTTGAGAATTATATTGTATATGGATACTCGATATAGTTACCTGTAAAAAAATTTGGATAAAGTTTAAAATTCATTTTTATTTTAAACTGTTGTTGTTGAGAGTATGGTTTGAAAACTCTATAGCCCTCTTGATTTTTTATGTGTTGTCTTTATATCCAGGGTGTTACAAAGGTGGGCTGGGCATGTTCTTCATGCTGAACACAACATTTGGAGGTATCACCATTTTTCTTCTATGACTCTCCATATATACTCATCTGACTGTTCCGAGTTTAACGTGGCCAAGTGCAGGGCTTTGATTTTGTATGTTGCAGCTGGTGCACTTCAAGAGGTATTGGTAGCACTTCGTGAGGCACAACAACCAGACACAGCTGCCATGTTCATCCTTGCTTGTCGTGAAATCCATGAAGAAATAATTGCTAATCTAGTGAATTCAGATGATGACTCAAGTTCTTTGACGAAGGATAAGCTGCGTCACTTGCCCGGTTTGGACCCAGATAATGAAGATGTTATTGCAGTAGGTGAATTTTATGGGGAATACCAGAGAAAATTGGTGCATCTGTGCATGGACTCTCAACCATTCTCTGATTGATAGGACTAGGCTTGGTTATCTGCCTCCAAGTTTCTCATCCATACAATTGTGTCTACAGAGAAAACTGGAAAATGTGTTGCCAGATGGATTCGGAATCAAAAAGATGACTTTGGGTTTGAAAGAAGGTAGTTGGCAGTGATGATATGGAGCCAACTTGAGAGGGGATTTACCAGTCATTATAGAAACCGTCTATGGTTGAATACTGAAATTTAGCTGACTGGCTCCTGTCGAAGTTGTTTGTTGTAGGCATCACGGTGAGGTTGATTGTATTGTTGTAACTGACATAAAATTTTGTCAGCAAAGAATGTTCACATTCGTTGTATGGATGGTAGGATTGTCATAGTGATGTCATTCATTTTTCTTTACAGAGAATTTCAATGTTATTACTTGATTTTGAACAAGACTATACGCTAGATCACATTCTTATTTGCAGCCAGATTCTTTTGTTGCTGAATTCGTTTGTATTTGTCCCCTGCCTCCTAATCTTCAGAGCGTTCTGACGTTATAACTATCCTATTTGTTTTTGGATAACCCTGTCTCGACGGGCGCCTGCATAACAATCGATCGTCCTTGTTGCATCTCATAACACTTATCTAGGAGCACTAACAGGCTCTCTATACCTTTTTTTTTTTCCAAAATTTAGGGTTTACATTTGAGAAAAATCTCAAATGCATCCTCTATCTGGCTTCCCAAAATAGGGTTTCGATTTCAGAATGGTACAGTGGATCCCCATATTTGGGGAGCTATTGTGTATCCCCTTTCCTCATTTTGATTCATTCACTCTTGCGTAGCTTCACTCTCACACCCTATTTGCTACCATATCTCCTTTGCGTTCCCATTTGGCGGCCCCTTCGATCGTCTTCTCTTGCAAGTGTCTCCACCTTCGACACACACACACACACACACACATTCTCTCTCTCTCTCTCTCTCTCTCTCTCTCTCTCTCTCATATGGGGATGCTTTGGATCTCTCTCCACGTTTCCATCTAGCAGCCTTTCCAATCGTATTATATCTTGCTTCTATTGGACTCGTTTACCATTCGATTGTATAGCAATGATATTGGGTCTCTAATATGGTCACCATTGGATCTCTAACTCAATTATTCTATCTTGGTTTCATTGAGCCTCTGTGCTCCTGTTTTGGGGCTTCGACAGATTTCCGTTGTCTTTGATTTCTATTGTACATATTATGTGATTTCCATTGTACGTTTCCATCTAGCAGCCTCTCCAATCGTATTATATCTTGCTTCTATTGGACTCGTTTACCATTCGATTGTATAGCAATGATATTGGGTCTCTAATATGGTCACCATTGGATCTCTAACTCAATTATTCTATCTTGGTTTCATTGAGCCTCTGTGCTCCTGTTTTGGGGCTTCGACAGATTTCCATTATCTTTGATTTCTATTGTACATATTATGTGATTTCCATTGTACAAATGCTAGGATTTCTATTGTCTTTGATTTCCATTAGTGCTCTCAGTTGTTGGTTGCTTGTTGGTTGTGATTACCATTATTCGTAGTGCTTTGTTTGGTATTCGATTAGGATTTGTTTGCCATTCGATTAGGGTTGTGATTGGTGATTTGTGCAATGTACAAACTCTGTGTTTGGCATTCGATTTGGGCTTTGATTACCATTCAATTTCCATTGATATGCACGAGCTGTTGTTGGGGCTATATTTGTAATTTGATGAGGCTATGATGATGGTAGGATTGTTGGGTGTGTGAGTGTAATATCAACAGTTATAGTGAATGCTTATCGATCAGTATGGCAAGATAACCCGAATGATAATCTTTATTGTGAAATTTTCACAAAGGCAACGGGATTTACAGCCATTCCATCGTGTCCTTTACCATGTTTGAAATTGTATCATTTTGAGCCCCCATGTTATTGAATTATAACCTATTTTGGACTTTGGTTTGTGCTTTCTTGGCTTAATTGATTTAGTATGCAAAGGGGTTTGGCCCTTGTTAGTTGATGTAGCAACTCTACCCACAAGTGTTGGCAGCTCCAAAATCATGTGCTGGAACATGTTTTTTGCATCGTTTTATCCCTTATAACCTGTTTTCCAAACCTTATTGACTAATTGGTTGGGTGTGCAAAAGGGCTTGGTCCTTATTGGTTGATGTGGCAGCCCCACCCACAAGTGTTGGTAGTCCCAAAATCATGTGTCCGAACATGTTATCTGCATTGTTTTGTGTTTTCTTGGCTCCATTAAATCATTGCAGTGCTTTGTTAGCTAGCTGGGTTTTGTTTCCCCTTTGGCTGTGATGATGACAAAGTTGAGTGGAGATAAAGAAAAATGGGTACAAACTCCATGGCAAGGTAACACCAATGGCCAATATCTATGTGAAGACTCATTATATTGGCAACTGATTGCTGCAACCATAAGTTATTATCCCTGCCTCTATGTCACAATTATTTTCCTAAGCTGATTTGCAAAATGCTTTCACCATTGATTTTAAGTTTCTAACATACCTAAATTTCTTCATCGTCTACAATTTTATAAAGATAGACTCACAAGAGTATAGAAATATGTTCTTCACGAATCTTCTAAATCAGGACCCTAACAATGATCACTCTTCCTTGAGTCAAACACAACAGAGTCCAGTGTTGGTGGAAGACTCTCCACCCCCACACCAAATAAAGGTTCTTACCACAAAAAAATCACAAAGGGGTGCCAACTTCACACAAGAGGAGGACAAACTACTTATCTCGGCATGGTTAAATAGTAACTTAAATGCAATCCAAGGGACAGTCAAAAAACACAACCAACTTTGGGAGAAAATTTTTTTATACTTCAATCAGTATAAAAAAAGTACAACGGATTGGACCATTGGGTCCTTAATGCATCAGCAGATGGCAATTCAAAAAGTGACCAATAAATTCTATGTGAAGCTAGGCCAAGTCGAAGGGTTAAATCAAAGGGACATAATCGAGCAAGATAAGGTATATCCATCCACTACTTTCAAGCTCTTGTAAATGCTGCTTTATTAAACTTTTGGATAAAAGGTGGCCCTAATAATTTTCTATTTCTTTGTATTTTGCATATTTCACAAAGCAAAGCTTATGTACCATTTACTGGAGAAAGACCAATTTTCATTCGAGCATTGTTGGTATTTGTTAAAGGACCAACCAAAATGGGTTGAGCATTACTCCAAGAATGGTCCAAAGTGAAGATCCACAATATCGCTAACCCCAAGTAGTATTTCTATTGCTTTAGAAAGAGAGGAACGAATCATATTGATGGATGTCACTGCCTTATCTGAAATACAATGCACATATTTCCAGCAACGTTAAATAGAAATTGAGGCAAAACGTAATGCAAATAAACAATGATAGTTTGTTTTGTTATGATTTTATGTAATTGATTTAATCTATCCCCATAGTTTTCACCAATAACAAGCATTGGTTAATTGTTGGAAATATGGTAAACTTGGTTTTGGATAGAAATATGGTAAACAGGTATTCATTTGAAAATATTAGCTCAAATCTTGTTGTGATAACTTTTATTAAGGAACTGAAATCGTACATGGAAATGTGAACTCCAAACTGACAATAGATAGTAAACTAGCTAGTTAATTTTGTAAATTTGGATATATAATTGTCATTTGATGATGACGTTGAACGGACTCCATAAGTTCAGTTGTAGGATTGTGCGATATTTCAGGAGGATTATCATCAACTTGTTCGCACTCAAAGTCGGGAAACCCATTATTATCTCGCTCATCTTCAATAATTATATTATGTAAAATTATGCATGCTTTCACAATATTTTTTAGATCACTAATTTTGAACATTCGAGCTAGTCCACGAACAATTGCAAGCGTTGTTAAAGGACTCCAAATGCACGTTCTATATCCTTTATTGCTAATTCATGTGCTGCTGCAAATTATTTATTCTTGTTCCCGTATGGAGATGGGATCGTCTTCATAAATGCTTACCACTATGGATAGATACCATTGACAAGGTAGTACCCCATGGTGTAGTGATTACCAATAATTGAGTAATTAATTGTAAGAGCACGCCCTTGGGTGAGCTCAGTGAAAATAAAATATCTCTCTAGTACATTGATATCATTATGAGAACTAGGTAATCCAAAAAATGCATAAAGATCATATGATGTCACCGATTCTAATATAATAGCTGGTTCACGATTGTGACCAGAGTACATACTTTTTCATGTAGCCGGACAATTTTTTGACTTTTCAATGCTTCCTAGTATCCTTAGAAATCCACATTGTTCACCAACAGCGAGCAATCAAGCAATATTATTGATATTTGGAGTCCTCAAATATTCATTAAAAAAAACACTTATGACCGCTTCCACAAACTTTTTCAAGCTCTCCATTGCGGTGTAGTGCTTTCTCTAATCCGTATGTATTATTTTATGAAATCAAAAGTTACTCCATACGCAAGTATTCTAAGTGTTGAAATCAAAAGTTACTCCATACGCAAGCATTTTAAGTGCAACGTTATCTCTTGCATGGAAGATAGACCGAGTCTTCCAACATTATCTCTACTTTGGATGAAATAGGGTTCATAAGCTTCTATCTCATGCTGAATACGAAGAAAAAGAAAACGACCCATATAAAATCTCCTTTGAAATAGATTCCAGAGATACATTGGTAATTCTGCAAAATATTCATGAAATAGTTGTTCGTGCCCTTGTATATGATCACGCCTAATGTACTTATAACGTTGACAAATACCACTACGAGTAGATGTTAATCCTCCATCTAAGGACTATCTTGAACTCATCTTTAGAATCTAAGTAATGAAACAATTTGCAAAAAAAATAATGAGTCATTTAAAGACAAAAGTGAAGAATGAGGCCAAAATAAAAATCTTCTCTCAATCTCAAATGAAATGTTGGTTGCTCCATGTCAATGAAAGAGCAGGTGCTCTTATTTATACACCAAAATATGACTGTTAAGAAAATGACAAAAAATATTACCATTAGAAGAAGGACAAAAAAGTATTATCGTTGAGAATTTAACTATTACAAAATATTAGTGTTGGAGAAGGCAAATTTTGACAAAAAATTAAATTATTCTTAAATGCATAATAATTTTGAAAATATTATCGTACCTACATTGTTTAAAATATTTACTAGAGCGTAATAGTTCAAAAAGAATGAAAAAGACAAATGAGTGAATAATCAAGATTGTAAAGTGAAGTAAGAGAAAAAAAAATTATTTTAATAAAATAGAGAAATGATAGGAAGTGAGATGTTGGATGTTTTGAAAAGATGAGTAGTTAAAATAGGGAAAGACTTTTGACTAAAATTTAGCCATCTCAATGTGGATGTTCTAACCCAAAGATCCTACAATATGGTCATCCCAATCGATACGTGCCTACCTAAGATCCGATATGCATTAAGGCTAATATCTAGTTCCTTTTAACGTTGGATTAGGCTTGATGGCTACAGTCCAATAAATGAAACTACTTGGAACCATGAGAAATCGCACTTTTAAGGTTATAAAGGGCCCTTTACGGTAAAAGAAAAGGGAAAAGACCAATTTTGAGCATGTCTGCAGAACCAGCCGAAGCGTTTGGAGAGCTCTCAGGTTCGCTGTCTTGACTTGATTCCGTAAAGGGTGATTCAGTGAGATTTTTTAAGGTGATGCAGAAAATGCTTCAGGGGGATGTTCCTTCGTAGAATCTTGGAGGTGAAAACCATCTTCATTCATTGCACGCAGCAACTACCACAGCACAGAGCTTAGCTTAAAAGGTTTTATATCCACGGATCTCTGGGTATTGCCTCCACGCCAAACTGCCTGGGTTTGCAACATTGGCAGTGACAAGTGAAAACACGGCTATCTTCTTTTCTCATTAACATTCTTTTTTGTAGTTTGCTCTTTAAATCTCTCTTTACACATATTGCCAGAAAAGAAGTCCAAAATTAAGGTCTCGCCTGGTTCCGAGACGCTACAAAGTCAAATAACTAATACAATTTGCAAAATGCAGTTCTATGAAATTATGTCCAGGTTCTCGCATTATTAAAGAGGATGGTGATGAATTAATGCACCGTTGGAAAATGACAGCTGTAAACAAGTAAAAGATTTATGTTCAAGGCAAACGGCCAATGTAAAATAATGCTTACATTGTCAAGCAATCAGTTGGAGATAAGAAACTAAAGTGAATGAACATTCTCGAACGTTAAGCTTATTTGTTTGCGGTACACTTTTAGGAAACTGAAGTGGGGCACCATAAACCAGACTGGGGTTCAGCATCTCTACAGGCAAGAATCTGATAATCTGATATCCTCCATCGACAACCTGCAGTTTTACTTGAGTTGAACCTTTTTTTTGGCAAAATATATGGCTCATCTATCTTTGCATGTATCGAATGACTCTGTATCACACCGTCCCTCTGATATATGGCTCAAGTCACCGTCCTATGACCTTTTCACACAATATATGGCTCAAGTCAACCCAGGGCATCCTTCAGCTTAAAGATCCAAGAAGCCAGAGTGTTGCACTTTATTATATCATGGCAACGAATTGAACAGGGTCATTAAGATCTCTGTCCCCATATAAAACCACCAAAGGTACTTCACTCCCTCCCTCTCCCCCACCCAATCCCTCCCCCCCCCCCCCCCCCCCCCCCCCCCCCCCCCCCCCCCCCCCCCCCCCCCCCGCGTTTATAAGACAGTCCGATTCTCAGCAACATCTCTGTCATGTATAATTTCCTTGCCAATCTATAGGAAATTCAACAAAATTTCTAAGTCCGCCAATTGATAAAAATTTGGAAAGCTTCAAGAAACCAAACTTCATCTCTAGCAACAAATACAAATACGAGATACTATGATGCATGACAGATGTAACACAGAAACCACATACCTTCAGGCTTCAAGATATCAAGAACTCAATGGAAGAATCTCCTTCGACATCGGGCAGATCCGAGCTCCTCATACTCGGATTTAGTGACACACATTGCTTCAAAATCAGGACTGGATGCCAAAAGTGATCCCCCCCGCCAGACACCTAGTATGGGACTGAACAAGCATCACAAAGTTTTAAGCCCATGGGATGCAGTAAAATGTTTGAAAACAAAATATGTAATTTACGAGGAAAATTTACTTTTCTTGAGTTGTCATCTTCACTTGGTAGTCATCAGGGACAAGAGGCCGAAGCTCCCTCTCTCTGTAATTTGATAAAGCAATAATATAAAAATTCAAGTCTGAATTTGCTTCCAAAAAATAAATTCAAGTCTAAATAAAGCTTTATTAGTAATTTTGACTATAAATCACATGTAAAAAAAATTGACTAAAATGAAATGGCAGAGTGATTAGAAGTTACAATCTCTCAGCAAATCGAGGAAATAACGTGCTTCCACCTGTTAAAATAATGCTGTCCAAACACAAAATTTAAACAGACATTGGTATTGAATTGATATATTTAACATAATTAGCATAGAGTCAGAGTTTGAAAAAAAAAACCTTTCATAGAGTATAGGGTGAAGATGAGGATGGCAAGAATTGACAGCTCGAACAATGCACTCTGCTAGCCCAGCCTGGTTCATTCCTGCATTAACGGCTTCAAGTCAGACAATTTGTAAAAGTACCTCAAAAAGGAGGCAATCGGCAGAAGTTATTAAGATTTTATTTCTCACTAGATTTAAAAACATTTCCAAAATGTTCCAAACAATTTCTTTCCAATTTTATTCCTCAAGAGGAAGCATGTAACAACTTGCGGAAACATGTAACTACCTTGATTCTAATGTTTACATCAAATTCTTCAATAAGTTCAAGGTCTTCTATACCTCCAATCCCAAGTATAATAAATGAAGAAGAATACAATTTCCCAGAAGTAAATCTAGATTTACAAGATTGGAAGATTCCCCAAACTCCAACCAAAGAATCTGCAAAACAAGCTTTTCACCATTCTCATTCTCATGTGATTACAATGTTCAAATTGTTGAACAAGTTTATGCTTTGAACAAAGAAGACGAGACAGAGCCCTTTCGTGTAAGAATCAAGGTAATTACAAACCTAGACCATGAACAGAAAAACTGACTGAAATCTTATCATACATAATTACCCAGCAATCCAACAAAAGCTAAATTCTACAAAAACAAAAACTTTGCTTCACAGATCAAACAGAAAACCCCCTAAAATATACTTCATAACTGCAGGTATTGTAAGATTATACAGACCCAGATCCGCAGGATGGAAGAGCATCTCTGGGACAAGGAAGCGCTCATTTGTCAAGTCAAACTCCTGCACAAAGTAAAGAAATATTGAAAATCAATAAAAATAGAGACGAATTGGCTGCTCCAAGGAAAGGGGTTACACCAGTACATTTTTGGTTAAATCAATTCTCTTTCGGTCCTCAGGTTTCTCTGTAACCTCAATGTGGTCCATATCCACCTTAGCTCCTAAGTTTGAAGGTGGAGCCCCATCTGTCAGCGACAGGTATCTCTGTGCTTGGTCCGGGTCCTTAACAAAGCCCTTGGTGTGCGTAACACCGTCTGGAAGCACGTAAGTGCACCTCAACAAGTTTTTCTTCCCGGGCTTCCTATACGAAATGAAAATTCAATTACTCTAAGCTACCCAATATTTCAAAAATACGGAATTTAGAAATCGGTGGAGTGCCTGAGCTAGTAATAACCTTGCGACGCCTAGGTCACGCGCGACGTCGAGGGAGACGAAGCAGAGCTTCTCTTTGACATCGTCCATCAAGAAGGTCTCGTCCATGACGTTTACGGAACGGTAGGAGACGAGCTCCTTGAGGTAATTGGTGAGGGCTTTGCCTCCGAGGTCGATACGTTTGACGGCGTAGTTGAGGGTGAAGTTCTGGAACACGGGGGCAGCGTGGGTGAAGGAGAACCCGCAGTCAACCACGAGGCTGCACTGGGCCGCACCCCTCGAGACGACGTGGCGGCGGCTGGTCTCGTAGAGGTGGGCCAGGGAGGGGGAGTCGGCGACGTAAAGTGCTGAAAAGTTGAAGTCCTCGAAGACGAGCTCGTCCGTGGCGCGTTGGATGGAGGGCAAGGCAAAGAGGGGCTCGGTCAGTAGCAGTGAGGACTGAGAGGGGCTGATATGGAGGAGGGAGTTAAAGAGGTGAGCCCAGATGTCTCGCTGGAGGTCAGGGTTGATGAGGTAGCCGCGGTCGAGGGGACGACGCACAGCGGCGGAGGTGAGGTCCAGTGGGTCTTCGGAGGAGGCGGCGATGGTAGGGGAGGGGTGGAGCCATTTCTTGGAGGAAAGGGGGCGGAGGAGGCAGTTGGGGAGGACGGTGGATGGGTCGCGTTCGCCGCCGAGACCGGCCTTGATAAGGCCACCGCCATTGTCGAGGACGACGACCACGTTCGACATGTCTCCCGGGAAGGAGTGAGAATGGGATTGGTACTGGATTTTTTGCATTTGCGTGAGTCTCGGTGTAGGGCTTTTGAAACTGAAAAAATTACTTCAAAAATCATTCCATCCTTCTAGTTTTTACGGAGTTAAGATTTTACCAAAAATAAATAAATAATTTTATATGTTAGGACAAAAACTATGATTAGATATTTTTAGAGTATTTAAGTATTTTCATCTTATATTATATAATTAAAATTATCTATATAGTAATGTGACAACTTAGACAAAATACAAAAAATTATACTATTTTTTCAAATTAAAAAAAATATATTATATTCAAATAACTTTTTAACTTTATAATATATTTTTTCAATATTTTTTCACTCATTTTTCAAAATTTAATCAAGAAAAAAATCTAGGATAAAGCCACTGTTTGCTGCATCCAAGTTGCACATATGACGTGTCAACGTAGGGAGGCACGGGAGACTAACATCACATTTTCAAAATTTTCATTTCCTCATTTCGTCTCTCTCCCCCCGCCCCCCGCGTTGAGATCACGTTAACATTTCGTCGTTAAACCCCTGCCCCCCCGCGTTTCCTTCCTTCTTCTCCCCCCACCCCCCCGAGCTCCTCTACACTGAGTAGCTTGAGTGCCTCTCCCGAAGCGACGTGAAGCCCTCTGCACTCCTCTGCACGGCGATTTCGAGTTCACAGGTGATCCTTGAGACTACTTCTTCTTCTTCTATTCTGAGATTTATTCTTCTTCTCTAAGGTTTCTTTTTCTTCTCTGTGAGTTCGACACAGTCAGATTGAAGCCCTCAATCCACTAACTTGAAGCCCTCAATCCACTAACGTGAAGCCCTCAGATCTGCAGACGTAGGTTATGTATCGTTTCTTGTAAAAAATCTTCTTCAAGTTTTTCCATGTATTACTCCTTTTTTCTGTGATTCTAGGGTTTAGTCATACATTTATTTATTTTTACATGGTTTCTAGGGTTTAGTCATACATTTCTTTTTTTTCTCTGTGTTTACAGCATCTCTTTTTTCCTCTAGGGTTTAGTTATATGAGCTGTAAATTAATAGTATTTTGTTAGAAATTATGAAATTAATGGGGTTGTTTCTGGATGATGCATATCTAGTATTAGCTACAGATTGGTGGTTGCATTCCATCCTGGCACAGTTTTAGTTTATTATTGAAGGTGGAAATAGCTAAAGCTAAAACGAATCAGATTTTAGTGGAGGGTGGTGCAATGTAACCTCTTGGGTATGTTGTAAATCTTGATTTTGGTCATGTATATATTGCTTTGAATCACGAACGTAGGCGATGGATGGTGCATCACCATGGGACTCTAGTCGGGTTTGTTCAAAACTGTGTGTGGATGGCATTACTTTGGTTCTTCCTTGGTATGGTAGAAACAGTGGATCCCCCATACTTGTTTTTATTTCTCACTTGTGGCAGTGTGGAAGAAAACAGTGTGTACAAAACAAATAGCACATTTTAAATGTATGTCTATTTATGTGGTTGGCATATGAAACTATTTAAAAAGGTAGACAGATATCAATTGGTGACAATGATTGGAGTATGATTGTGTCTTATTTATTTTTTTTGTAATCTTGGGTATGTGTTAATTTTTGGTCCTCTTAGTAGTGATTTTTTTAATCTTGGTTTGTGTTAATTTTGGTTTGGGTACTTTAATTTAATTGCATTGGGTGAAGTTTACAGCATAGGATAAGCTTGTACTGTAGTGGGTTGCGGATGAAAATCAAGTGCAGTTCGACTACTGTCAATCTGGTTTACTTTTTTTATTGAATCAGCTAATTACTGGTAAGTTTTCAAGCATATATATATATACACATGAACCTTCCTGGTCAAGTTTTCGTAGCTTTATTCATACACACATGTAGAGGACTACTACTCAACTTAGTGTCTCCTGATGAGATCAAAACTCTTGCTATATGTATGTGGTGGGAATCAAAAGAGAGAAAATGGATGTAGTTTGAAATGTAGTCTTCCACTAAATGAAAAGCTTTCTAATGCATACAGAGCCAAAATCCTATTGATGCAAATGCCCTCTCTCTCTAGATCTCTGACTCTGGTTTAGTCATGAGTGGACCGAATGGTCAATATTTTCTGAGGACAGATTTATACTCACCTTTCTTTTATTGTCTTGTGATTGTTCTTTTCCTACTCCATTTTATTTTTCTCCATTACCCAAAATTTCTTTTTGGGTATGGTTGGAGGCTTACATCACTACTTGTTCTTCTCTACTTGTACTTGTATATAGAACCATGCAAATAAATCATAATAGACGGCCAATCACATTGCACTTAATTGGACTTTCCAAGCTCAAAACTGACCCGTGCCACTTGAATATCTTCTTTTATTTATAAATAAACTACCTAGCTGATCCGAATCTATATTCTTATTGGCATCTTTATCCATTTGGGAACACTAATTTATGTTTGTTTAGTTTGATTTGATTTGCCATATCAGATAGTAAAAATGGAATCTGACCTCACCCTTCCTACCACTATTGTGTACTTAGATATAAATTTACCATCACTAACTACATCATTAACTATTGTAACTTTATACTGCTTATATCCTTTAATGGAAGCATGTCGTTATTGTCATAAATAGATTTTCCATGCAATGATACATTGTTAGGAACTTAGGTTAACTTGTACATTTGAAGTCTGTATACACTAAATACCATCTACAAATTAATGGTTAATAAAGATTGACCATGCTAAAGATTTTTTTAGTGAGCTAAAAGATTGGCATGATAATGAGCTGCTGGTGTTGGGTTATGCCAAATCAAGTTATGTTTAAATTTGATGATGGTCTTAGTTAAGAGGACATTCACTAGGCAATATTACTATGTATTCAATTGTGTAAAAGAGACAGACTGTTGTGCTCAAAGTTGTCTTTCCTTTTTTCAGAATCACGCATGGCATCTTCTCAATCATCATCTTTACTTGATGATTTTGTGATGGAGTCACCAACTTGTTGGTGTGGTTTGAAAACCAAACTAAAGACGTCCTACACTAACAAAAATCCAGGAAGGAGATTTTTTGCCTGCCCCAAGTATAATACGGTAAAAGCAACTTTATTCTTGTCATATTAAAGTAATCGATTTGCTGTTGTGGTGTACTTTTTATCATATTAATTTGGGAGTTCGTATGGTGTGCAGGGAGATGCGAGGTGTGAATTCTTCGTATGGGTGGATATATTGCAATTGCTAGAGGAGAACATGTTATTAAAAGAGA
This sequence comes from Juglans microcarpa x Juglans regia, assembly GCF_004785595.1. Classification (NCBI taxonomy): domain Eukaryota; kingdom Viridiplantae; phylum Streptophyta; class Magnoliopsida; order Fagales; family Juglandaceae; genus Juglans; species Juglans microcarpa x Juglans regia. Next base: position 39,335,142 of record NC_054596.1, read on the forward strand.
ATAAGGCCAGGAAGAGGTGGGATGAGGTATTACAGCGCGAGTATGCCGTTCAAAAAAGGGAAGAAAAAGTGAGACAGATAGCAAAGAATCTGAAGAAGGAAAAGCGAAAGTTACAGTGTTTGTACTGGATTATCACTTTTGTAATAGTGTTTGCTTGGTTCGGATAATGTTAATGTAAAAAGCAAGTTGTATGTATTATATAATTTTTGAGTAGAAATAGCTTGTTCAGGAATGGTTGAAAATGGAAACCATGTTTGTAAATTGTATTTTGTTAAACCAACCTCTGTAACGAAAAGGTCTTTTGGCTATTCTATTATTGCTAATGGTGCCTATTCTCATGAAGTTTTTCAGTTTTGATTCCATTGTTACTGATGGTGCAAAGTGAACCTAACTTGACTTGCTTTCTCAGGTTAATGACAACCACACAATTGCAACACAGTTTGTATCTGATTTCATTGTTCATGCTCACAGAATAATATTGAAACATATGGAAGTGAACTAGTAAAATATAACGCTGTGTTGCAATCCATTGTACTAATTCAAACGGAATAATAATGCAAACCAAATAAACTGTATGCCAGCGATTAGTAATGTATGCCAGCGAGTACTGGCATTCTTGTGTTTCTTTATTATGACATCTGGCATTAGTAATAGAATTTCCCATCATTTGTCAATAGACATGTATGCCAGCGATTACTGGTATTGGTAGCCTGGCTCTGCTGTTGTCACAAACCATAAGATTACTCGATTCCAATTTGTGACAATAACTCCAAATATAATTCAAGTCATTAACAAATAATAGAAGTATTAGGGGTGCGACGATCACAACGAGATCAGATTCCAATTTGTGACAATAACTCCAAATATAATTCAAGTCATTAACAGATAATAAAAGTATTAGGGGTGCGACGATCACAACGAGATCAGTCTCCATCAAAGAGCAGAAGATGAGGTCTGTTCGAGGTGGAAAAGCTAACAGATCATCTTTCTTAGAAGTGCTTAAAACACAGCAGATAGAATATGTTGATCATAACACAAGACACTTATTGTACCAACAGCTATCCAACAGTGTTCACACCCAAACTGAAATAAGACGAAAAAGTAAATCAGACTCAAGCTCACCATTCAGAAGAGAAAGACTGAAGAAGTAAAGTATGAAACAATATTATACAAATCAGTATGTAAGTTTACCATAACATAATAGGATTAGACAAATAAGGAATGACAACTTGATGAAGACTAACAAGAACCTGAACATCAAAAGGTAAGCAGTTCAGAAAATATGGAAGCAAATTTCAAAAGAAAGAGATAAGGTGGGAATAAACACAGATAGAGAGGGTGGGAGAAATAGCAATTACCAGAAACCAAGTATATTACCATAACTCAACTCATAAATTATATTCCATACGTAAAAGCACCCCGTGAATCCATATATTAAAACCTAGACCTTAGCCTCCACCACTAATAGAGGAGAACACATCATTTTGTCAAAAGACTATTGCCATGAGAAATGAAATTATATCCAATCACAAATAGAGCAATTAGGATTATTTTAGAAGTAAAATATTCAAGAGCCTGAATGAGTGAATACATGATCAGATACATCTTTCCTAGACTTCTCAGTTTGGAGCTTTTTATCTTCTGCTTTTGAATTCCCAGATAGCTCCTTACTATCGTTTCCTTTAGAAAATAATCTTAATCAATAAGGAACTAACAAACTCAAAACTCAGTTGAGCAAAAAATTTCAAAGGAAAATTTTCAATAAGTACTTTCATCTTCTCAAGTCCATCCAGGTTGTTACAACAAAATGCTGGACATTTCTCGGAATGCAGCTTTAGTATTTTACATAATAAAATGATTATTACCTATATAAAAAAGGAACAGCATGTGGACAGTGCTTACGTACTGCAACTGATTATAAGTCATAATCAAGGATTGGCTAGACACATACTTGTCAAAAAAAAAAAAAAAAAAGGATTGGCTAGACACATACTGATTGGAGAAGCACATCATTTAATTGAAAGAAAACTAAAACCACAAGAAGAAGCTCCTACAAGAAATCACCTGATCTGCTCCACATCTCGTAATCAGATTTTTCATCTAAGCCTTCCATATGAGGCACGCGTGAGATAATGTAATGTATGTTCTGGAGGAAAACCTCCATGCTGCAAGAAAAGTATACTTTTATCCAATAAATTCAATAGCTATACAACAGTAACATTAGTGTACTAGGAACCTATATATTTTCTACAAGAAGAATATCTGATTCCAAAAGAACTTCACACAAAAGCAAATTAATCTGCATTCAAGAATTCAGATCGTAAACAAGATCATACCATCCAAAATAACTCATAAAAGAAAAGAAAAAATGTATATACCTTTTGTTAAAGATGCAGATTTCTACCTCACTATATAAGAATCATCATTGGTGCATACTTTACACAAAGCTGTGTTGGGTTCAAAGTGTTGCGCATTCTGCATAAGAACATCTCCAACTTTAATCAAGCATAAGGTTCAAAGAGATAGATGATTTGGCAGCCTCTCGAAACCTGCAAGAAAATTATTGGAAGATCAAGCACACAAAATACAACTTTAACAAGAAAATTATTTGAATTTGCTCTTCAAATATATCACTTCTAGCATCAATGTTTCTAACCCACTATTAAAGGGCTCCTGATCTTCCGTCTGCAATTAAAATAACACTTGCCTTGATTTGGCAGGGTACCATTGAAGCCATTGTTGCTTATATCCAGCGTGTTCAAGTTTCTTAGCCCAACTTATGCTACATTCCAAATTAAATATATAGAAAAATAGGTTGCAAATATATCTGTCCAATAATATATGGTACTAGAAAAAGTATGAAATTGTAAATGCCCTTATTTGATAATAGATAAGAGATAAGAGACTTACCTTGGGCTGGAAAGTAACCATCCAGCCCATTCCAAGTAATATTTAAATTCTTGTGCAAAGTGATAGCACCCAAAGATTGTAGTATACTATGGTTTGCAAAGAAGTTATAACCAAGGTTTAAACTTTCCAGATTCATATAAAAACCAAGGCAGTTATAAAAAACAGCCATTGCTGCCTTCCACCAGCAAAAAAAAGTGATGATTACAAAGCAAAAAAAGCCATTGCTGCCTTCAACAGAATCATGTGGATTTCTCACTCAATCTCCCATTCAATTTAATGACAAGAACTTTTGACAATGAAGCAATGGAAAAAACACCATTCAAGGAGCTATCAAAAGAGAGATCACTAACCAGTGCAAGCCTTAGGTAATTTAATATGATATTTTCCTCAGTTGCATCATAATCAACCTCCAAAACTTTGTAGTAGTCCTCCAAAACTTGTTGGCTCATGGTACCAAAACACCTTTGATCTCCAAGAGGTACAAAAAATTACCCGTTGCATCTCCACAAAAAACCTTACCATTGGCATACACCAATGGATACAACTAACTACTACCTTCCCCTCTCAAAGAGATACAAAAGTTACACCGGAAACAACCACACAAACTACACCCAACCCTCTCTATTTGGAACAAAAAAGACACACTTTCATATACACAAACTACCACCCAACCCTCTAAAAGACACAAAAACAGCAACTCAATTACGGTGGCAGATCTGAGAAATACAATTGGCATACAATGTTAGAGGATATAAAGCCAAATCAATGAGAAATACAAGTATCTAAAAAGAAGACTTTAGAGAAAAATCAACAGAGCCAATCATGCAAAATAATACTAAACGGGGAAAAAAATGCGAGATAATTAGAATGAGCTACGGCCCCCAGAGTCAAGTTACTCCCCGAACTCCCAACTTCCAGCTTCTCCTTAAAAAAATAGAAAGATTGCATCATTTTCAAAAGGGACATCATATTTTCCTCTTTAACTACAACATACCCTCTCCAAGAGCTTCAAAAAATGTGGCTTCTCATCACCATGGGATTACAAGTGTGCATCGAGATGGTGACACATCTGAAATAAAACAATCGTAGGGTTACAAGTGTGCATCATGATGTCAAACATGGTTGTCAGTTATTGAAAAGACACAATTAACCTCTGGAGTTGATTGTGTAAGAATGTTGTTTTGTGTTTCAACATCAACCCCATCATCAAATTGGTGTTGTTCAGATCCCGGTGTCTCACCCAATTGTGTTTCATCTACCAAGATTTTCCTGGAAGTCTGAGGTCCAAAACATAAATAGACACATATTAGAGTCATAATACTAACTTAAAACAATGCAAAATTAGACAAGCAAATACCGGTTTCTTTCTCTTTGTTGCCAACTTTTCAACTGGTGGAACCTTCCTCTTACTTGGGGGTCTCCCTTTCCCTCGAACCACGTTGGGGCTTAGTATCTTCTTACCCTTATCCAAGACGAGATTTGCTTTGGCCTTCGTTTGTTCATATGCTGACTCTAGTGTTGAACCTTCACATTTTGTCTCAAACTCATCAACAACACGCAAGAAAGCACTGATTTTTTCATTATCAGAGGATATTTTGGTCGCTAATTTCGAACATCTTTTAAGCACCCGCTCATAATTCCGTGCGTCTGCTCTGTCCCGCTGGTCATCGTAACTACTTCTGACTAATGTGTATGTCCTCTTTAAGTCCTTTCTCCAACGATCCAACACATATACATCTGGCAGCACATTAATCTTTTTGAACTGGCAAACTCTAAGTGCATGCCTACATAGAATCCCCCTCATCTGAAACAATGCACACGTGCATTTGACCTCCACCTCCTCTTCGTTATAGTAAACACAGAAATGGAGTGTTTTGATGTGGTCATCAGTAGATATTTCATCACTCACTTGGTATTTTAAAATGCACCCTTCTGTGCTTACCAACGAACAATTACAACACATTAGGCCCAGCAACTCTCTTTGTACCTCTTTGAACTTTGCATTTGTATATAACCTTTGAAACTGCTTCTCAATATTAAAATGGGACACGCAGGGAATAGTTTGGTTGTTAGAATTGAAATCAGCCATTGTCTCTAACTCCACCTTCTTTCTAAGAGCATTATCAAATTGGTCGATAAATTCCTTCAACGTGGTACCGGAATGGACATACCCGTCGAAAAATGCATTCATGCTTTCCGACCTTTGTGTTGTGCTCATTCCAGCACAGAATACACTTTTTAAGTAAGCTGTAACCCAAAAAGACCTTTCCTCATATAAGGATTGAAGCCATTTATTGCCGTGGAGATCATACTTTGCAATTACTTGACCCCAGCTCTCCTCAAATTCATTGCTGGTATGTGAGTCATATAATGCAGTCTGAAGGTCAGTCTTCAACCCCGCATTGAATTGCGCATGAGATCCTAGTTTCTCTGGAAGTTTGCGCATTATATGCCATAAACAATATCTGTGACGAGTTTCAGGGAATACAATGGCAATAGCACTCTTCATTGCCCGATCTTGGTCAGTTATCATGGCTTTGGGCGCCCGACCATTCATACAATCCAACCACATTCGGAACAACCACACAAAAGTTTCAGTGTCCTCGTTTGAAATCAATCCCGCTCCTAATAATATGGACTGACCATGATGATTAACACCAACGAATGGCGCAAAAGGCATCCCGTACCTATTTGTTAGGTACGTTGTATCAAATGTTACTACGTCTCCGAAATACTCATACGCCGCTCGACTCCGAGCATCAGCCCAAAATACATTCCGTAACCTTCCCTCATCATCCAAGTCCATGTTAGAAACGAACCCATCATTCCGATCTCTCATTCTTTGGAAATACTGATTAAGTGCTTCGCCACCACCTTTACCCAACCTTAAATGCCGAGCCTTGTCAATGAAATTCCGACAATCTTTCTCTTGAAACTGAAGATTCTCAAAACCCCCGCATCAACGACAAGAGAATAAAAATTCTTGTTCATTCGTATACCAGCTCGATCATTTAGGTCGAGGATCCTTTGACTGTATTCATCTAGATGTTTGTGAGATCGCAAAAATCTTGTCTTCTTGGGGCTCACAGTTATGTGGTTGTGCACATTTTCAACAGTGGTGAAAACCCATTTATCATTCTTGCTCAATGTCGCATTTACTCTCGCTTTACAATCCGTTCTAGTTGTTGGTCGTGGCTTCGAGATATTATTGTTCGTAGGATTGTACTTTCCGCCACGGGCACAACCAACAGTCACGTACACAGGCCTCCCTTCATCATCTTTCCTAGTCCTTTGTGTCCGTACACCAAAACCCTCTTGCTTCGCATACTGCTTATAATAGGCTGTAAGATCTTTCATACTGTCAAATTCCATCCAAGATCTTGGTGCTTCAACTCGTACCTCATCATCCTCGACAACAGTGGTACCCTCTAAATATTCATTTATGTCGAAGACCATGTCTAAAAATGGAAACATATGGATTACCATCAAAACAAAATTACAATGATTATAATCAAGGCAAACAAAATTGTACTACCGTCGGCATCAAGATAACTTTCAGCAGTCATTCCGGATGTACTTCCAAGATTTTGTTCAAATGTGGTATCGGTTGGCACAGTTGACGTTGGGGGCACTTCTTGCCTCAAGTCATCTGGATTACTCGGCGGAGGGTAGGACATATAAGGTGGCATATGCTGCAACAGGCACGTTGTTAGGGAAAATTGGATGACTCAAAAAAATTTAACATGTTAACTTCTGAAATATAAAAATTCAAATAAATATACCTCAAATGAATCAAAAAATGGGCTATAGTCTACTGGAGTACTCGGGGAATCGTAGGGCATATTTATATCAAAAGGATGCATTCCATCTTCGTTTTCCCCCATCACAATAAGGCTAAGAATGTCTTCCGATAATTTCTATCTAGTATTCCAAGATGGCAAAAGAAGAAAAATAAAGATTAAACTCTCATACGTAATGCAAAATCTGAAAATATAAGCACTTTCTACATAAATGAAATACAAACATACAATTATTGTTTGAACGGAAAAAATAGAAACAAATAACTCTCAGTGAGAAATCAAACAGATATTTCCAATTTATGGAATCCATCGAATCATGTAGCAAGTAAATAGTCAGTCTATTTTCATGTCTTTCTACTTGTCAAGAACAAAAAAATGAGTTAAAATATATTCTAATCTCAGTGCTCGGAATAGTTTCTAATAGTGTTTTCATGAAACTATTGCAAGACACTTATTGGACACATTTAGTTTTTTTTTTTTTTTTTTTTTTTTTTTTTTTTTTTTTTTTTTATGAATATTGCAAAAACAATTACTTTGACAGCATCCTATCTATGCTATAGCCATATTTTGAGACTTCCTATTATTTAAGAAGTCAAAAGTTTGCTTTGTTCTCATACTATTTAATCAAATTGGTCTTCACTACACATGAAGTTTAAGAGATTTTGTTCTTTTGTTGACATGAAACTGTCTTCTATTTTGCCACATTTTCTTCTAATTAATTATACTCTTAAAAAAATATTTGTTTCGGACGGATCAATTCATTGGAATGATTAACTATGATCACTAATAAACAACTTTTAAAGCAACCAAAATTAAATAAGCTCAAATATTAACTATGATCACTAATAAACAACTTCTAATCAAGCTTTCACACATCAGCATAAATATTAAATCTGAAGATTAAAATTTAGCCTATTTGTTAATGACAACCTCAGTTGCATCTTGATAACATTAGGAGACAACACACGGGTTTTCCTCAATGTTTTCACATGTAAATACAGATTGTAATAGAAAATATCATTTTCTGGACATTTCTCCATGCCCTAAGCATACCCATCTCAGAAAACACAAAAAACATGATGTACATAGCATGTATGGACGGGAAAATGGTAGTACAATATTTACGTACAAAACCATTTGGCGAAACAGAGCACTCTTACCCGTCGTTGGTTTGGTCCGTTCGATCAGCTCGCGAGGAGCGGCGGCGCTGGGCAGACGAACGAGCGTCTCGAGGTGGCGCTGGGAAGAGGAAGCCGTCGCGAGGTGGCGCTGGCAAGAGGAAGCCGACGGACGCGGGTTCGTGGCAAGGAAGGGGGTTTCGCGGGATTCAAATATTCTTTGCTCCGTTCAAACGAGCTCGCGGGACAGTGGAGGCACTGGGCACACGGAGGAGTGCCGCTCGGTGGCACTGATGAGAGAGACGGCGTCGCCGGGAGGTGATGGGTTGTGAAAGGAGACGCGGGTCGCGATTGAGCAGGGGTTTCGCGGCATCAATTCGAATGGCAGAAACGAATTTTCAAATACGGTCTTCAATCAAAACGTGCGTTTTGATTTTTTTTTTTTTTTTTTTTTAAAAAAAAAATCCACGTACTGAGTGCACTGAGTGCACAGCTACAGTGGATTCCGTATAGTATAACTCTTTAATCAAACATCTCAACTTAAATATTATCCAAACACTATGAATGGGGAATGTTGCTGATGAAAGTTTGATGATCCCTCGGGATTGGTGAATCTCGTACTTTTGACAATAGGATTCCCAGAAGGATTTAGGTTGAGCTTCCTTCTTGTGGGCAAAGAAAAAAATCTTTAGGCTAGAAACAAAATTTTTTTTTTTTTTTTCTTGGCGGGACAATGATATTTTTTTTTCTTTTATAAGTGTGATAAGTTTAAGGATAATGCTTCGTCCACGGACAAAAGCTTTTAAAGCATTTTTTTACATTTTTTTTTTCAACATTTTTTGTGTATTTTTTTTAAATACAAAAAAATAAACAAACACAATACTAAAAAATAAATAAATACAAATACTAGAAAAAACACATACTTCGATACACAATCGATATCGATACAAATCCTCGGCGGTTCTATCATCTTCCTAAGTTTAATTAGGAAGTCAATTAGTCACAGAAGATTAACCAAAATTATACTTGCCACATAGAAAGACCTAACAATGTCTGTGTTTCACTACTCACTTTATGAGGGAAGAAAAAAGGGACAAAAACTTAAGACTAACTTAGTGAAAAGTCAAATGAACAAAACAGCCAGCGCCTGCGACCAAAGCAACTCACGACCCCGAGTACCTCTATAGTTAGACCTTTACCTTCCTCCAAATTTACATCATAAACTCGTACTTCTCCAGTCATGCTAAATGAAGGGAATCAATTGCCACCATGGATCAACAATAAATTGGTATTAAGATGTCACTAGCAAACCCTGCTGGGTTGAGTTGATGTATCCTAAGACTATAATACCCAAACTCCACAGCTTCCCTAGAAAATCTAATATGCTGCGACCGGGTATGGGGTCACATGAAAGAGATACATACACTGAAGTTCCTTGGTGAAAGTAGACATGCATCTGTCACCTTTGGGGTTGATCTGGACCAACTGTACCAGAAGTGGTGCTAGGTCCAGCACCATTTTCAGTCGGAGGGGAGATACCCATTTTCCTTCTGACTCTAATGGCTCGATTATATGGACACCACCGTCTGTAAGACCTAATGCAAACTGATTTGGTTCGGATGGATGTGCCGCAACAACAAGAGGGTGCACTCTCATGCTGTAGAAGTTATGTCGATGGCTAAGTCAAAGATAAGCACAATACAAATCAAAGAGCTGAATCCAAATTGGATAATAGTACACACCTGGGGTTGGGAGGTAGATAAGCAGTTGGATTTATTCGACATCTCAGTCTTAGCGTTGAAGCAGTCAGAACACCCACACTTCCATCTTCAAAGCTCACGTATATTGACTGGCTATCACAGGAATACGTAGCATGCGTGATTGGACCACTAGCTTCCAGTGGGACCCACTGTTTGAGAAAACACAGTTTAAAAAGAAGCTATCAGTGGCCTACAACTACATAAAACTAAATTCAAAATCACATTGTCGGTTTGGACAACAAATGACAAAGCTTGCATATATACCCAATGCTTTAAATATAATTATCATATGCAATTAAAACGAAAAAATCTATAGCAGGGGGAGTAAATTTGTAAAATACAATGGGTGTCTAGTTGCATGCATGCTATCTCTGTATGCATGTATTTATATAACTGGCACACCTGCTTGAGGCAATCTAATTTAGGTGCATCATATATGGCTATCTGCGTTTCGTGAACAACCAGCAAATGTATCTGATCTAGATGAAATTGAACTCGTGTATCTACAAGAGGAGCTGCAGCGCGCCCACTTGGAATCTGCAAGAATTTACTAGCCTGCTTCTCCCATCCATCTGTGTTCCAAACACATAGCTGTAAAGAAAAAATAAAAACCAAAAATAAAAATAAAAAGGTGAGGTGGAGATTTTTGAGTTGATGTATCCACTAGGAATTACTTGGTCAAATTACTCAAATTTTCTCCAATATTGAAAAGGCACAGAAGGACAAAAAGAAAATGGCTAAGTTATTTTTTAATTATTGTTTTTGAGAGGAAAACAGAAGTGCAAAGGCATTAAAAAAAGGCTTGTGAAATAGTGATGCAAGGGAAGTAAATAGAACTGTTTCCTGTGACATTCATTTTAGAAAAGCATTCTGCAGTCTCCTCCTGCACTTGTGGTCCTAACCAAACGGTCTTAACATGAACAGTGATGAATGGTAAAAAAAAAAGAGCCAAGTGTCAGCCAAACATGAATGCAGTTGAGGCCTTGTAAGTACTTCAACAGCTGGTTGGTTAGTATAACGCAACTCTTATGTATTTTACCTGAGAATCAGCTCCCGATGAAACAAGCACATTTAGAGTGTGAGAGAAGGCAAGGCCTGTAATTCTTTTCTGATGACCTTTCAGCTTGGTCTTAACCTGTGATAATGAAGCATGCAAATTGTTATGAATCCCAAATGCCAGTTATTTATTACAGATTTAACTCGCATGTTCCAAATTTAGTAACATAGAGTAAGACCTCATCCACCCGAACATTATAGATTTGAATAGAAGAGTCTTCCATGCCAATGGCAATAATGTTATTGTCTTGAGGGTGAAATGCAAGAAATGTAGCTGCTGGAGGTGGGGGCATGAATGTTGTCATTGTCTGCAATTGAGGAAGCATCACAAAAAATATGATCACATATAAAGAAGCAAATGTATTGAAAATGTACCAATATGTCAAGAGCTCCCCACTCAAAATCTAACCAATATAAGATCTGGTAAGTAATGTGCCTTCTGTTGATTTTTTCCCCCAACACAATATACTTCGAAAAAAGTACAGCTATTCTCATATCCTGAATACCAAATTAGACAACTATTCATTATGATAATGATCTTCAAACCAATCAAAGGTTTCAAGGATGGAATTTCTTTTATAGGTAAGATGAATTTTATTTGTAATCAAGAAAAAGAAGCATGGGCATTATCACAGTACATAGGGAGTATACTTTGAGTATGGCTGATAGGGGAGAGAGAATAGGTCGAAAAACTCTTGAATACTAAAATTGGAAATTTTCAATGATGGATTTTTAGCAGGAAAATTATTTCTGCGGCCACTCGGTAGATTATCCTTGATAACAGCTTCCACACATCACGACTGTTTGGTAATTTCTAGGAAAAGTACTACTTAGGATGGTAATTCTTTTCCTTGTAGTAGTACTTGGAAGACTAAAGTGTCTCTAAAAAGAGATTTTTCAATGAAGATCCTCACCATGGAGAACCTAAGGAAACATCAGATTATTGTAGTTGATTGTTGTAGGGGTAAAAAGAGTGAGGAATTTGTAGGATTATTTGCTACTTCATTGCAAGATTACCAAGCCCCTATGGAATTTTTTTTTTTTTTTGGCAGAGCTGGGTTTGGGTTATGCCTTGAAGCGTTGTAGACCTTGCAAACTGAAGTGGTTTATATGGCAGTTCACAAGTTGTAGTAATGTAGAATAAGGCACAGTATGTTTACTGTGGTGCATTTGGAGGGAAATGAACTATAGAAGTTTTTTTGGAGATCACGGGCAGACAATAGATGAACTTAAAACTTTTTTCTTGAGTACTCTATTCCTTTGGGCAATTGATATAGACTCTGATGGACTGTCTTCACGACTTCCTTGTAACTATTTCTATCTTCAAATAGGTGTTTATCTTATATACATCCTTAGTACCTGAGTTATGCCTTATTTTTATATCAATAAAATTCTATTACCTATAAAAAAAAAGATTTCCAGAAGTGACCAACCAAGTACAATAAATATATGTAGTGAAAAAAAGGAAGCCATCTACCTTGAATGTCATCATATTGAATAATGAAATTTTCCCCCCCGAAGCTGACATGACGTAAGAGTCATTCTTTGACAGTGCAAAACATGGAACAGCATCATCAGAATTTGTTTCGCTTACATCATTTGTCATTAGTATTCCGCTTGGAGGTTGCCATATTTGAGGTACTACACTAGCTGTGGCCTAAAAGAGGCACAGTCATTGTAAATAGTAAGCTGATAGGTTTTGAAATGATAAAAAGAAAATGCAACCTTAAGAGAAACTTCAATACCTTCCCTGTTAAATTTCGATCATTTCTCTGCCACTTCCAGAGCTTGTGTACAGCATTTGATGCCAAGGCCAATATGGCTAGACCTGAATTTGTATAAATTAATCTTGAAACCTGAAGTAGTTGTCAAAATGTCAAGACCATAAGAGAAAACTAAATAGCAACATACACAAACTTTCACCTCAAATTCAAAGGAATCCATGCACGCTTTGTTTTACCAATTCATGCAAGACACCATAATCAATCAAGTTGAAAACTACATGAAAAATATTTTGCAGCACAAGCCAACTGCAAATCCATGTATTTTGAGTCTTCTGGTCAATGAATCCAATCCCTCAGCCTAGACCACAGCAATTCTCACTGGTACCTAATCTTTATAAGTAATGATACATGCACAACCCTTTATACAACCATGTTTTAAAATAAGGGTATTTATGTAAAGTGATGTTACTTTTATAAGTTATTTTACAAAAAATGCCCCCTCATTTAAAACATAATTGTATAAAAGGTTGTAAAAAGGGTTGTATGTCTATCACTTTCCAATCTTTTATAGGCACTGTTGCCTAATCTGTTCATCCTCATTGGCCCAATCCTCCACTAGAATGTGAACCATTCGATCCAAAGGGAATCAAATGTAAGTTATCATAATTACTCAACCGCCTAACTCATATAAATCTTATTGTCTGTCATAACCTACAAACTAATAGCTTTTCATTATTATGTTTACTACCTGTGAGAGACCATGTAAGGTTCTTATGGTGCCAAAACTGGGAAAACACATTTTATTGATTACTTGAACTTCAATAGAGATATGGCAAATTCTCGAGAAAGCATCATATTATCCCATCATTATTAAAACTACACAAATAGATTAGGTAAAATTAATTATAGAACATTTTAAACGTTTCATCAAGCCATTTTTATCAAGGATTTAAAATAAAATGCTCCAAAAAATAAGTATAATACCATATACCTTTAGAGAGAGGTTGCACTAGCAGGCATAGTATGCAAGATGCCTTTTGAGATTACAAGTCTTCTGAAGATTAGATAAAGTGGGATCACCTTCTTCACGTTGTTACATATAGGTTCCCTTTTTGTAGTCCATGGCATGGGTTGAGTTTTTTGTAACAACGGTGTTACTCCACCATAAGTGAGGGGACTAATATAATTTCCTTATTTAAAAAAATGGTATGCAGGATGCAAAAATGTTACTAATAAAAATTCCATTGATATAATCACACGTGATATATACACGCAGAAAGGACTAGGTAAAGCATGCATGACGACCATCAGTGGTGTGTACACACATTTATCTTGGATGCACGAAAACTGGCTGTAATTTTGCAGTGCAATGTGTGGCACCAGAATTAAAAAGAAGACAACTCTGCACTGTCAGCTACACTTGCTCAAATGAACAGGACATAGAATCAAGGGGGAAAAGATAGAGAAGCAAAATATGCCAGAATGCAAAATGGAGCATAAATCTTTCAGCAGTGATATTGGAGGCCCTTTACCTTTTGAAAGTCAACAAAAGTTGGTGAAGTGGCACAAAAATTAACTTAAATTGTGATAAAATTACACAGATTGGGCACATACCCTCACTGGCGTTAAACTATCAGGGAGCCTCAGGGAGCAGCATTGTGATGGTTCATTGATCTCTGTAAGTTTCCAGATCCTAGATTTATCGACTGAATCATCAGCAATTCTGGGTTTTATGTCCACACTTCGACTATCACTGTTCTACACAAACTCCAAAGAAAAAAAATTAAACGGCTTGAAAATAAGTTTTTTTTTATAAGATACATATCTCATTAAAAAGAGAAAAAGGGTCTTGCCCTGCTTGACATATAAATCTTAATCTTAACGTACATCCATGGATGCATGCATCAACAAGAACACACAATCACATGAAACAATAGGCATAGATCAGATTAACAATTTGCTTCTTTTAATAATCTCAATGAGCATCTGAGTTACCCACAAGACATTAACACTCACCATTGCAACCATTGCTGCTACTGGAGGAGCACGATCTCCAATGCTTGTTCCAATAGTTACAACGGCAGATCCAAAGGTGCCTACTGCAGGAGCCTATATAGGAATTGTGCAATTAGGAACTCTAATCAAACAAGATCGGCTGAGTTTGAGCAAAATACCTTAACAATAGCCGCAGAAGCAACTCTAGAAGCATCAAATGTGCGATTCTCCACTGTTTTTAGCAGCCGAATTCCATCTGGATTTGCTAAGATTTTAACACCATTATCATTCGTTGAGACAGCTAACAATATTCCTTCCTTGTTAAATCTAATACAAGGAGAAGCCTGCAGGTTTCAAGACCAATATAACTGGTTGACAAGAAAGTTCTCTAGATAAAAATTGACATGGACTGAAGCGTAACCAATAATTACCGGTAGAGAGCCCTCCGCTTCAGTAGTTACTGATAACCTCTCTCTGTCCATGTCCCAGAATTTGACCAGGTTATCATCACCAGCAGCTAACCACCGATTTTTAGTTGTATCAAATTGCACAACCCCAGTGTGTGCACGCTTTAGAAGACCATGATATGTGCGCCTGACAGCACCTTCACTTTCATTCCATTCTACTAGGAATGATTCTCCTTCTTTGTTTGTCCCACATGAGAACAATCTGAGTTTCCCATAAATCATGATAAGATAGTTAGGTAACAACATCATATGATGCCAAATGTTGACCTAAATGAATGGAAAGTTGCAAGGCAGTAGAAATTCATGTATATACCTTGTCCCGTCAGCACTGTATGCCATTGTGGTAGATGAATGGCCTGGTGCATCATAGTCAACTCTCGAACCCATGTTATCATACAACCATGCCTTTATCTTTCCATCGGTTGCGGTTGAGAAGATGAACTGAAGAGAGGGTAAAAACAGTAAGAAAATCCAAGTCTCAACAGCAATAGTTAGATAATCATGCAATAAAAATAAATCCAACAAAATAAAGCACGTCCATTTTCCTTGTTCAGTGTTTACCCTCTTAGATAATTCCCTCCTTTACATTATGAAAGAAGTTTCACAACTCTATTCAGTCTCAAAGCAATCTTGGTAAGGGAAAAGTGACCAAGCTGTAAGATATTCTAACTACCCATGCTTAATCATTAGATGGCTGAACTTTTAACTCGTGGCTCAGCCAGACAGTGGCAAAGAGAATAATCCTTTCTTTAAAAATTAATCTATGATTTCTCTTTGGTAAGGAACAATTTATGATTGATTTAGATATGTAGAAACAATGTATGATTTTTTGAGACTAGAATACAAATCAACTGTGAAGAAAATTTTTAGTTGGATTGTAGGGATTTCTAGATATCTTGAATTTTAATTATATTGATTTCTTCTTTTTGTTGGGGTGATGGGGGGGTGGGGGTTAGAAACTAATACAGACTATCTTCAAGATTTAAGATGGAATACAAATACGTATATATACATACATATAATCTCACTTAAACATATATATATTATATATAATCTCGTTCCTTTTCTTCCTCAAATATAGGACCCTAATATCTTCGTTTCATAAGGGCAGGGAGACGAAAAATTAATAGAATAAGAGCACCTCAGTTTGCTTGTTTTATGACCAATATATATAGAATGTCAATCATTACCTGAATATTTTCTTTGTGATGTGGACATACAGAATATACAGGTGCTTCATGGCCCTCAAAAGTATACTGCTCGGTCCCAGTGACTGCATCCCACACCTGTATAATCTTGAAATGTTAAAAATAATTTCCAACCCATACAATCAGATCTAGTAATATAACAAAACAAACCTTAATGACTCTGTCCTCGCCACAAGTGACAACACATAGTTGTTTGTTTGGATAAGAGAAAGCGAGATCATTAACACGACCAGCATGGGCCTCAATCTGAGAAACCACGAAGAAATTCATGAAAAAAAATAGTTAGCAAAAAGAATAATATTAAATAAGCATAAGAAAAAATCAAAGGAAAAAAGAAAGGGAAAAATCACTTTACTACCTTACTGAAGAGACTTTTTTTAATGAGTAAGATAAAATTTTGTTAATGACCCTACTGAAGACATTTAAGTAAAAACGGCTTGAAAAAACATTTTGGAGAAATTGGTTGATGGCACAAACCTCCAAGTGGTTTCGCAGACCATCACCACCATGATATGAGTATAGGTGCACAATATGCTTAGAGTATGCAACACCTGTAGTAGGGACAATAAATATATCACCAACAACAAGCCTATTATCACTCTCGTAACTTTATTTTTCTCTGGTATAAAGGACCAATTCTCAGGATTTTATTTCCAAAATGTGTAATGATTAAAAAATAAAATATGGCAACTAAAGCTAGTAAGCACACCAACAAGCGTTCCATCAGGGCTCCACATCACGCGATTTACTGATGCTGTATAATCATTGGTCAGAGATGCCTATAACAGAAAAAGAAAAGCCATTTATTCATTGAAGATAAAGTAATTTAAGAAGCTTCATATAAACATGCCATGTCAAAAAAATGTAAAAGAAAAAAAAATTGTCCAGCATCAAAAGCCATACCTGCAGGGCCGTTGAACATACTCCAAGATCCCATACTTTAAAATTTCTATGAGCAATCCTTTCACGGCTACCTAACTCCCATAACATGACATCACCCATGTTTGTTCCAACTGATACAGGCACACATTAAGTAAGAGAAAAGAAGGGTAAGATCTGCAACTCCAAAAACCTAATTTCAAATAAAACTCCACCACAGGAACAGAAACAGAAATTACATTCAGTACATTAATAAGGCTCACCAAGAAGAAGAATTTGTTGCACTGGATGGAAATCCATACTCTTGACAGCTGATCCCTGATTTAGAGTCATAACAACAGTTTTGGGCAACTCGTCGGTACCATGGTAACTTTGACCATGGCTTTGGGGGTGTATGCCACAGGCAGAATATTTACTGGCAGATTGTTGACCTGTTGAAAAATTATTTATGCATCACCAATTACATAGACTTATTCTTTGGCGTTGATCTTTCAAGCAAGGGCAAAACTAACATACTATTTTTTTTTCAAGCAAAGGAAAAGGCTAAATTTTGGGTTTAAAGACCACATGCGTGGACCTCAGATTCAGAAGATAAAGAATTAGCATCAAAATGAAATAGTAGCATACCAAAAAAATAAATCAGTCATACATATCATTCATGTTATCCCCCCCCACCCCCACCCCTTCCCCTTCTGGCATCGTAACTCCTAGATGGAATCCGTGAAGTGTGCGCAATGAAAAAAGGCAGGCACAAACCAAAAGCCAAAGAACCTAATTAACATTTCTCTGAAATTCCTGCCCTCTATTTGATTTTTTTTTTTTTTTTTTTTTTTTAAAAAAAAAACCCGGTATAAGCTTAGATTCAAAAGAATTTATGTTAATCTATTATAATGACCATTCTATTTCCATAACATATAAAGAATAATCCATTTTAATAGGAGTTTCTAATATGTAAGGGGGGACAAGAGCACTTGAAGGGATAAGTCAGTTAATCATCACTTAATAAGTATGGAATATCTCGGGAGTAACTATATCTTCAAATTAGAGTGAAAATTGCCCACTAAGACATTTTTGAGCAACCCCATCAACTCAAAATTGTAAGACAAATATCATTGATGCGCTATGGGTACCTATTTTCTACTCACAATGTGCCAAGGAAAAAGAATTCAACTGCAACACCAGCAAAACTGTCACAGGAACAAAGAACAAAAGAATAAATTCAATGCTGCTTTGTGTGACAAGGTGGATCTCACAATGTGTCAAGGAAGAGATGAACACTGCAACAATGGCACAACTGTGACTCGAAGAAAGAACAAGAAAGGAGGGGGCCAGGAGAAGGGTAGGAAGATTCAACTCCCATTGTGTAATAAGAGAACCCTCACATCTAACTAACTGCATTGATCAAGATCTTCAGGGATCATAGAGTGGCACCACAATTCTCAAGACATGTTAAAAGATATATCCAAAATCAGATAAGCAAGAGTTTAATATTTTAGTAATAGGACTCGGATTTCCACTTTGTAAATTGAATTTATAAACGATGTGTAGTACCTCATCTGATATTCCAAAATGTCTTGGTCTCTTCAACACATGCTCAGAATCAGCTGTTTGATAGTCCATAACTGGGTTATTGGTAGGGGGCGTTCTAGGGCGCTTCAAGATGGCTGCCATGATGATAAATGAATAAAAAAGTAGAAATGTATTGAATGAGATAAATAAAATAATTCAGGTATAAAAGCAGATTGCAAAAGTATCTTGGTGTACGATATAAAGGTTAGAAGTACATCAATTGAGATGGAAAGAAAGAAATTATGTAGGAAAACCAAATGCAAAAGTATCTTTTTTTTGGGTAAGATAAATGCAAGTATATTAGTGTAAAACACTTCATACTTCTCAGGTTTTGCTACAATTCTGTGTATCCGTATCCTGATTATATATTGCCAATTACAGTCAACCATAACAACTAGATATGCATTCATATCATATTTCCAATTGGAGGTGTCTTGAGCTAGCAAATTAGCTCCAGACACAGCTGGTCAAAAAGGTTAAGTATATGTCAATACCTGAGTTGTTAGCAGCAGTCAAACCGATGGGTCCTGCAGAGGCTGAAGGGTGAGGCACAGGAGACGGATTAGCCATCCATCCAGCAAGAGATGTTGGAAGAGCAACCGGTGTGGGCTGAAATGGCTATAAACATATAGACCAGACTCAGATAAAGAAATTCAAACTTCGAACAACTTAATTACAAGAAAAGCGACATAGTTCTTATCTACTTTCTACTTACACCATGAGCACTCAGTGGCGGAAAAACCCCAGCCTTAGGGACACCACCCATTAAGGGATTCGTGACGGGAGATGGGGCCCGTGCACCATTTGGTGTTCCGCAACTGTGGTCTACAAATAGTGTCTTAATGTCAGGGTTAGGCCTTGGATTCTTACAAAGTTGATGCTGCCAATTTAAACTGCATTTCAATGCAAAAAAAAATATATATACCTATTACTGAAAGCCAAGCTCAACCATTAGGTCCAAATACAAAATAAAGGAAAAACTTTCTCAAGTACCTCTGATTAATTAGTGTTCGCAATCTCGAGTTCTTCAAGGGAGGAAATTGAAGCTTATCTCGAAAAAGGGGGTTAGCCTCGATCAACTTTTTTAGTTCAGCAAGCATTATACCCCTGGCAGATTTAGTATCTCCATATTTAGACAGCTGTTCGTTATCTCTGCAAATCATTACCATGGAGTGATTTACATAGTCAGTATCATTAGAAATCCAAGAAACCAGGATCTACAAGAAAAATTCCATTGAAGATAATTTCTTCATACCGAAAGTTGTCCAAAGTCAATAGCTGCGTAATTTCCTTCAAAAGCTCTTCATTAAATGCCGCGAACACTTTCAAGTCCTTAACTAAAATATCCACAGCTTTAGCACGATCCCTCCTACAATTATTATTAATTTCATTCTCAATATTTCGTACCAAATAACCTACCAAGTAGCGCAAACAAAATGACAAGCTAAAGAAGCGATAGTTTTTGGCAAATCAAATTCAGTAAGCTTTTTACACATACTTGTCTAAAGCTTCGAGGTACTTCTGCTTGCGAATCTCGAAGAAGATTTTCATCGAGTACCTATTGTCGTCAACCTTCGTGAAACCGGAGAGGTACTTCTCCACCTCCTCCCACTCCCCACTGGTCACCATATCCTCAAAATACCTCATGTTGAAGAAAAACCCTGATTCTTGCTCTAACCTTCACAACCACAATCACCCAAAAATAAATAAATTAATCCATAAAACGATAACAATTTATGCAAACATACACATACACAGGAAACAAAAAAAATGGAAAAGTAACCATACCTGTGAACGGTTTCTTTGAATTTCTCTTCGTCGAGAAACTGAAGTATGAGAAACACTAGTTCTCTGCTAAGCGAAGACATGGCTGTGCAGCTGAGGAACCCGAATAAAACTACCACACAGATTTAGAGCTTCACAGATCGATAGCAGTTGAGCATGCAAACCCCTAAATTACGCAGCGAATAAATCCAACAACCAAAACACAAAAGTAGTCTCAATCCAAGAATTCAACCGCAGAGCAAAATCCATGAAAAAAATTCAAGAAAATGAAGAAAATGAGGAGGAGGAAGAAGAGAGGACGGTGCATACCGGAAACAAGGATTGGCAGCCCAGATCGGAAGGTTCTACAGAATTTCTGAGAATTATATATTATTAGTTTTGTTTCCTCAATCGCTCTAAAGAGCATTGGCTTTGGAGAATAGAGCTTTCTCTCTCTTTCTCTGACTCTTCAGTCTTTCATTCGCAACTGACGCGTCTGTTGCGTATTTCTACAGAGAAAGAAAGGATTAGGGATTTGGAAAAAAGAATGAGAGAGAGAGAGAGAGTCAGGGGTGTGAAGCGAAGAAACAAAAGGTCTCGGACAGATTTATAATTACCGTGACACAGAGAGAGAGGAGAGATGGATTTGTGTGATAAGTAGATGTACTTATTACAAAGTGATAAGTACTGGTGCTTATGCAATGGCAATATATAGGCCCGTGGGCTTATAGGGATCATGTATATGCCATAGATTTGGATTTGTTTTTATTTAGGGGGTGGGATTTTCCAGGTGCTCACTGATCTCACACAGTTAATTACTAGTTTCTTTTGTGTATTGTCGCTTTTCTATGGATGGTTTTTTAACTCATTATTTTAATTTTTTTAAATTTTAAAATAATAATAATATTAAAAAATAATATTTTATCATCTTCATTCAACTTAATTATCACAATTTAAAAACGTAACCTTAATCAATATTTAAAGCTATCGTCAATTCATGAACTCTGCTCCCTCCCCAACGTCCTTGTAATGCGCGACCGGACCTTTTTACACGGCTATCAAGACATGCCTTGTAAAAGATCTTTGACACAGTAACAATTTTGAGAATTTTGATATTTATAGACGAGGATAACGAGCTTATTACTTTTTATCATCTATTTATTATTTTATAATATATTTTAATTTTTTATTTTATTATTATTTTATTTTAAATATTTTTTTTACATTAATAGACTCCATTAATAGTTATATTATTTCATTAATAGTTATTTTTTTTAATCATTAAGACTCTGTTTGATTACAAGATTCAACTGAAATCAATTCAGTTTAGTTTAATTTTAAATTGAGTCTTACATCTAAACATTCAATTCTCAAATTATTAAATTCATTTCAACTCAAAACTTCTTTACATGTGGGATCCACAACCTTTTTCAATTTCTCATAAATAATATTAAACTCATATTAACATCTAAATTCATTTTAGATAAACCCCACATAATTCACTCTACCTACTCAACTCACTACTATTCATAAATAATTCAGCTCAATTCAACATTTAAACTCAGTCTAAGTAAAAAAAAGTAAATGACGTAATAAAATAATGGTTGGAGGTAGTAAGTCTATCATTATATTTTAAATGTGTTTTCTTTATTTTAATTGTGTTTAAGTGGATGTTAGAATAATAAGTTAAGATGAAATGAGTTGACTTGAAATAAAAGTTAAAATTTGAATAAAATATTATTTTTTTAATATTATTATTATAAAATTTTAAATTTTTTTATTTTGTATAAAAAAAATTTAAAAATATAATAATTAGATAAAATGAGTTAAAAATTATTTGTATCGGAACCTCTCCTAAGTTGTGTCCAACACAAAAACAAGTTATGAAGTTTTTTTTTTCTTAGGATTTTCTTTTTAAACTGGTCAAATGATATTTACAATTCTATTGTAACATATAAAATATTTTTTTAATTTTTATTTTTCGCAATGCGTACATACGTAATAATTATATCTACGACTTTTCATTTATTTTTTATTTTTATAAAGAGGAGATGACATTCTGAATGAACTTCAAATCAAAAGATTTCTCTTCTAACAAAATGTATTATTGTAATTATCTTTTACATTGATGAATAGCTTCAATACTAAGTTAAAAAGCAAGGGAAATATGTTAAAGGGCAATATGTTAAAAAGCAAGGGAAATACTAAGTTAAAGGGCAACATGTTAAGAGTTAGAGAAATATTTTAGTCATAAATAAATTACTTAAAAGTAAATTTAAAAACTAACATATTTTGATGTAATATATTAAATTATAAAATTATATTTTTATATCTGTATTACTTATTTAAAGACCATATCATTTTGTTGCACTCTCAAATTTTAAATTTTAATTTATGAAAATGATAATCACATGAAATTAATTTAATAATATACATTATTAGCTGTATGGATTTCTTAAATAAAGTTAGGAAAAATGCTAATCTCACTGACTATTGAATTTCAATTTTTTTTTTTATTTAGTGATTAAGGAAGTGATTTTTAATAATTTTATAAATTTTTTTAAAAATAAAATATTTAAAGATATAAAAATAATAATAATAAATCCTGTTATCGGGACCGTCTCGTGGTACTGCTCCAAAGTTAGATACACAATAAATACCATAATATGCCTTAATAACCGCAAAATACCAAACACGTAGTATATGCAGCGAGTACAGGACATTGTACAGTTGAGCGAGTAGAGGCTTGAGAAGTTGCCCAGCCATCAATACGTTGCTTGTCGTACAGGCGTGTGACAGACGTCAGTTGAAATTTGGAAAAGGAATTAACGAAGAAAGATATTTTACAACGAAGAATGGAAACTTATCTTAAAGTTTTCAAAATATCGTACCGGGGGATGTTAATGGTGAAACGTCATTTCGCAATTCCGGCTGTGACGCAAGACAAATTCTGGACGGTTACAATCAAAAGCTCAATATTCAACTCATTTTGTAATCATGTCTAAAGGAGCGGGGGTAGCGATCAAGTGGGAAGGACCTCACCGTTATACAAAGAGTATTGCTTCATCTATAAAATAATTATATCAAATAATCTCACAAATTAATACGATTTTATCTAATCTATTATATATATTTTATAATAAAAATAACTTTACAATCTAACGAACCACGTCAAATCATATTAGATTTTAGGATTGCTTTTATGTAATTTTATATAATTATGTTTTAAAACTAAGATATTTATATAAAGTGATGTTATTTATATATTATTTTATAAAAATATTTATTTAAAATATAATTATGTAAAGAGTTGTAAAAATGATTGTATGTCTATATATATATATTTAATTTTATAGATCAAGACATGCGATTGAATATTAAAGAATCAAAATAAATATATTTTCAACATGACTAGCATTATAAAGAAATCAAAGAGATGTAAACGACAAGCAAAGTGATTGTACATATAACAATCACTGTCTGGATTCTGGCAGTAATCCTCAGCAATAATTTTGAAGTATATATGCTTTAAATAATGCCCCAACCTTGGATTTGATTTTATTAAATTATCATTTTATATTTAGAAGACCTGCAATTGGGATTGTTGTGTGGTTGTTGTAACGTACCTCTTGGAAGTAGAATTAAATTTGGACTGCACTCGCGTAACACTCATTTTTTAAGAAATAATATTAGATAAAAGAAGGTAAGTTTTGGACATTTCTTTTACGTTTTTAGCTTTATCAATTTAAAAAAAAAAATCAAAGTATTATAATAAAAAAATTATATAAAAAAATATATGATTTTATATAATATATTAAATCTATTTTACAATAAAAATAATTTTATAATCTAACTTACTATATCAATTTATAGATTTATTTTTATAAGAATATTATTAGTTACAAGTATCAAATGTATAAGTCTTGTACAAGCCTTTTGTAAAAATGTAGATTTCATAAAAAAAATTGTTTTTTTCACACTTTTACATAGTAGGGTCTATTTTTTTATAATTGATTTGTGCGGGATTTGTGTATTTAAAATTTATATAAATTATTTATCTTCTTGATAGTGACGTGGCAAATTTTAATCTACGTATTAATTATGGAGCGGTACTGCATCAGACACACGACTTTAAACGAAACACGTAAGTATTCCATACCACATATTTTTGAGTGTCTAATGTATTCTTCGATCGGGATTGTTCTTTACTTTGGAAAGTCATTTTCAAGGAGTCTTTATTCGAGTAATGGCGACATTTTTTTTTTCCTTTTGCGCTAGCCGTAGACCAGCTTAGATTGATAAAAGTATAACTTGTAGACTTTTACTTGTTCAAATTGACGTATGTGACGGATAAATAAATATTATAATGATTTTATTTATTTTTTATATATAATAGTGATAAATATTATAGTGATTTTATTTTTTATTTATATATAATAGTGATAAATATTATAATAATTTTATTTATTTTTTATATTTAATAGTGATAAATATTATAGTGATTTAATTTTTTATTTATATATAATAGTGATAAATATTATAGTGATTTTATTATAAATATTATAGTGATTTTATTTTTTATTTATATTTAATAGTGATAAATATTATAGTGATTTTATTTTTTATTTATATATAATAGTAATAAATATTATAGTGATTTTATTTATTTTTTATATATAATAGTAATAAATATTATAGTGATTTTTCTTTTTATTTATATATAATAGTAATAAATATTATAGTGATTTTATTTATTTTTTATATATACTAGTGATAAATATTATAATGATTTTATTTTTTATTTGTATATAATAATGATAAATATTATAGTGATTTTATTTTTTATTTATATATAATAGTGATAAATATTATAGTGATTTTTGGAGAGACTTTGGTACGAAGATGGTTCACTGTGTTTGGCATGTGAAGTATTTTCATCCGTACGAGAATACTTGAAAAGTGTTGAGATATCTTCGCTACCTAAACGTAGCCTTAGACTTTAAAGTCTTTGTATTTTATATTGTTAGAAATACTAGATCAAAGTACATAGCGGAAGCGATACCACCTTGTTGGTAAATCGTAGATCTAGTGCGATTGTTCCACAAAATCTCCAGCATCATTGTTCATCCACGATTTTCACATCGATGATGGAGTGTGCTACGTGGTAATACTATATCAACACTCTCACGTTTCACAACCTAGATATTGTGAATTGAGAGAACTATTTGAGAGAGAGATGGTTCTCTTTTTTGAGTCAAGTGTAATTCACGAGAGAGGATTGGCTATGTAAACTAGGCCATCTAAGCATAACACCCGGCTAGCCATTAAAGGCTAGCCATCAAGGCTCATGAAGTGGTTTAAGAACCACTTCATGACCTCCAAGAGAAGGTGAAGGGGTGTCCCTTTCTTACATTTCCCACTCACATATAGTGGGCAAAACTTCAAGTCTGCATCCCTCAATATGCTCTCAATCTTGTTTATATTAGCAAATAGGTTGTGCAACCATCAAGCACGGCTATAAAAGAAAAATGGGAGCAATATACCAAATCTCTTCGAGAGAAGACCAGTTTAGCAACATCCCTAAAAGTGTCTTGTTATACCCCGACTCATTTGGTCACATCAGACTAAGCATCCATAATCTCCCTCGAGTCTAAATAACTTAGAGCAGTGCTCAATCTCCATAAAATATAATGTACTCACAGCTATGTTGCAACTATTAAGAAGTAACATAACTTGTCAGTAGTGAGTACACTCTATTATCGATGTGTTATCAAATAGTTTTCCCTTCGCCCTCACGTCATTTAGTTTCAGTTTAGTCACTTTCTCAGCAATATCTCTTTGGACCACATCATTCATGGCCATAGATAATATGCCAAAGTAGCAAACACTAAAATATCAACCTCGTGACATACTCAAAGGTTTCTTAAGGGTATAAATAAATTAAGGTCATCAATTATAACCTACAAGACTCACACAATGAGGAAGCAGAGATTTATTCACTCACCTCTACAGTTGGACGCAAAAGTACATGTAGTATGAAATACATGCTACGGTTGAGTTCTCTTTAAAAAAAGAAAGAGCGTATATCTAATCTCAATACATCATATAGATCTTAGTCTAATCTATATCTCAATGCCTAACCCGAGTCCCTCCATTTGCTCGCTATTCGAAATGCCAAAGAGGTTCTCGCATCTGGCTAAATCACGGGCTACATGGATTGTGGGTAACCATGCACGATCCTATTAAATATAATGGACCTCATCTTAGCTCTCACTAAGGCGACATATATTTTGTGTCTTACAACTTGTCCCTTCTAGACAAGTATCGAGTGACACATTGTCTCATATTTGCTCGCTACCTCATTGTAGCGCCAAAGGCGATTGCTCTTGCAAGTAAGCCAATCTAAGCCTGTCAATATACCATTTTCACCATAACTCCAAAATTTATGGTGAATGTGTGTACTTACCAAAAAATGCTTCCAATTACGCCACATGATCATAGAACACATCAGTATCATGTGTACGGTGAGCAATACCATGAGGTAGAGAGAAATCACATGATCAACTACAAATTATTAAACCACAACTCTCAAGTGGTGTTTAATGATCATTTCTCTCCATGTGCATTCTAATGTGTAGTAACTTTTCAAACATACTCCTACCAAGAGACTTTATTTTTACATATAAAAATCTTTTGCAGAACCATGAAGTCAGCGATGACTCATTGTGAATCTCATTTAGGTTAAACTTATAATGTAAACCTTAATTCAAGTCAGCAAGTCCAACTGTGATTTTTAAGAATTTACAAGGTGACCACAAATGTCATTCATCAAACTTAATTTACGACTTCAAGGTTTCATATAAATCTCTTGTATTAAATAAAAGAATGTGAGATAACCATAATTTATTTTTCATTGAGGGCAAAGCGATTAGGGCATTTGCCTCCAAAGACAATCATAATTGTCTAGTCATTACTTTTTGCGACAATTAATTATCTAAGACAATCAGTTCGCAATATCTCTTAGGATGACACTTTTCTAAGATTGTCAACAGCGTTCAAAGAACCTCATTTTATTCAATAGATCGTTAATAAAAAACGACTAGGTACATTGGGTATCTTTAAATAGATAATTTGTTTAGGTCACAAGTAAACAGCAACAGCAGCATTCATTCACTTTTTGTACCAAAATAGTACTAACAACAATCATATGCTCAAAGTACTTCATGTCTAAACATCATAAAAGTTAATCATCTGATTCTCATAGGAGAATCAGCTATTTAACTCCCTTAAAAAAAGTTTCAATAAATATGCAATCAATAGTTATCTAAATACGACTCAATTAATGCCAAGAGATGGATCTATACCTTTATCAATTCTACTTTTCTATGTCAATCAGATCAACAACCCAGGTTGAAACATATAAGTAAAGTGAATTTAAGATTCAATATTGGGATTTCTACTATGTGAATTCAATACCTTTAATGAAACCATAATAAAATTGGATAGTCCAATTTAAAATGATAGACATGACATTAAAAATGGTATACATGCAATATTAAATATTATAGGATTTGCATGATTTATCTATATTTTTGACATTTTCCCACCACTTTTTATGGTGCGTTGATTAGATTTATACGTACGAGTAAATACCAACCACGGTATTAAGTACTTACTAACAGCTTGGTCGATCGATACTATGTATGAGAAAAAGATTATAGAGAAATAATATATAAAGTGGATCTTAAAATTTTTATTAAATATTGAACGTTTCTAAAAAAAATTTGATATAGATAACAATAAATACTATAGAACCAACTTCATATATCTATTTCTCGATTATTTAAGATCTTCAAATTCAAACAATAACTTAAAACTTGAAAATAGGAATTTTGATCACTATACAAGTATTCTTTAAACTTTCATATGATTTTGGGAAACAATCCTCCTAATATACCTGGTTTTCTCTAGAAACAAACCATTTAATCATTTATATATGCTCCAAGAAAGGCTTTTAAGTTACTGAGTGCCACATATTATCAAGTACCATATTCAAGAAATTGATTGATGCACTTGAGAAACTTTTATGTAAAGTTAAACCACCATTTCTTTAAAAAAAATACAGGAATTCTCCTTTGTCCACTAAGTCTCATTATTAGGCCAACTTTGAATTGGTAGGACACCTATTCTTGGGTAAAGACCAAGTGGAATATCTCTTGCAATTTCTAGCTTACTCTATTGAGTCGGGCTACACCCTCTATTAGCCCGACAAATTCTCTCGAGAAGATTATTTGGCCTTTTTATTTTATTTTTTATTTTTTTATACATTTTTTGTATGCCTATAAATATTTTTTAAAAAAGATTACAAAATTATTAAAAAATATTTCTTTAATCATTATGTAAAATAAAAAACACCTACCAGGACCCATTGTCGGGACAAACCCTCGTGGGTTCAGTGTTTTCCTACTCTATTTTCATGGGTAAGAAGTAGGATGGGAGTTTTCAACTTTTCTCGTAGCATTTGTATTGGATTCATCATTTTTATCTTTAAAATTTAATGAAAAATACATATTTTTCATAAATTCAAAATTTTTCTATCCATAACCTCATATTAGATTAGTTATTGGATTCATCATATTATTTTGTTAATAATAATATTTTTCATTTATTTATTTCATACTTTACAATTACACTAACTATATGTTAATTAATAATTTAATTTGATATTTAAATTATTATTTTTCAACTTAAATATATTGTGGCTCAAAATTGGGAAACAATAATTTAAGTAAATAAAATAATAGTTATAGAGTATGAATAAGTGAGTCTTCAAATTTGAAGATGAAATAAAATGTACTGTAGCTAAAAACTTGACATTTGAGATATGGTGAATCCAATGTCAGGATTTTAAAGCTAAAAATCATCAAATTTTGAAGATTAAACTCATGTGATGAACCCAATGATAGTTCTCTCAGTCACTTTGCGAGGGGCTAAATAGAGTAAAATCTGCAATAATTGAAATAGTGATTTCCATTCGCTCTATATATAGTCTATGCTCTCTCATTGTGGTGTAAATTAAACCTTCCATATTATCATTTTTTTCTTTTTGCAATGTGGCTTCCAAACCATTCATTTATTATTTAGCATCCTAATTCTAAATATAAATTGTAAAAGAGTAATGCTAGATATAATTATAAGCTGTACATGTCGTGTATATTCTCTTTAAATAAAGTGAGATCTATTATTAAAAAAATAATTTTTTTCATGCGGATCTAAGATATTCATATTTTTTTTAAAAGGACCATACGCAGTTTGCATACCCAGGATGTAAATAAGATACATATTTTTTAAGATCTTATCCTTAAAATGAAAAATAAATTATGCAACAATATTTTTAATTGTCGGCTAGTTAACATAAATGATACTCGACGGGGGATAGACGGGTTGTGTACTACATTTTTTCTTCCCAAAATCAAGGTTACTGGTATATAAATTTTGACAGTTTATAGTTTTATACTGTATTTTCTCACAGTATTTTAAATATTTTTCCCTCTCAAAAGAGGCGACCTTTCAAAACAAGACAATTATTAATAAATATATTACAGCCTTTTGTTTTAGAAAAAAATATGGATTTTAAATAAAAATAATACAAGAATTAGCATAAAGCGAAAAGATCCATTTTGAGATAGAAAGCAAATAAACTCATCAATTTTACTCAGAAGCAGGGTTTGTGTGCCAAAATGCACGTGTTTTGATAAAAGAGCTTCACATCAATATTTATGAAGATTATGCTTCATTTATTTTTATAAATAAAATAAGTTAGAGATAAATATTAAAAGTTGAATAAAATATTATTAAAAAATATATTTTTTAATATTATTTTTATTTTAAAATTTGTAAAAATTAAATTTTTTATTTTATTTTGTGTAAAAATTTTTAAAAAATTATAATAATTAGATGACATGAAATAAAAATGATTATGAAAACAAACGATGTCTTATCTTGCAAATATAAGTATATCCTTGCTTTTATTGCTTGCCCATTAGAAGATCCCTTTACCTGCCCGCCTACAACGAATCAATCCCTGTTCTCCTTGGAAAAGAGTAATGACATTGGCCATAGATGTAAATAGTGCTAGCGATCTTCTGCTAGAAGAGCTGCAAAACAAAATGCAGATGTTCATACGAAATGTAGATGGAATCAAATAGACAAAAGAAACAGGCAAAGCAGTATTCTGTTTAGATCAAAAGGGTATCCTTTCGCAGCTACTAATTTAGGCGGAAAAAGTTTAGTACAACTCTCATTTGTTCGAGTGCATTAATAAAGGCAATCCAAAGTAACGAGCGCTATATTTTTCACATCCTCGGGAACTTCCAGGCATTAGAGCCTCTTTATTAAAAAAAGGAGACGGGACAACCCAAGTTCCAAGCTACAAAATTCCAAAATTTTGTACTTTGGATGACCAGAAACCTTCATTCAGATGTTCTCAAACAGCCCCCTGGGAGAAGGAACTCAAACTTATCTGCATTCTCTATCAAGTAGGCAGGAAGATGAACAGCAGAAGCCGATCGGGGAATTGATCCCATCTTTTTAATCAACTCCTGGAAGGTGTACTCTTCAGGTAGCATGTCGAAGAGATCATCGCCCCTGCAAATGAGCTCCTGTATTCTTGCATGATCTAAAAAATCTTTCTGCTTTACACGTTCTGCATGGCTATAAGCAGTCATCTTAAACACAAACTCCTGGATGTGCCGAAAACAAAAGCTACAGTGCCATCCAGCATCAGAGAAGATAAGATCAGTTTGGCGAGAATGCCGGTAAAGGGTGTCAGGGCCATAGATGTGGGTTGTGGCTCGCCAGCTGCTATAATCCACGGGGAACTCAAATGAGTACATATAGTGCCGGAGCTCGAGATGCATTACAGGTGGCACCCCATCACACCATTGCATTAATTTCATGGTATGTGGGCTTGGTATCTCGTCAGTATCTGACATGATAAGAATGTCACCATAAGAAATCCCTGACTGGCGAACTAATCGATTTATAACCTTACGTTGTTGGGTCTCGAGTTCAAATGGGTGTTTGTATGATCCGTGAACTGCCACTTGACCAGATAAGATACCATGGACAAATTTCCCCTCAGCAAAAGCAAATCGAGCTCGGTTTGAAGAAAAGAAGAGAGGCTTTGGAATGCCTGTGAAGGTGGTATTGGACTCGAGGATTACAAATTTTGTGACATAGGGATAAAGCTCACGCCACCTGATCTCCAGTATGTCCAATTCATTGCTGAATAAGATGGCATCAAAAACATTACGGGGTTGGGATCGCCGGGACCAGCCATGGAGGTGGCAAAGGTGGTCCATTGATACATTTTCTGCATAATAGTGTGGGAGGTGTTTGAAGGGGGGTGGGGCATTGTCCCATAGTGGTCGGAAAAAATAGGATATGTTCTGGCCATGGGTAAAAATTCCAATCACACAAATAGGAATAAGTATCAGGAGTATGATGAAAAGAAACTTAGGTGGTGATCGTCTGGAGGTCAGGCGGACAGCTCGTGTTGCCATGTCTTGAAGGAGAATGATTAGGATAACTACTTGACATGGTTGTGCCAATTCAACTACCGGAAAAATCAAGTGCCTTCCAAATTCGCTCACCTGCATAAAATCAAAATATATGTTAGGAACTCTATGATAACTACTTCTATAAACAAATTAATGCAGGAGCTAGCCGGTAAGGCCAGCACTAGACAATGTTAAAAGAGGAAACTGCCTACAGAAAGAAACTTTCTAGTCGAATCACGTTCAATCATCTAAGCATTAACAATCCCTTCTCCAAGATAGATGGAAAATTTACCGTAACATAATATTCATCACTCTAGACAAGCAAAGATGTTTTGATGGGTAAAGACGGGCAAACATTTAAATCCAATATAAAGTATTCCCAAACTCTAGACTTCTTTTGAAATTGGTCTAAAGAGTTCTTGATGCATAAACCGAAATGCAGTTCACACTGTCAGCACAAGTTTATTTGTAGCACAAAGATCACATGGGTGATAATCCTCAAAATCTATTCTTTATTTTTTGATAAGTAATCGTCAAAATCTTACAAAGAGATAAAGAGTCTTGATGCATAAACCCAAATGCAGGTCACGCTTGTCAGCACAAGTTTATTTGTAGCACAAGGATCACATGGGCGACAATCCTCAAAATCTTACAAAGAGATAGAATGGTCTGCTAACCATAAAATATGGAATTCTTCTTATCAGTTATAATGAAGAAATTCATAAGCCTAACTCATTTCATAAAGCCGGTTCTACAATAAAAGATTGTTCATTCTTTATAAACATGCCCAAGACCTTGTTTACAGGCAATGTGAGATTATTCCTCAACACCCTTCCTCACGTGCAGGCTAGTATTTTTCCTGGTCCTTGTCATGGGGTAAGTAGCGTGGGCCCACATTCTTCCTGTGGCAGGCTCTGATACCATGAAGAAATTCATGAGCCCAACTCATATCATAAAACCAGTTCAACAAGAGAGGATTGTCCATTCCTTATAAACAAGCTCAAGACCTTATCCACAGACAATGTGAGATTATTCTTCAACACCCTCCCTCACGTGCAGGCCAATATTCTTTTTCTGGTCCTTGTCGCGGAGTAAGTAGTGTGAGCTCCCATTCGTCTTGTGGTAGGCTTTGATACTATAAAGAAATTCATGGGTCTAACTCATCTCATAAAACCGGTTCTACAAGAAATGATTATTCATTCCTTATAAACATGCCCAAGACCTTGTCCACAGGCAATGTGAGATTATTCCTCAACATATAATGCCTCCTTAAATTTTACCAATGGCAATGGACGTCATTTACATGAAAAATGAGAAATATAGGACCCACATGAAAAAATTAAGTTTTCAACGAAGGACTCCAATCTTTTTCAAAATGAGTGTGTGGCGCTTGCACAACCCATGACTGTATGCATTACTCTTTAGATGCAGCCCGACGTTGGCTCTCTTCCCAATGGTGCAACCCTTAGAGATGCACTCAAAGTTGAGATCCGCATAAACAAGAAATAAAACATGATCTTGCAAAACTCGAACTTGTCCTTAAAAAGGACACCGTGCTTGAAATTCTAAACAAACAACACTGTTGCAAGCTGAGAGAGGACTAGATTTCCGCAATAAAAATTTGTAATGATAAGCTAGTTAAAACCCAGAGAAAAGTGTGGAAGATTCTTATAATTATAAAAAATACTACGGAAAATAAAATAGAAAAATAGAATATGCAACCTCTTTCTCAGGGAAATGTTAAACATGCTCAGAATCTATCTTGCTTAAAGATTTAGGGAGAAAAGAGAAACCTTTAGATTAAAATATCTAACATTTTCCTGTAACCAATTTAGAGAGCTTTGTGTTCTTAATAATTATATGACTGCAACAGTGTCGGTCCCTGTGATTCACAACCTAGGTTTTCAGTAAAGACCTACTCAAAAAAGGGAAAAATGATGGAAAAATAGAGCGCAATGTTTTAGCCCAAATACATTTTTTTTATAAGTATTAGCCCAAATACATGAGTATGATCACTCACATTAAGAGCTGGAATTCGTTCTATTCAGGACATTGCAGTATAAATATGCATATAAAGCACAATTATTCTTTACAGGACATTGCAGTATGTATGAGATGAAGCTCAAAGTGATGGGCATTGAAACAGATGCATCAAATTTTACAGCAGAGCTAACTAAAATTGGCACATAAGGCTTACTTTTTGGGGGTAAGTTTCCAAACATTGAACAAAATATTTAATGGTTCAATGAAGAAGGACAAGTAATTCTTACAATAGCTCATCCCCAGATGGAAATTGGTAAAGGAACAGCAAGATATAAATTGGAAACCCAACTAAAAGATATAATGGAAAATCTTCCATTTAATGAAACAAAGTTCAAATAAATTCGAAAAGCAGTACAGAAAATCACGCTACAAACTAATACTCACGATTTTGCATTTGCATAGGTCCTGAATGCATTCCCGCCAGTTCCAGTTCCAGATAGAGAGAGAGAGGTAGAGTCGAGTGCCCACGTGAGAATGAGATGGCGGAGTGAAGCAAGGAGAGACAACCTGAGGACAGTTTCCATCCCCTGCGGGTCTGCAGTTGCGACCTTAGGGTTATTGAAAAAGCAACCAACGAAAGCAAGACGCGTGGAGAAACGAACAAGTGTTATTTTGCTAAGGATACCGCTCAAAAATTTTTCTCAAGGCTTTTGATAACTAAAATCATCTCAATTTATCTCAATTCATTATTATAATTTTTTTAAATTTTAACAAAAAATATAATAAATATTTTAACTTTTTCAAATCTTAAAATAATAATAATATTAAAAAATAATATTTTAACAATATTTTATCATCTAAACTCAACTCAACTCAACTCAATTCAACATCCAAACACAACCTAAGGCTTCGTTTGGAACTTAAATTCATCTCAATTCATCATTACAATTTTTTCAAATCCCAATATAAAATATAATAAACAATTCAAAATTTTCAAATCCTAAAATAATAATAATATTAAAAAATAATATTCTAACAATATTTTATTATCTCAACTCAACTAAACTCAATTTAACATCCAAATACTACCTAATTACTTGTACTATAAATTACTTCGTCCATATAAAAATAGTTATTCTATTTTCAATTTTAAGTTGGTGTATAAAATGGATCAATTAAATGATAAAATTTAATTTATAAAATTTAAAATTTAGTTTTTAAATTAAATTTTGTCATACAAGTATATTATTAGATATTCTCTACGTACCGACTTGATAATATCATTTTTATATAAAAATTAAAAGAAAATATTTAATAATTTGACATAGTACATTAAATTATAAAATTATTTTATTATAATATAGATTTAGCATATTATACCAAATTATATTAATTTTAAAATAATTTTTTATAATATTTTGTAGACCTAACATTTTATCATTTGTTGATCATCTCCTCGCAACCGTCATACCAGTGAAATTTGTCATGAGTTATTTTCAGTTTTTACTTTATCTTTTTCTAGTTTTTTAGATTTTTAATAAGAGGCACTTGTTGCAATTTCTTAAAGAGGGAGTAAATCATATTTTTCTTTTAGTTTGAGAAACTGATTGTCAAAAATTAATAATTTGATGAGTAATTATATATTTTTGTTTTATAGTTACATGTTTTTATATTGACAAGGAAAATGGTAGAAATACAATCCTTTTCATAATTTTTATATAACTATATTTTAAATAAGAAATATTTTTATACAATAACTTATAAAAGTAACATTACTTTATATAAATATTTTCATTTTAAAGTATAATTATAAAAAATTGTGAAAAAAAAAAAAAAAAGTTATACATCTATGGTTACTCTATTGATAATTTGGTGTATGGGTCGAACTTCCTATGTCCGGTTGTAGATAAACTGTACGTGAAAGAGTAATGATGTATTTAAAAAAAAATTATATAATTTTGATATAAACATGTATTAAATTGAAGATATTTATATAAAATAATATTATTTATATAAATTATTTTATAAAATATAATATAATTATAAAAAAAATATAAAAAATAACATTAGCCAACTGTGAAACAGTATCATTTAGCAAAAGAAAATGACTGACGTGTCATTCAAGGCTACCACGTCATCCACGTCAGCTGACGAAGATTGCTAACGTCGGTCACTAACGTGGCAAAGATTGCTAATTTCCTATTTTTATTTTGTAATCAACTGTTAAATGATTTGACTTAGCAGTAAACACTGTGATACGATTAATGAAATGTGAAGTCAAGCCAGACGACATACGAAAACGTGGTTGGTCCAAAAACTGTAATTAATCCTTTAATTAATCAGCTGCATTTCTTTAATTGGACCTTATTATAAGGATTAATGACTTTTTTGAGTCATTTGATTGAAGCATCTAAAAAATGAAGATTTTTAAGTCAACTGAGAAAATATATATTAATTAATTTATTATGAATAATATCCAGGTTTTGTTTAGATATATAAATAATTTCATCTCATCTCATTTTATCATTATAATTTTTTTAAATTCTCATACAAAATATAGTAAATAATTTAACTTTTTAAATTTTAAAAAAATAATAATATTAAAAAATAATATTTTATTCAATTTTTAATTTTCATTTAAAACTATCTCATCATCCAAACATGCCTTAATGAAACCCACTTGGCCACTAGTACTCAAAGTATATTATATTTTTTAGATCAAGTTCTTACAAACTTACTGCAAATTTTACTACAGATTTCTTACAAATTTATTGCATATTAATTATTTGAAGATGATTTTTTTAATGGGCAATTTCCTGGTGATGTAGCTCTGATCAACCAGTCAGTCTCTGGGCTATAAATATCAAATAGTTGCAATTCATTACAGACTAACCAGAGATCTAAGAAAAGAAAAACAGCTACTCGGTGGATAGGAACTAGAGTGCTACCTATCCCCTACGGATTAGGGCCACCCCTTTCTTGCACTCGGCCCTGCTTGGGGTAGGGGGGTCACCCCTGTCCCCCACCCCCGGGATGTAGGGGTGGGGTACCCCACCTAAGAGGGAGGGTGCGGGCCCGCCCCGCCTCCATCTATTTAAAAAAAATACTACATTTGACTTGGTTTAAAAATTATTTCTAAGTGAAAAAATAATTAAAAATACTTTTTTAAACCCAAATTATAAATTTAAATTTTGTAAATATAACTATAATTTAAAAATTATGTAAATTTTAAATTTGCTAGTGCATATTTTGTGTAAATTGTAGTGTATTAGCTTTGAAACTATGTAATTTTTAAATTTTTCAATACATATTTTGTGAACAATTATAACAAAGTGTAATATATATTTATATATACACAATTTGTAAAATATAAATATATATTTATGTTTATATATATATATATAAATGTAAGCGAGAGCGAGGCAGTGTTGGACCCTTCCCGCTAGGAGCCCTAGATGTAGGGCGAGGGGCCCCGCCCTCACATGGGCGGACCGGGATTGCCCGCCCTGCCATGCAGAGCTGGGGTAGAAGGGGCGGGGTAGCGGGTGCGAGGCCCCCTTGCCCACCCCTAATAAGAACATTGAAAGCTTTGAAGTGACAAATACTTACAAGCCCTGAGGGCTCATAACTAAAGTCATGCAAAGATAAGCTTCGTCTGGGTGATGAGATGATCTCAAATGATCTGTGAATTGATACGTAAATAGAAGTACTAAGTTAAGATGTTTTAAGTGAATTTTGTGATTCCATTGAGATGTGTTTAAATATATGAAATAGATTGAAATATATTTTAAATTTTTTATAAAAAGGTGAAAAAGTAGCAAGTCTTATCAATAATTAGTTTGAGATAGGCTGAGACAATTAACCCAGCACCCAAACATACCCTAAATATCCACTGCCAAAATATTTGATGCACAATGTCGGGTCACCAATACATGATACATACTCTGAGGAATTATATAGAGTGGTGTTACTCACACCGAAAAATGGGTATCAAATGGGTACCAAACAGTGCAATTTTTTTTTTTAAATATTTTTTACAAAAATAAAATTTACAAACTTATTAAAAAATACTTCCTTAACCATCAAATAAAATTCGATAGATAAATTTGATGGGAGTAGTGTTTCTCATTATATAAAGCCAAGATGGATGTCAATAATAAAGTAAGAAGAATAAATAAGTTCAAATAAGCAAAAGAAATTTCAAGGAAATTTAAATATAAATATTCTATTCGCAAGTCAATGTAGAGCACATAATCACATTATTTAAATGATTATATATGATTTATAAAATTTAAATTTTAAAATTTATCTTTTAAATCAAATTATACTACTTAAAATAGTAGTGTGATACTGTAGATACCTTAGAGCAGCGTGAAGTACTCAAGTAGTTATAAAATTGGACGTTGCTACGTCCATTACATTTCTCTACCGAACACTCAAAACAGTTTTTTTTTTTTTTTTTCTTGACCTTTTTTTAAACTATTTAGATATTTAAAAAAAAATTACATATTCATCTAAATATTCTTACTTAATCATTAAGTAAAAAAGAATTAAAAAAAATTCGATAGAAGATTTCGGTAAAAATCTTACGTGAGAATAGGATTTTCCTATAAAATTATGTATATATATTTCATTTTGGGGTAAACGGTTAATGGGTTATCCATATATATATATAGGATATACATGCTAGTTAGGTTGTTCGTGATCTACTGCATGCGTAAACCATATATTAATTACATACTCATCCAAAATTCATGCAAATGAAACTGCATTGAGTCTACTAATTAATTTGTATATATAGAGCTAAACTCGGAGGAATGCAAAGCGTGCTACAGCTAGCTAGCTCTATCAACGGCTACTCTTCAGCAATTTGATACGTCGCACCGAACGACTGAAAGTTCTGCAAAAACATAAATTCCATCACGAGTTACAACAAAAAAAAGTTGCATACCTCGAACAATTTAATACGATTCTTAATTTTTTTTCCTTTTTTTTTTTTATAATTATTTAACATATTTAAATTGGAGAAAAGAATGAACAAAATGATCGAGGGCCTGCACTAGTTTAGTGGCTGCCAAGTTGGTCATCTTGGCTACCTGTTTATGCAATCAATTCAACACTTAGAGTTCGTTTGCTTCATAAAATCATCTCAACTCATCTTAACTTATCATTACAATTTTTTTAAAATTTAATATAAAATATAATAAATAATTTAACTTTTTCAAATCCTAAAATAATAATAATATTAAAAAATAATATTCTAACGATATTTTATCATCTTAATTCAACTTAATTTAAAATCCAAACACAATCTTAACATTTTTAGGACGTTTTTCCTTTTTATGAGCTCAAATTGCAGTTGATAATTAAATTCATACACAGTACCTCCAAGATACATCTTCAGTAAATAGCCAGTCTCCTTCCCCGTCCTGGTAAGCAAGCCTATACTGGTTTAAATCCTTCTGACCCGTTTCCAACCACCCTTGAAACAAAACCAAAAAAGGGAAAACATGTCAATCCCCTGCTTCGCTGTTCCTCGTTGAACAATATATTCCAATACAAAAACTTTCATAAATTGTACTTACATTGCCCGAACATGTCCATTAAGGTCTCTGTGAGCGTTTGGAAAGAATGATGGAGGCTTACGTCGATCTTTCTTGCTATTGGAACTCCTTCCATCTTCACCTTCACGTACGTTGAGTTTGATCCTCTGATTCCAAAAGCAAATCCATTCTCCAGCCCTACTGCCCGATTGTTCTCGTGGCAAAGCCTCTTATTCCACCACCGTGACCTAATGGGTGGCCACCCCACCAGACCATCTCCATTATCGCCATCTTTTCTATATTTCAATTCAATCAAACAACCTCAATCATTCTGTTACTTATCCAAAAAAAAAAAAGCCCCAAAATTTACAGAATATAAAAGGGAGAGAGAGAACTTACTTGTTGTTAAAGGTGACTAAAGAATGATTCTCGAGGTCTTTGGGGTCGTCTTCCTCGTTTGGATGGAGGTTCCAAAGCAGCAAAGGAAGCGTTCGAGGCACGGTGCTATCCGTAGCAGTCTCAAAGGTTTGGTCGAAACTACGTTTTTTGTTGTTGTCGTTAATATCTGTGCAGCTAGACGCAACAGTGAACGATCTGTTCGAGATGGCTATCTCCTTAGGCTCAGAAGCAAAGTAATTCAAATCGAACCCTTTGGAAGGATTGCTTGGAAGAGCGAGACCCAATTGAAGTTCCATGTGTAATCAATCCAACAACAACAATACAAAAAGGAAACCCAAATAAAATAAGAACCAAGAACGGATTTTGTGTATGTGAAAGCAAAGGACAAGTGAACGACTTCGTGTGGCGTCTAGGAAATCTGGGATTCTTCCACATAGTAGGGGTTTTAATGGCGCGCGCGCGAGAGAGAGAGAGAGAGAGAGAGAGAGACAGCAGTAAATGGGGATAGCCCGGGGTGAGCGGGAGTGGGGACAGGGTGTTGGGAAACAAAGAGGAAAGGGGTCCATGTCAGTGCTCCACTTTAGGGCGACCCAGTTGCAGTGCTGTTCCTTTGCTCATTGTTTTCTGAACTCTAGTCCCCACCCCCCCCAACAACACTACCCTCTTTTTAAAGCTACTCACGCGCATCCGGCATCCCATTACTTCTCCGTACTTGGGGGGCACACACACTACTGTGCTAGCTCCTCTTCCTTGGAATTTGTTCTTTCTCATCATGTACGTGTAATTATAGAATGACATCTATGGATTCTTTTGGTCTCCATCCCACGACCAAATAAATCACGATTAAAATCGAAGATTCGTTGAAATTGAGGGCTCATCTAATTACTACATATACAGTATTTTTTAATGAGTAATGTCATTCATTATCATAATTTTTATCATCTTAATTCTCATTATCTACTCATCATCGTATGATATGATATTAGATAATTAAAAATTATTTATTATATTTCACTTGTGAACCTATCATATAATTTCAGATTATGGAATGATGAGAGAATGATAAAAAAATAGATGATAAATAAATTTATTTTTTTTTAATTATTTATTCAATATATTACTAAAAGATTCTCTTGCATTTTTCCACAAATTTTAGGTGGATCAGAAAAAAGCTAGTAAATTTGAACTATGTAAGTGAATGTAAGCCTTACGGTGTTGTTATTGCGGACGTTGTGTCCACGCTCCCAATATGGTGGCCCTCCATGAGCTGAACTGAAGGATCTTTCGTGACCAATACTGTAGATTTGATTTAGGTATCGTTTGTATTTAAAGATGAGTTGAGATGAATTATGAATAGTAATGAGATGAGTTATGAATAGTAATAAGTTATGAATTAAAATTGATAAATAATAATAAATAATAATAAGATGAGTTGCGATGGATTGAGATAGATTGCGAATACAAACCGGATTTTAATTTCCTTTCCTTTTGTTTTTTTTAATGGTTCTGAATTAATTGCCTAATTAAGTGAGCTAGTGTCACGAGAGTCAAACCGTGGGACCAGGGTGGTGGGCCCTGCACACTTTAACATTCTTGTACTCAAAGTGTTGGACATGTTCCTTTCCTCTGTGTGGTTGGGTTCACTACACATTTCTTTGTTTTTCTGCTTGACGAGTCCTGACATTTCGAACTACGCGGCATTATTATTAACTTTTCTTCTTGATTAATTATCGACCGTATTAATAGTTGTAATGCGAATTTTTATTTTTCTTTTATTTTCTGAATTTATTATGATTTATATGAAAACGAAAATTAAACTCTATATAGTGTATATAGTAAGACTCATAAATATATGGTTGATGGCTTAATTAAGTTTGAGAATGAAGAGGAGAAAATTACTTTTCCATTCAAACTTAAGTGGACAAACACACCGCGCGCCGTGTTTGATGCATAAGTAAACACTGAGCCAAACTTAAATTAAACACAGAGATATAGGGATTTATGATAATGAGTAATGTTAGATATAATTATAGATTGTGCTAATGTAATTTATTTATTTTGAAAAAAAGTAAGATTTATTATTAAAAAATTAATTTTTTATGTACATCTTATATTTATTTACTTTTTTAAAAAAAAATACACGATGTTAACGTATTTTATAACTGTAAATATTATTTCTTTATGTTAATAAATAGATAAATAAAATATAAAATATTTCATTACGAGATTTTGACTAAGGCCTTTATAATTATCATTACGGCGAAGTTAGTGACACGTGGATCGTGGACTACTATCTATAGACAAAGACTTGCAAAAACAATAAATAATTAAGAGATCAGTACTGATCATGTGTTGGCCTGTTTATAGATGTTTAGAAAGTGTCATCAATCGTGTTTGTGCGAGACAGATCATGTATACAATATATATATATATATATATATATATATATATATATATAAGATATTGATGTTACAAAGCTAGCTGCATGCAAACACACGTGGTACGTACCGGTACGTGCTTAATTGTTCTGTTACTAATACAATCCAACACGATATTATGGTACTTGTTGTGTATATATATGGTCCCTCGTTCACCAACGTACGTACAAGAAAACATAGTTCCCAGAGTTTTAACTTTTGCCCCCCTCCAACCAAATTGCATCATATATATATATATATATATATATATATATATATATATATATATATATAATATGGGTCCCTGTCAGTGTAGCTCGATCGAGGAGGCCTTGTAATGAATATATATAGATTGAAAGAAAATTAACCACACGGCCGGGGATGATTTCACGTGATCATGATCATCACCGGCAAGCCCGCGAGATCCCTGCGCGCATCATCGACGTTGAAGAACCCGCACGAGGCATGCAGTACTGCTATGTGGTGGCATGCATGCATGCACCAATGACCCATATTAATAAAACAAGTCCCATATTGTATATGTTTAATCTAAATGAAATCATGGTGAGATCATCCAGCTATCACTGGTCCAATTTCATAGGAAAGGACCACACCCACATGATGGTTCATAATAATTCCAATTATATTCCTCTGTCGGTCAGTTTACAGTTGAATATATGACCAGATGCTTTTCCCATTTCAATGGGTGAAGGATGAGTACTTGACCTGTATGTCTCTCGTTATATGTAGTCCACTTAATGCTTTGTTGAAAAAAGAATGGGTGGCTCTTGTGTGTACGTTGAGCTAGCTAGCTGGTTTCAACACTTGAAAGCTAGAATTACTAATACGAAATGATCACGTACGTAAGAATTACTAATTCTTTCATGTGTTGAAAAATGAATATTTATGATAAATTATTTATGATAAAAATGATTAT
The DNA here is from genome assembly GCF_004785595.1 of Juglans microcarpa x Juglans regia. NCBI lineage: Eukaryota > Viridiplantae > Streptophyta > Magnoliopsida > Fagales > Juglandaceae > Juglans > Juglans microcarpa x Juglans regia. Next base: position 39,378,232 of record NC_054596.1, read on the forward strand.
TTGTGATAAAAATAAACTCATCTTAAACGAAAATAATTATTTAAAAAAATAACTAACAATAAATAAGCAATATTGTAATAAGAAAAATAAAACGAGTTCGCGTACCAAATCGCACACCAATACTAACATGTATGGCATTCGTTTAATAAAATAGTGTGAATTAAATATGATAATAATTTTCATGAAATAGAAGACTTTATATTCTTCTCTCAAAATTTTTTTCTTTTAATTTTTTAATAAATAAAATTATATAATAGATAGTACACGATTTGATGTATCAAACTGTTTGAAGAAGTCTCTTGTAATAAATGGAGGGACCGGCTCCCCGGTCACGCACGCCCCTAGCCAGGTAGGTATAATATTTCAAACAGCTCATCTTTGATAAATTAGGTCCCCCAACACCATTTGGGTCCACCAAATTAGATTTATTTTCTATATGCTCATGCTTTAGCCGGAAACTACTCTTGTCCCATGTTTGATGAAAAGCATTTCTTCCAAAGCTAGCTATCATGCATGCATAAGTACTAACTAGCTAGCTCACTTTATAAATATTATTATATTATTATTTATAAAAATATTATAATTGGATCAGCTAGCTAGCTCACTTTATAAATATTATTATATATAAACGATAAAAACTTCTCCAAAAAAATTAAAACCAATTTGATTTTGACTTGATTAATGTATTTTTTAAAGTACTCGTGTACGTGTTAATTAATTCAGAAACTGACCTTTCATTAGTATATATGGCGTGAAGGTCGGAAAATGTTTTCCTGAACTAGATATTGTTGGTTGGTGATGTTTTGACTTTGTGGCCTGATTGTCGGTTTAGGGATCTTTTTTTTCCACATTTGCCTTCAAGATAAGCAAGCGATAGATACCTCATCCATGCTGTTTGGTTTTGAATTGAAGGACGGACGGGATCAGACAGAATGGAATCGTGCCATTTGTGTTCATCATGGGGGACCATTTGACGCCTAATCATGTTCCAAATTCCATCTTCTCATCATTCACTGATCCCTTCCTTAATGATTTTGCTAAAAAAAGAGAATCTACTTTTGCCATACATACCGGCCTGTTCCGCATATAATTAATTTTTGATCTGTTGGTAACCCAATTTTTAGCTTTAGTGCTTTTAGTGGTAGAGTTGTTTAGAGTTGCATTAAGAGTCTTAAAAAATATTTAAATTGTCTTAAAAGCTCTTTAATAGATAAATTAAGTTGTTTAGATATTACATATTAAATTACTTTTTAATCTCAAATAAGCTAAAAAGTATGTGCAAAGAAAATCATCATTTTGATAATATTTTTAAAATACCATGTATACAATTACTTTAAGATAATTACAATTTTCAAACTTTAAAAAATATGATCATAATTATTAAAAAATCAAATCATCGTCAATTTTACTTCATAAATCACCTTTTAAATTTATTTCCAAACAAATGTAATATGTTTGAAAGTACTTTAAACATATGGTTATAACCAAATAGTAAATAACTTTTAATTGTAGAACTTATTACTTAAGTTATAAGCCTTAAAGCTATACACTATATTTTCTACCGTAATCCCAAATATGCACCAAGTAATGTTCTACTATTAAAAAGTTATTTATTTTTTAGTAACTATATGTGTAAAACATTCAAACATATTATATTTATTTGAAAATAATATTAAAAAATACTTTTTGAGATAGAAATAAAATATCATTTCAGATAGTGTTGTGCCAGTGATAAGATTAGATGGAAAATTTGTAATTATTTAAAAGTTGCACGAGCATTTTCATCTATTGATAGTCTTATTTAAAATTGGAACTACTTTTTGTATTATCTGAAAAATCATATTTGAGGAAAAACATAAAAATGTTTCTTAAATGTACATTTTAACTTTTTTTTAAATAAAAAATACTTTAATATATAACAACCAAACATCTTAATATTATCATTAAAAAGCATTTGAGATTATTTAAATACTTTTTACTACCTCTAATACAAGGCCAAACAAGCCCATAGAACTTGGACCCATACGGCCAGCCTTTTCCTAATTAATATCACATCTATAAACCTCTGTCAAATATTTACTTAAAGAGGACATTAACATCCACTACATTTTATCATTTATTTTCAATATATATATTGACAATAATTTAATTCTTATCATGAATTAAAATAGAAAATAATATATAAATTTAAATAAATGATGTGACACAATCTTAATTATGTTGATGCACATGCATCGGAATTTTTTATAAGATTAAAAAGTAGATATACCTTGTTATCATTCCCATGTTGGATCGAAACCAGTAGTAATAATATTTTTGCATATATAGATCAGCAATTCCCAGTGCCGGCCACTCATTAATTTCCTCTTTAATTCTGTGTATTAGGGGTCTTTGCCTTGTTTTTGCTTTCTTCCATTCGATAAGTACACGTGGGAGCTGGACTACACATTAATTAGAAAAGAGTAATGTTATATACAGAGTTATGTTTTGTGTAAGTGTTGAATATTTTTTTTAAAAAATAGTATAATATATTATTAAAAAATTATTTTTTTCATGTGAATCCTATATTTGAAAGTGTTTTACACATATGGTCTTATTCTGTGATTCTACAATTCGTAGGCCAATGAGTCTATTTATAAATAACCAAACGATGTTTTCATTTTTCTGAAATCTGATACGAACAAGTGTATTTATTATGCCTATTACGAAGTGACACAATTGTTGGACCCAGTCCAACAATTTATGGACTGGTTGTAGCCTTAGCGCTTTTATTTGGAATCCCTTTGTTTAAATCCTATAACAATATCTATTTTTTCTTAGGTTATTTCCTTGGACTTACCACTCTAGCTTTTTTGAATTACATTAAGATTTTACTCCTACAATTATTTATTTCTTGGGACAATAAACCACGAGGAATGACTGATTAGAACATGAGGAATTAGCATACTGATTCGCCCTCTTTCTTCCATTTCTTATTCCAATGAAATATTTTTTGTAGCAAGTTTTACAACAAACGAGATACTTCGGAATTGACATAAGGCCTAAATGCCTAATACCTGATTCTAAAAAAAAAGTACGTATACTTTTTTTTTTTTTTTTCAAATGGAAATTTCCACTTTGCTTCCTCTCCAACTAGCTTGCCCAAGTTCGAGTCCCAACTGACACGATTTGGAAATTTTATTTTTTCCATGCATTGCAGCGCCTTGCGCTTGTACCTTTTAACACGTCGTAGTGCGCCTTGGTGCTGGGCAGCTCACCGTGGTTAGAGCAAGCTCTACATAAATCAATAAAAAGTTAAAACCCCTCTCTTGTCATGTGGGTGATTCCCCTTTGGGTAAATCAAGGGCATCAATACCACTAAGTAAGTGATTGACTTATAATGCAATTATGGCCCCAAAATAGTATAAGACTTGTAAACTTTTCATAACTTATATCTTTCCAAAATAATTCATAACTGCCAAAAATAAATCCCCAACATATTATTAATATTAAATATAATATATATTATTTTGAAAATATTTCTAATAATCTCTTACCATTTTCAAAATATATCCTTGTTAGAATAGGAAAACTTATACATAAATGCATGTATCTTTTTGACTTGAACCTTCATATAGTAAAAATACATCAAAGCTAACCAGGATGGCATAATAGACATGTTTTGAACTAGCGATTCTATACGATTAGTCGGATATATCTGACATATAAATTTTCTTCTCTTTGGGTAGTTCATAAAAACCGACACATGGATTGGCCTTGTGTCTATATCCTGGTTTCATGAGTACTCTAGAGACAAAACCTAATTCGCATAAGAGATGACAACACCCCTGACACTCATAGACTTGTTGAAAATGTCTTGTAACTAAACATTTCAACAAAATCATGTTATAAGTCTATTAAGAGCTTATTGCTCAGCCTCTTATTTTCACTACAGTATCAAATACTTAAAACCTTGGAATGATAAATTAGTTTGAAAACTAATTTTAATATCACAGTGCTTGAAAACCACAAACATATAATGTATTTTGCTCATTGAACTAATCAAGTTATGATATGTTCAAGAGTTGAGTTGAGTTTTCATTGTTGGTGATTTTATTGTTTTGGCTTTAACTCATCCCTTTGATGTCCCACATCAATTCTTTTGCAAGTTCTTTAGTTAATGAATATGCTAGTTTCAGCAATATCTCATATAATCAATTATAATTACTCCATCTGTAAGTATTGCCTTAATATTCATAGACTTTCCATTACATATATGGCTTAGGCCCATGACAATATTTCCTAACTGTCACAATGCAAATATATTGGTAGCATTGATTTTTGGCCAAATCCTAGATCTCTATCAATATTTTCTTTGCCACTTTGCCTCTTTGCTTCAAGAAGCCAATGTTATAAACTCAGTCGTCGTGGTTGAGTAAGTCATGCATGCTTGCTTCTTTGATCTCAGGAGATTACTCTTCCACCAAGGGTAAATATCCACCCATTGGTTGATTTGTGATTATCATGCTCAGTTCCCAACTGGCATCTATATTCCTTCTACAACCGAAAGAAACCCGTTGTTCTCAATACTATAATTTATGATATTTATCAAATATCATAAAATGCTTTGTACAACTATCCAAATAACTTGATACTTTAAATGCATTATATAAACATAGCAATATATAGAAAAAATCATATATAGAAGTCACATTTTTTTATTTGTTTTTGTATGCATATTCATAAATCAAATCATATAATTTTGAGGCTTCTAGCATTAATTTGTTCTAAACAACAATGCAGTAAATAATATGAATTAAGAAAAATATTAATTTAACTAATAATATCGAGTTTGAACATGCATTCACTTAGATATCCCTTCTCCACGAAATTACTGTTTTTGGTTAGCACAAATTTATCTGACACAAAAATCAATTTAAACCCAAACTTATTCAAAAGACTACCAGATATAAGATATTTTCTAACTTCTGGTACATTATACACATATTTGAGAGTAAGAATTATTTTGGAGGTAAACTCCATTTTTATTGTCCATTTGCCTTTACCTACGGCAGTGGATGAGTTCTCCATGTACAGAACATGGTCATCTTCCATTGGCTCGTACCTCTTGAACAAACTCTTGTCTTTATAAACATGCCTTGTTGCTCCTGAGTCAATCCACCAGGAGTTATCTCCTTCAAGAGTGTTGGTTTAGAGATCATAGCCTCAAAATTCTCTCTAGGACCAGAGTCCTGTCATTTATTTTAACATTATCTTTTGTAATGGCCTTGTTTGCAACAATGGAAGCAATTTACTCCTAAATTCTTTTGATTTTCATTTTAAAAGTGACTTTATTTTCTTTCAAAATTATTCTTTCTCTTCCGATTTTCATATGATTCATTGGGTTGTATGGGTTGGTGGGTCTTTCCTCCCTCTGCCACATACATGTTGGAATTCAAAGAATCACGCTCTTTATTACTGTCTCTAACACTAATCTCTTCTTTTATATGAAGGTGTTGGCCTAATTCTTCTAGAGACATTTCCTCTCTTCTATGTTTCAAACTTCTTTTTATAATTTTTCCATGATTGAGGAAATTTATCAATAATAGATGAAACTGATATGGATTCATCCATTTTCATCTTATGTTGAGAGAATTGATTAAGAATATGCATAATCTCATTGAATTGTTCAACAACATGCCTAGAACCATGGTATAATTAAAAAATTTTGTAGCCATAAATTTCTTACTTGTAGTATCTTCAAAAAGATACTTAGCCTCAAGTGCATTTCAAAGATCTTTGGCGGTTGCTTTATTTTGGTAAGCGTCAAACAATGTGTCAGACATTGTATTGCAAATATGTCCCTTGCAAATGTAGTCATCTTGTTCCCATTTGATCATTGCCCAACTTTGAGTGATTGTCTTGTCTTCATTTGTAGACGGCCTATGAGTGGCTAGAACATACACCACTTTGAGACTGGCTAGGAGGAAGTACATCTTCTTTTTCCAGCGTCGAAAATTGGCTCCATCAAAGCGTTCGAGTTTTACAAAATCTAAAACAAACTCTCTCAAATTATGCGCCATTAATAACCAAATATTGTCTTAAGATTGTTGGTGCAAAATGGCTACAAAACAAAAAATAGTGAGAGAAAAGTTTGCTTCAAAGCGTGTTATAATATCGCTTTCCTTAAGACAATATTTGCCTTTACCAATAACGGTATGCACACGGGTTATAAATGAATTTGCCTCCAAGATACAATGAAACTCAGAACAAGTCTGTTTGTCTAACTGCATTATACACACATGAAATTAGACTCTGAATACTGTTAGATTTTGTTATTTAACTAAGAGATTAGAAATATGTTCTCTACAGAATGAATAGATCCTAATAACAAGTTTTAAATAAATGAAAACTTTTGGGAGAGAGAGAATTTTGCAATTTCCTTCTTCGTTATGTGATTCTACCGTTCGTAGGCCAATGAATCCATTTATAAATAACCAAACGATGTAAATGCTGAAATTTAATACGAACATGTATATTTATTGTGTCTATTATCAGGTAACACAATTGGGTTCAACGGTCACTTTGCTTCCTCTTCAACGGGCTTGCCCAAGTTCAAGTCTCAACGGGCACGATTTGAAAATTTTATATTTTCCATGCATTGCAGTGCCTTGCACTTGTGCCCCTTTGATGCGTTGCAGCGCTTTGCACATGAGCACCTTGGTGCTAGGCAGCACGCCATGGTCAATTTGGAGAAGGCGGTACATAAATCAATGAAAACCCCTCGTCACGGGGTGATTCGAACCCCAGCCGTATGGGTACGTAAACCAATACATATATGAACCCAAAATAGTACAAGGCTTGTAAACTTTCCATAACTTCTTTTTTTCTAAAATAATTCATAACTTTAAAAAATAAATTCTCAAAATATTATTAATAATAAATATAATATATATTATTTTGAAAATATTTTCAACAGTGGATGGGCCCATAAATCATTTATTTGTAAGACCTGGGATCACTACTATTTATTCCTCTCAGAAAACGCCCAAGTTCATAGTTTTACCACTTTGTCGCTAGTCATGACTGTTTGATTTTTTTAGAGCACAAAAATGAAACATAATTTAGTTTAGTTTATTACTTTTATTTTTATATTAGTTTGGAATTTCAAGAGTTCGTTTCTTATTTATCTATATATATATATGGTAATGGATTTACAAATTAATGTTGATCTCTTAAATTGTTGTTTGAATTTAAGAGATAAACGCATAAAATAGACCATACAACACATGAAGATCCCATTTTACCAGATGGCCTATATTAAAAGATTGAAAAAACAAATAAAAAAATTTGTAAGTTGGAAGGCGAATGTTTAAGAGATGAGTTAGAGAGATATTGTACGTGTCACAATGTGAGGGGGGCATTTGTCACTACGAGAAAATGGTAGACATCTCTGTATAGGGTAGTGGTTTTTTTTTTTTTTTTAATATATATATATATATATATTTTCTGGTTAAGTGTTGTGTGTTATTATGCATGAATTAATTGTCCTCACTATTTTTTTTTGCAGGAAATTACTAGGAAAGAAAATAACAAAAGCTTTCCATTCAGTGAATTTGAAAAAAAAAGGCCAACTAGGAGTAAGCCAGTTCTAGACTTTAAGCCCACATACTTGGCGAAGTTTAATGCCCAAGCTAGGGTCCAGCCCAAACTAGTTAGCTAGATGGGCCATGGCTAATATAAATTAAAGACAAAAAAATAAAAAATAAAAAAAATAAAAAAAATCTTGGCTTCTTCGAATTGCCAAATTACTTGTACCAAATTAAGCCATATATATATTATATATATATATGAAAAGTTTTTTTTTTTTTTTTTATGATAAAAAGGATCATAACCCTTCATTAAGAGAGGACTTACAAAATTGACTTGAAAAATAAGTCAATTACAATCGTTAGTAGCTTCCCAGTACACTTTCGTGACTGACATGGTCTAGTCCAGATAGTAAATCTCTAAAGACCTAAGTCTTAGAAAAATACCGCCTTTGTCCACGACAGAGGTTACAAAGCCTCATACCTCGACTAAGCAGGGTAGGGTTCACCAAACCCTGTCAACGTGAAGGGGGGACCACTACTCCATTTGGACCAAAGTCCGAAGGCATTATATTTTTTTTGGATTTTTATTTTCTTAGAAACAACATTACACAAAAAAAATTACAAAGATAAAACACTGCATAAAAACTGAAAAGTAGTGCATTGAGGCTACTGTGTCGCGTGCAGTACACTCGCCACTCTTGGAAGAGAACCGATAGTTGATCTTGAAGGTCCCAGACTCACAGACACCAAAAACGCAGAACGTGGCGTTGGCACGTACTATTTTCTTAAACTCTCTTGATTATTATATTTTTAATTTACTTAAGATATTATTTTCAATATAACAATTAGATGATCTGATCAATATGATCATATATATATATATATGTATATAATGGTCTTTCCATCCGAATATAAAATATAAAAAATTGACTCCAAAATTTCAAAACAATTAAGGTCATGTAAAATTGCATTGACTCGTCCGTGAGTCTGGAAAAAAGGATTAATGTAGTTCATCATGATCGAGGAATTAGAAGAAGGCCACTAATTCGCGTACTCTTTTCTAACTCCACGTTCATAATTTTCTTTTTAACCCGATCAAAATTGATAGATAGCTAGAGACATGCATCATTTCAAGAAGAGACAGCTACATCTACATGAACTTTTTCTAAGACTACTGAAAAAAAAATGTAAATAAAAAACTTCTGATATCCATGATCAACCCTTGTTAGCTAGTGAAGTAATTAAACACAGAGCCGTACGTATATATATCATCATCATCATCATTTCTTTAGATTATTTTTTGGGAACAACATATATCAATTGAAATGCATTTTTTCTTTCTTCGGGATATATCGGAAGCTGCAAGGAAGAGATCAAAACCATATATATATATATATATATATATATATATATCACTACAACACAGTTACATTTTAGTGACGGTTAAGAAATTATGATAGTCCCTATACTGTCACTAAAAAGTATTTTCTGTGACAGTTTCTGGAAACCGTCACTAAAGATAGAATGAGATTTTTTTACATTCCAACGTATGAGAAATATGCATTCGAACGTCATATATACGTTCGAACGTTATGTCTGTTTACGTTTGAACGTAAAATGTTTTGGCACAACCGTTCGAATGTTATTAATTTTACGTTCGAACGTAAAATGTTTGCACCAATGTTTGAACGTTAAGTAATAACATTCGAACGTTCATTGTAAATTTAAATTAAATGACTTTAATTTAAAAATTATGTGATTTTTATTGTGCATAATTTGTGAACAAGTCTAAAAAATTAAATTGTATATATTTATATATACACACTTTGTAATATATAAATATATATTATTGATTTATATATATTTGAAATGCAGTGATTTAGTATTAAAGTTGAAAAATATAACATCAAAGAAGATTAAAAATTGAAATTAAAAAATGATAGAAATATTCAATAATATTTTTCGTTACAAATATTAAAAATAAAATACAAAATTTGATAGAATGTAGTAAACAACAGTCAGATGATAACGTTATCCGCAAAAGTCAAACTCCGTACCTCCTCAGTCAAGGTATCAACCTTGTCGTTGAGGATAGTTACACGATGGGTGAGTTCGGCAACAGACGCCGATATAGTCTCGAGCGATCGATCGATCTTATGATCGATATGCGCAGTCAGCTGTGAGATGACCGCATCAGCCCAAGCAGGCCGCACATCTCCTGCAGATGTACTCGGGCGTATGCTGACTACTACTCCCGACATGACCTGGCTCAGGCTGCGTCGGAGGAACTAGATCCTCTACAGGGGGTGGCTGACGTCCCCTCGCCTGTCCAATGCTACGTCGATGCGTGGTCATGTCGAGGGGGCTCATCTGATCTTTGACCCGCTCCTCTGGTTGGGTCGGCACTCCCCGTGCAAGTAATAGTCGCCTGATTAGGACACCATATGAGAGATTATCCGTGGAGACGATGCTCGCCTCGTAACATAACGAATCCTCTCAAAGATGTGCAGTGGCAAATCTATAGGATCTCCACGTGCCACTCGTATCAAAAATTGTGCCCGAAGCCGACTAAATGTAGTTTTATGAGCCACATGATCGACATTTGTTGCAACAATAAGGTGCAACATGCAGAAGAAATGCAGCAGCTGGTTTTGGTTGAAGGCGTTCTTCCGCTCGATCTGCATGCGGTCCCTTCCGATGAGGATGTAGAAATCCTCGTCTCTGTTATCATCCCGAGCCTCGACGCCAGTATCCTCAGCCTCTGACTGGCCTGCATCTCTGGCTGATGCTGGCTCAAATGGGCAGCCAGTAGATGATGTAGAAGTGCCTACATCCTCAAGTGTGCAAATGTCTCAACTCCTCGACGAATCCTGAGGTGCTCGCCGATGACATCTGCTGATACCTCAATGGAAACACCGCGTACAGTCACGGTGTGAGAGGATGCATCCTGAGGCATGTCACACATCCCCATATAGAATTCTTGAACCATTGAGGGGTATACCTTCCCCTCAATGTGCAGATATTTCCTCAGCAGAGGCTGAGGAAAACATCTCTCAGGTTCGTCTGCTGCCAACAGAGTTCGTCGAACTCATTAATTAAGACCTCTCGCTCAACCATAACAGTATGAGCTCCGATATGGGCAGTGTCCGACGTGGCTCATTCCCTCCCTCGTTTCCTAGTATGCAGTGGAAGAGCCATATCCTGAAAATAGAAAAGGAAAAAAAAATTATTTACAATAATGCATTTTTTTGTATTAATTTTAAGCTGCTCTGCAGTAACGTTCGAACGTTTTATCTTTAACGTTCGGACGTTTATTTATACATTCGCACGTAAAATAATGTAAATAAATTTACGTTCGAACGTAAAACAAAGATGTTCGAATGTAAAAATATACGTTCGAACATAAGCAGTAAATAAATATTGGCTGACGTACGTTTGGACGTTAAAACAAATACATTCAAATGTATTTGTTTTACGTGTGAATGTAAATATGAACGTCCGAACGTCGAAGCATGAATAATGTAGAAAATCACTACGTTCGGATGTTATAATTAAACGTCCGACCGTATGTGATTTACGTGCGAAAGTAAAATATTCACGTTCAAACGTATGTCGTTTAATAATATTTAAAAAGTAGTACGTCCTGACGTAGACATTAAACGTTTAGACTGAAAATTGATGAATATGACGTCCGAATGTAAGACAATTAACGTTCGAACGTGGAAGCCGTAACGGCTCTGTAATTTAAACGTCGTACGTTTGAATATCTTGGTGAAACGTTCGAACGTTTCGAGGCAGAATGGCTGAGTCAACTCAGCCATTATTGAAATCTCAAAAATTTCTCTACAAGGTTCTAAATGCCGAAATGTCACCGTGGAAATGAAGTATACACTTCAAGAAACATTTCTACGGTGACTATTCGGCCAATGACTGGCCGTGGTGGCCGGAAAATGAAGTTGAAAATCCGGTAACCACTTATCCGGTTTTAAACAAAACTCAATCTAAATCTCAATAAAATACATGTTATTTGAATAAAAGATGAATGCCTACCTTTTAGTGACGGTTGTGGCGGAGTTGATGGCAGCGGTGACAGAGGCGTGGCGGCGTGCAACGGAGTAGACGATGGATACGTTTTGGAAATGTCGTTTCGACGTTCGGTTTTGGCCTTATATACACAGAACGTTCGAACGTACTTATTATTATGTTCGAACGTTTTTCAATTTAATTTCCAAAATTTTATCTATAATATATTATATTATAAATGTTTATGTTATATATTAGGATGTTATATAATATTATTGACAATTAGATTATTGGTTTTTTTGTGAGTGCTTGTTATATTTCTAAAGTTTAGCAATATGTTTATACATATTGTTGTGATTTTATGCTTACTCTTGAAATAATTGTGATTATTATTTGTGAATTTTGCGAATAGTTTATGAGTTTATAGTGTTTATTAATGAATTAATAAGTAACAATTTAATATATATTATTGATTTATATATATGGTATAGTTTATATATTATATACATTTATGTTCTCATTTAAAGTATTATACTATCATACTATACAATGTAGTATATAGTTATAGATATATAAAATGTAGTATATATATTATAGTATAAGTTAGTATATAATAAAGAATTTAATAAGTAACAATTTAATATAAATTATTGATTTATACATTAATGTTCTCATTTAAAGTATTATGCTATCATACTATACAATGTAGTATATAGTTATAGATATATAAAATGTAGTATATATATTATATTACAAGTTAGTATATAATAAAGAATTTAATAAGTAACAATTTAATATATATTATTGATTTATATATATGGTATAATTTATATATTATATACATTAATGTTCTCATTTAAAGTATTATGCTATCATACTATACAATGTAGTATATAGTTATAGATATATAAAATGTAGTATATATATTATACTACAAGTTAGTATATAATAAAGAATTTAATAAGTAACAATTTAATATATATTATTGATTTATATATATGGTATAATTTATATATTATATACATTAATGTTCTCATTTAAAGTATTATGCTATCATACTATACAATGTAGTATATAGTTATAGATATATAAAATGTAGTATATATATTATACTACAAGTTAGTATATAATAAAGAATTTAATAAGTAACAATTTAATATATATTATTGATTTATATATATGGTATAGTTTATATATTATATACATTAATGTTCTCATTTAAAGTATTATGCTATCATACTATACAATGTAGCATATAGTTATAGATATATAAAATGTAGTATATATATTATAGTATAAGTTAGTATATAATAAAGAATTTAATAAGTAACAATTTAATATATATTATTGATTTATATATATGGTATAGTTTATATATTATATACATTTATGTTCTCATTTAAAGTATTATGCTATCATACTATACAATGTAGCATATAGTTATAGATATATAAAATGTAGTATATATATTATACTACAAGTTAGTATATAATAAAGAATTTAATAAGTAACAATTTAATATATATTATTGATTTATATATATGGTATAATTTATATATTATATACATTTATGTTCTCATTTAAAGTATTATGCTATCATACTATACAATGTAGTATATAGTTATAGATATATAAAATGTAGTATATATATATATATATATATATATTATATTATAAGTTAGTATAGTAGGAATCGTACGTTCGAACGTTAAACTAAGAGGCGGGAAATTTTTCGCTCGATTAAGGTATCTGTGTGATTATTCAGACGTTCGGACGTTTATACTATATGTTCGAACGTTATTTGATGAAAATCACCAGAAAATTATGTACATCCGAACACCAAATCTATTAACGTTCAAACGTTAGTTAAATTAGTGCAAGAAATTTCCCGCTCAAATATGGTAACACTTTGATGAAATGTACGTTCGGACGTTTAAGTTAAATGTTCGAACGTTTATCTGTAAATCTACGAACGTTCGAACGAAAAATTGTGACACATTCGAACATATATGAGGAAAGTGCGGGAACTTTCCCGCTAGATTTTATGTTATATCATAAGAAGGGTATGTTCGAACGTGTACTGTAAACGTCCGAATGTTCTGGGCGGGAATAATTTTAGAATATAACGTTCGGACGTACAACTTAGACGTTCAAACGTTTAAACTAATAATTTTAGAACTTAATCAGTATGCGCACGGGAGGAAGCAGATCATTTCTTCTTCTCCCGTGCGCGCAACAGAGAGATAGGGTCCTGCAGGAGAGAGAGAGAGAGAGAGAGAGAGAGGGTTAGAGTGAGAGAGAGTTGAGTTAGAGAATGAGAGAGAGTTGAGTTTTGGTAAGAAAATATTTTTATTTCTTATCTTTATTTGAATTTTATGATATTTATAGAATGTGTTTTTATTATAGAATATTTCTAATAAGTTAGTGTTGTATTTTTTTGAAGGATTGCTTGTTTTGGGAAGTTGGAAGATTTTGATTTATAAGAGGATATGAATTTGAAATATTGTGTTTATTATTAGAAATATATTGTCATTAGGCTTTGTTAATACATGTTTATTGCTTACTCAAGTTTAGAAATATGTTAATACAAGTGGCATGTTATTTTGTGAATATATTGTGAGTTATTGTGAATATATTGTGATATGGACTTTAAATATTTAAATTATTATTTGTGAATGACGTTTGAATATGTTTACATTGTTACAAATATATTGTCCTTAAGCTTTGTTAATACATGTGGCATGTTATTTTATGCTTACAATTGAAATATTGTGATTATTATTTGTATAGTTTGTAAATAGTTTGTGAGTTATTGTGAATATGTTGTGATATGAATTTGAAAAATTGTGATAATAATATTTCAAATTAAGTAATAACAAATAAAAGTAACTCTTTAAGAATTATAATATTTAAAATTATTGTATAACCATTGAAATTTAAGTATGATAATTAAATATTTATAATAATATTTGAAATTAAGTAATAACAAATAAAAGTAACTCTTTAAGAATTATAATATTTAAAATTATATTATACTTCTTTTACAATTTAAGTATAACAATTAAAATTATATTTTAAGAATGATAATAATTAAAATTATAATATAACCTTTAAAATACTCTTCAATAAAAAAGTCTTGAACCTACTAAATAAGTAGAGTTTGAATATGTAAATATACTTATTTCCCAGAATGTACGACCCTTGGGTGCATAAACAGGTTATGATTTAATTGATGGAGAGTTGGGTAAAGTTCGGTGGTATGTGCTAAATAACTGCCGAGAGATTGATGATTATCTTAGGTATGCCATTTCATTTCTTTGAATAATTATAATTTTCTTTAAATTAATTAGAATTGTTGTGCTCAAAATATATTTTTTTTGCAACATGTTATAACAGTGACTGTAACACCCCGTATTTTAGTGTATTTTTACTGAAGGATTATTTTTTATTGTTCAAAAATTTATCCTTTTATTTTAAAGTTTGTTGGATTTTTAGTAAGTTTATTTCTATGATTTTAATTTGGTGAAAGTTATTTTTATGTGCTTTCCAAATATTTATTTATTGTTATGCATTTAAATTGCTTTTAATATTTAAATTAATTACCGTGGGATTTAATTATTTCAATTTGACTTTACAATTACGTTTAAATTATTTTATTTAACTTGAGGTTTTGAAATCGTTTCCGTTGGATCATTTTTGTGACCCAAGTTATGAGGATTGGACCTCATTTCTTTTCCCTCTATTTTTTCTTTTCCTTTTCTTTTTCTTTTCTTCTTTTCTTTTTTTCTTTTTCTTCTGCTTTCTCCCTCCCCGCGGCGCGCACAACCCAGCCCCCTCTCTCTCCCTCTCTCCGTCCGTTTGCCTCATCTCCACCCAGAGCCGCCGTGAGCCGGCGGTGGTCGACACCGCCCGGCCTACCAGCTCCCCCTCCCTCCGGCGACCTCACCCCACCAACCTCACCTCCATCCGCGTCGCCGTTAACCACCAGTAGCCCTTCAAAGCCGCGGCCACCATTGGCCACCATCTTCCTACCACATCATCCTCGACCTCTTGGCAACCCATTGGACCCAACCCCAGCTCCGATCCGCCACCGGTGAAGCTCCACCATCTACATTTCTGATTTGGGCATTTTGGTCTTCTACCGCCCATTTCGCCCCACCCACGGCAAACCACCACCACCACTAGCTTCACCGACCTCCCTAGGCCCTACCCTATCAATCTTGGGTCTTCGTTTGCCTCCGTTTGAAAGTTGGTATTTGTGACCCACGGCCACAGTGTATTTTACACTGTGGTGTTGCTCAAACGTCGCATTTTTTAACTTCGTGATCCTTGGAAAATTGTTATATTGCACTGTAAGTATTTCTCCAAAGAACTTTTGTAATTTAAATGTATTTTTGCACTAACCCATTTCACTGTATTTTTTGGCATGCCGGACTGAGTCCGTGGAGTTCGGGAGTCGGATGGATTTGTGATTGGAGTTGTTTGGTTGGATTTGATTGGATTGGTAATTGTTGGTTTGGATATTGTGTTGAATATTTGTATTTAAATTTCTGGTACTTAGTTGACTCATTTATATTATCCGCTGCGACTTTTATTGTGCACCTTTGCATGTTGCACACACACTTGAGCACATTTCGTTGGGATGCGTGACCGTGTTGTCACCATCCTGACTTCACGATTCCCTTGTTTTTGTACTTGGAAGTCGGGGCGTCACAGTGACCACATGGACAAACTTAGGACGGAAGGCGTAGAAAATATAGAGGCAAGACACGAGGAAGAATTTCCCGGATGGTTTGAAGAACGTGTATGAACTAAAATTATATATATGTTATATTGTGAAAATTTTAACTCAGGATAATGAAATAATAAATATATACTATTTCAATTTATAGATTTTGGAACAACATGTTCGTGATCCCGAATCAATTTTTTCTGAATTGTATGCATTGGCCCGTGGTCCCTCAAATAGAGCACTTCGATATACTGCATGCACGGTTCGAGGTTATAGATTCCATACTTTGGACCGTGAATGTAATAGAAAGACTCAAAACTGTGGTGTGTTGGTCGAGGGGATTCATGGAACAGATGATATTGACTATTATGGTGTCATACGTGATATTATCGGATTGAAATATCTTGGTGGGTCTGTAACATATGTCTTTAAATGTGATTGGTGGGATCTAGGCGGTGGTCGGGTTTCGATACATAGGGATAATCACTTTACGAGTATCAATACTGCATCTAAATGGTACGAAGATGATCCATTCGTATTGGCTTGTCAAGCTACCCAAGTCTATTACTTGATTGATCCAATGAAAAGTGCTGATGAAGATAGTGGGGAGATAATTTGGCGAGTCGTACAAAAATTTGTTCCTCGAAATATATATGAAGCAGGAACGAGTGCAGATTACGAGAATAGTGGAGATGAAGATGACACTCCGATTGTTGAGGCATACCAGGAAGATGGAGAGGGTATTAACTTATTTGTTGACCTTGGTGCACTCGAGTTGCTCCCCTTGTGTAGAGATGATGTCCCACCCGTACATCTCGACCCGTCTGTATTAAATGATCATTCAATTCAAGTCAGTGAGGAGGAAGAAGAAGAATACGAGTCAGAAGATGAAGACGAATCAGAATCTGGGCAGGAGGTGGATAAAGATGATGAAGAAGAGGTGCATGATGATGATGAAGATGTTATTGATGGAGATTCTGAAACAAGCATGGAAAATTCATCTGAAGAATAAAAGTACTAAATATTTTATTCATATAGGTGACTATAAAATATCTTGAATTTTCATAATTTCTTCTAATTAATTTTCTTTGATATAATTAATTATTTTAAAGAATGCCGCCAAAACGACAACGAAGAAATGTGCCTCCGCCAAGTCCAAGTCCTGAATCCATTGAGGACTCCCCACTCGAGGAATCCGTTCCTGAAGATCAAGCTAACACAGAAGAGAACAACAGCCAGTCGACACCTACCAGTAAGGAAATATTGTCGTTGATAATTATATATATAGTTAATATTTTTTTCTCAATAACTATATAATTATAATTATAGTATATCTATTATCATGTAGTTGATGCATCTGCACGTCGCAGTCGTGGCTATACACGTGGAATCTCTCTTGAAAGAAATAGAAGGCACGGTAAACTGAAGATCACAATGCCTGATAATTCCACTGGAGGAGTGGATGATAGTGCAGCAGCGCTTTCCTCCTATATTGGCATAGTAGTTCGAGCTTATGCTCCATTTTATGTGCGCTCATGGCGAGATGTTCCGAATGAGATTAAGGAGCACATTCGAAGTCGTGTGCTGGTGAGTTTACTTTTCAGTACATTTTTTTCACCTAGATTAATATATTATATTTTTGACCTGATTCCCTTGTTAGCATGAATTCGACCTCGACTTTGGCTGTAGCGAGGATTTGAGAACCGTGAATGAGTTGATGGCTACACTATTCCGACGTCACAAAGGATGATGTCATGACCACTTCAAGAAGTTTGAGACATTGGAAGACGCTGCGCAGTCTCATTTTCAGCAGATGAAGTTAGATGATTGGAGAAAGTGTTGTGATCTTTTCGCATCTCCAGATTATCAGGTATTTTACATTTATATCTTTTAATTATTTACATTCATATTCGTTTTATATATTATATGTATACATATTACAATTAATATTTTTAATATATTTTGTAGCACTTGAGTTCTATAAATGCACAGAATAGATCTATTCTGACTGTCCACCATCGTGCCGGTTCAAGGTCATTCCACCGTAAATGGTAATTAAAAAATTATAGAATTCATTTATTTTCCTGATATTCTTTCTGATAAGTACTAACATTATCTTTTTAAAATTGTTAATATTGTCGCTTTGTTAGAAACGTGATGATCCTGAAAACTTTTCCCTCATTCATGTCTATGCTGCTACTCACACTAATGAGCATAGTGAGTAGATGGATTCTGTCGCTGCAGATAATTATGTAAGCAGTGTTAATTTTGTTAAATAAATTATTTATATAACCTTTTAATAGTTTATTTCTTATTTCTATTTCTTTTAATACGTTACTAATTATTTACGATCATTACCTTTTAAATTGCAGAGCAAAATGTTGGAGATGCAGTTGGCTTTTGAGGAATCCTCTCCTAGTGACATAGACATATTCACGCAAGTGCTCGGGCCACAGTCTAGTATGGCAAGAGGTTTGGGACGATCTATCAAGCATAAATGTTCATCCTCCTCAACCTCATCGGCTTCACAAATTAATAATCTTACGGTAGATTTAGAAGCTGCACGGCGTGAGAATGAGTATATGAAGTCGAGACAGCAAGAGTTAGAGTCTCACTTAGAACGACAATCTCATTTAGAGATGCGTTTGCAGGACCAACAGAGAGACCAGGAGGAAAGAATACGCAGTGAAGTGCAAGAGCAAGTGCAACAGGAGATGATGGTGCAAATGGAGCATGTTATGTCGTTGCAACAGAATCCCCGTGGGCGAGGGAAAAAGAAGAAATAAATTTTATCAATATTTCTGACTAGTTTTAATATCTAATTTTGTGCTTTTATAAGACATTGTTACTTGTTAATTGGGTATGTAATATGATACAATTGGTATTATATTTTTAAATTTTATGAAATTAGTATTTTTGATCTGTACGTTCGAATGTAAATAAAAATCGTTCGAACGTTGGTTCACACTATAACAAACGTTCTAACGTAAATACAATTGAATCGTTCGAACGTTAAACTATACGTTCGAACGTACTCACGCTAAAACGAACAAACAGTTCGAACGGTAAAGCAACTAACGTTCGAACAAAGAACTTGCATTTGGACGCTCCTTCGTTTACATTCGAAATAACGTCTGAACATTAAACGCACTACGTTTGAACATTTACGTTTACGTTCGAACAAATATTCGAACGTTTATTGTAATTAACGTTCGGACGCATTAACATTCGAACGTAAATATGATACGTTCGAACGATATCCAACGAATGTCAACTTCTCTCATTCGAACGCCAATCGGTCGGGTATAACATCCGAACGTTTGATTTTACGTCCGAACGTGATTTTCTGTGACAGTTCATAACCGTCACAAAAAAAGGAACGTTCGAACGTTGTACCGAACGGAACACTTCCAACCGTCACTAAAAATATTTTTTGTGACGGCTGAATAGTAAACCGTCACCAAATGTTTTCTGTGATGCACTTTAGGTGACGGTCATGGTGACGGTTTCAAATTGTCACCAAATATGTTTAGTGACGGTTTGTTATTTTTTTGTGACAGTTTCCTCTATTACAAAATACACATTCTGTTGTAGTGTATGGGACATTCAGTAACTGAGGTCGAGTAGGTTGCAGGCCAAAACAAGACAATTTTAATTTGCTTGAAACAGGAGGGAGGGAGGTAGAGATGGAGGAGGCGAGAATGATTGAGGGTGCACGGTAGGGTACTTTTGCTTTCACTATGGTGAAGGAAGATTCATGTGATTTGCAGATGAAAAAGAAAAAGTTGGAATATCATTTTGGAAAGGATGGGAAAGTGAAAGGAATCGTAATCTAAAGCCCACGACATGCAAGCCAGCTTAAAAGTGATCCCCAAAACATACGCGACTCACTTCGTAGTGTGTGCGTGATTGTGAAACATCATGAATAGCACGTTTCCTGGCTTACGTGTACTTAAAAAATCATGCAATTTGGTTAATTAGATATATATATAATTAATTAATATCCTTAATTAATTTCCTAAGTACTCTACATTGAATGGATTAATCTTTTGAGACCAGGTACAACATCGATGCATGTATATATATGATCTTATGCCATGCATGCATTTTAAATTAGTCCGGTCGACATGATTAGATTGACCTATATATACTAATACTACTATCCAAATTCAATTCATTTGGAGCTGATCTCTTCCTAGAATTATATATTAATGGAGAAATTCAATTTCTAATGCAAATTCGATTTCAATGAGCAAGTTGATCTTCATCCTCTGATCTCCAAAACTACCATAAGTACATCATCTAATTTGACATCTAGAGCTATATATAAGTACTACTTCCAAAAGGGAATTAATTACAAGGTTCCGGAAATGATAAAATTTATTAAAGCCATAAATTTCGACACTAAACTGAAATATATATATAATATTATATGGAAATTATCTCCATGCATGTTCTTGAATTAACCCAACATGAGTAGCAGGAAATAATGTAGTCGGCACAAACTGTCAATTTCTTCTCCTGATCATTCCAAGCATCGGTCTCTTAATTTACTGTAATTAGACATATATATATATATATTATATTATATGCAGTAGGAGTTAGGATGTAGCTAGATATATAGTGGAGAACTTTACAAAGGCGATAGTGACTGAAAAAGAAAAAAAATTGGGAGAGAATAATTCAGTAGTACTACTAGTTCTGACAAATTTCAAGGGCCGAATTCCAACATTCAAACACGATTTACTTGAATTATTCTTATTATGAACCGCTTTGTCTGCTGCATGCCATGCCATGCATGTCAGTATGTATATATAATAAGCCAATTTTAACCAGTCTTATCATGTCTAGATCGATCTTACTCTCTTTTTTCCCAGGCCGGCCCCATGCAGCTTCTTTTTAATTTCTTCTTTCTTGCCATAAAACATCAAGCTTTGTGACATACATAATAATTAATAATCTTAGAGTTAGAGATAGAATTGCTCCTAACTATAGACAAGCATATCTGATCATGAACAGCAACCAGCTTTACTGTATATATTTGCATCTTGATGATCACGTACACGATCCAGATAGATCAAATTGCTTAAATATTATTCGAATATCCCCATTTCAAATCGTCCTGCATAATGTATTATTATTCTCTGCTCGATCTGCACTTCTGGGTATGGGAGAGCCGGGGTTGGGGTTCAGTGACATGCTTTTAACTGTTGATGATCTGGTGCGCCACTAAGTTACTAACGTCTAGATTTTTGGAAAAACGTCTGAGCCCCATTACTAACTAGTGCTCCCCCACACTGATAAAGAAGATTTATTCTCTCTTTTGTTTGAACAGCTGGATTCGAAGACAAATTTGCTGAATGCAAGGTACTGAAAAGGGAGAAATTATAGCCTCATCAAAAACTAAAAAAGCTTATCATTTTCCTATCCAAAATATCGAAATGACAGCTAGCAGGCCAGAAGCTGGAGAGAGAGTGAGATTCTTGCATGCTTGTATTTTTCCGTGTCGTGGCTTGTCTTGTTTTAAATATCCATCATGTCTTTCCCTCTCAACTATGACCCAATGATTTATTCCAATCAGCAATCGGTACATGCAAAAGCCATCAAGAAAATATGCCACCAGCTCGACAAATGCATTCCATGTAGTACTACTCATGGTGGGACAGCTTACACAAAAAGCTGCATTTTCTTTCCGCTCGATCAAATGGCATGGCCGCGCCATTAATTCATCGATCACTTCCTACGGGCATATATAAATGAATATGACAACCATATATCCATCTTGATTGATCGATCGGGCCTGCTAAATACTAAAAGTTAAGCTCACTACTTTATATATATTTCTATTATCATTCTTTCTTATTCTGGTTTGTTAAAAGCTGGATCAATCTCTTGGAACCAAAAATTTCTTAATATTTCATGAATTACATAATGTGGTAAACAATTTAATAATACGATTGTACAAAAATTATATCCACTTCATTTGGCACGGGATGAGGCATACACATTATGAGACTATAATTAATGATATTATTAGAATTCCTCAAAATGAATTCAAAGGTGTGTAACTTATAACTTTGCTCGTAAATTAGAGAAATACTTAGTAAATTCATAAAATTAAACTCACAAACTGACGCGACATTTGAAATGGTACATCAAATTATAAAATTATTTTTTTATTTTAATTAATATAAATCTGACTATCACATAAAATTATGTTAATTTATGAATTTACTATTTTAAAATCTCTTTATAAATATGTGCTGTATGGCAAGGTGAGGCTAGGAGTTTTGGAGGATTTAGAGCATCCAAAAATGTATTCTTCTAAAAAGTAAGGAATTATGGGGCTGGGTAGTAGTACTAAAGGTGAGCTAGCTAGCTAGCAAGTAGGGGTGTCAAATCGTGTTAACGGGTCATGTTCGTGTCGTGTCAAGACATATATATTATACTATATAGATCAACTCTAACCCGACTCGTTAGGCTTATCGTGTCAAAATTTCAAACCCTAACACGACCCATTAACATAACGGGTCGTATCGTGTCAACCAGTTTATATAAATAGATTGAAACAGACCCAAAATTAACCCATTTTATTTAGTTAAGTTTAGCATAATTTTATATAAATATTAAAATCACAATATCTATAAAAAATATAAAACTAACTACAAGTCCAAAATTACAATCCAAACAATAAAAATATCGAAATTAAAATCTCAACAATTTTATTTTTTAGGTATAAGGGTATAATTGTAACTTTAACTTTCTTAACGGGTTATAACGGATTATAACGGGTTGACCCGTTAAGCTATCGTGTCTTAACGGGTCAACCTTTTTTGACCCGAACCTGTTAAGGGTAAACCTTAACCCGTTTTTATCGTGTCATGTTCTTATTGGATTAATAGATCGTGTCACATATTGTCATCTCTACCAACAAAGTTTAAAGATGGCAATAATTAAGGCCTAAAATCTAACTTGAGAAGAAAGAAATAGTTAAGAGGACCTATTAATTTTATGGTCCGATACTTTTTGTGATGTGCAGCAACCAAAAGGGATACACTGTAACACTAGTCGATGACTCGATATCTTGCAAATTAGCGATAAAAATACTAATTAAATTGCTTTATTACGATGATCATTTGCAACGCTTGCTAGCTAGCTGTATTTCCAAATTATTATTCTTGCCCTTTTGCTTTTTTGAGCAATCCTTTACTTTTTAGTAATAAATGATCGAGTGCAGAAAAGACGAGATCAGAAACCAAGAAAACCAATCCGTCTACGTGAGCTTCCATGCACTCGTGCGTCTCAAAAAAAGGACCAGTTAGCTAGCCTGAAAATTGTGTTAAGTCTAATATCCTTTCTGAGTGAATACTGACGGGCATTAACTAGGAGTTATGTGCCCTTATATTAATTCTGCTTTTTAATGCCATGATAACTCCATTTAAGATGATCAACTCCCGAATTAAGTTATAACAAGAAATCCTTTTAAATTCATAACAAATTCACACTTAAAAAACTTACAACCAATTCTAATAGGCCACTTATTTTTACATGTCAAGGTGAGGGAAGATCTCTGTCTCTCTCTGTGTGTACATAAATATGTCATATCTGAGATGAAAACATATGATCTATATATTGTACATTATATATATATATAGGTGTACTGTGTGTATATAAACATACAGTGTGAGTGAGAGAGAGAATTGTGTTCAAAGTGGAAGGCAGATTTGCTTTTATATACAAGGAGATAATTCCAAGGAAAGCAAAAGGGGAAGCAAAACGGGTCCCTCAGGGAAATCTTCTAGCACCATAATGTGGTGTAATCTGCTTCATGCACGAGTGAGTGCAATAAGCTACAATCTCCACCACTCTTCTATATATAACCCAGTCGCATTGACTGACCCATTTACAACGCATTAATCAAATCTCTGTGAAAAAGAGGCCAGGGGTCATGGAAGTTAAAAGAGTGAAGCCACAGCTTAAGAAAAACTTGTGGAAGCCAGAGGAGGACTTGATTTTGAAAAATTATGTGGAAACTCATGGTGAAGGCAACTGGGCTACTGTGTCTAAGAGATCAGGTAAAATAATTCTGAATCATCACTTCCCTTTGTAATCTACAGGAGTTTCTCTCATCTCTCTCTCTCTCTCTCTCTATCTCTCTCTCTCACACACACACAGGTTTGATGAGGGGAGGAAAGAGTTGCAGGCTAAGATGGAAGAACTACCTGAGACCTAACATTAAACGTGGTGAGATGTCCAAAGAGGAAGAAGACCTTATCGTTCGAATGCATAAGCTTCTAGGCAACAGGTAAGTGTAACGTGCTTATATATATTACTAACTTGCCTAAAAAACCTCCTCCAAATTGTTCGGAAATCTTAGATATTACCAATATGCGTGATTCATACTCCTTTTCTTTACGTACGTAGCTGAAATAAAGGAAATGTTCCACTGTCACAAAGCTTTGACGACCAATATATTTTCGAGTACTGGAATTTATTCCAGCAAAAGTTGTATTGAAAGAAGCTTCACAAAACTTAAATTTTATTATCTCACACTTACTCATCTTTCTTTCCTTTTTTTTTTTTTCTTATTTTTTTATTACGCAGGTGGTCACTGATTGCCGGTCGGCTTCCTGGTCGGACAGACAATGAAGTGAAGAACTACTGGAATACCCATTTGAACAAGAAAAGCCTAATTATAGGCAAAAGAAAAACAACCGAACCAGACCACAAACAACGGGAAGACAACGACGAGAACATGAACAGGGAGAAGAAAAGTCGTCCATGGTGTACTGATCATTCCGAGCCCAGTGGAAGCGCAATATGTTTGAGAAGAACCAGATCACAATCTGATCTAGGTCTGGATGAAAGGAACATGATTAATAAAGAAGAGAAAGATCAGGCCGAAAGCACGGTCACAAATCCCTGGATTAATATCGATGATCCAAACAGCTTCAACTGTGAAATAGAGTACCCAATGCTGATCACTGGAAATAGCAATAATAATGCAAGACTCATCTTTGACGATGAGCCTCTTATAGCTTACTTGGATTCTTTCATCTTGTTCGAAGCATTTGGATGCGATGGTGAGAACGTAGGCAAGTGAACCCCTCACCCCGGCCAGCAGTAAACGATCCCACCTGACAAAAAGAGCATTTAATGGTAGATACTTGGGGGTTTGGGTAGGAGATCAGTGGGTGCCAGCAACTTCATGATCAAGAGTTGCAGTGCCATGTGCCATCCCCTGCACTGTACTGTTGTACTTGGAGGCCAGTGGGTGCAGTTCATTACAATATGGTGTATCATTATTGTATGCATATAATTGCCCACATCTACTTCGTACATTTGTACTTTTCAAAGCGCTCTCTCTCTCTCTCGATCGAAGAGTTAAAAATAAGTGGGAAAAGTAACAAACATACTAAAACTAAACTAATGAAAAGTGGAAAAGGTAAATTAAGGAGCTTGCCCATGTGGCACTGGCAGTATCACACGCACGCCAATCACACGGGAGTGTATGACAATATATACGAATGCAGTACAAGCAGTCGAGACCTGCTCGCGCGTCTTGGTTTGGTATCTGAAGACATGGTAACCAATCATCTCAATGGAGCCATAAAAGAGAGAGAAAGAACCGTCGACAAGCAAAGCTGAGAAAGCACAGCTCCATTACAACCACTTCAACAATCAACGTATGTGTTGCAATTGGGTTCGCTGGAACTCCAAACACAACCTTTAATATCAGTCAATAGCGTACCGATGAATGATGATACAATGTCCTTCAGCGTCAGTAATTACGTTGATAAATGTAAAACTGAGCGTGCCCTAAATTTCATCAAAGAAGCCAACTGATCTACCCAGTTACTGAAATCCCCACCCCCCTATATACGCTTAAAAAGTTAAAAAAAACAAAAAAACAAGAACAAAAACAAATGTTAGCTTATATTGGTGTTCTTATGTTCTCCCCTACGAGGGCAACCTGCCTCTCAAAAGACGAAAATGTTGGAGAGAACTTCAGCAACCAGAAAAGAGTAAGAGCGGGAGACGTGAAGTCCTTCCCACTTCAACCGACTCTCTTTGTTTTTCCTTCCCCTCTCCCAAAAGAAGAAAAGAAAAAGAACAAAAAAACACGATCGATCTCGATTCTTAACTGGGGATGTAACGCGCGCACCCCAGGTTACAACAATCCTTTCTCATCAAATCAGTGCAAAACATAAGAAGAATCATTTTTTTTTTTTTTCTAAGCAAGTTAATTTCATTAAACTAAATAAGTGATACATAAGGAGGGGGTGAGGTTCCCAACAATAAGAAGAATCATTTCATAATGGACTTTGGTGCTATTTGATAGTAAACTGATTTGCTGAAAAAAAATAATAAAAAGAAAATAACTCAATTACATGAGGGAAATAAAGCAGTGAATGTGTTTCTACAGATTTGAGCGTACAAGGCTGATGAATAGAATAGGTACCACGATTACAAATTTACAATACGTCATCTTGTTCAGTGTATAATAAGCCATCCTCAACAGGCAATGAGGGTGGGGTTCCGGGAGGAATGCAAGCCGCACCATTCTCACCGGCACATATGCACAAAGCCTCTGCATCTCTGAGGACCGAATCCAGGTCAATGTGACCACTCAGTTCGTTGATGAATTTCAAGAGCGTGTCAAAGTCCATCTGCTCCCCCATTATCCTATTACGATATCGCTTCAAGATTGCAACACATACGTACAGGTGGAAGTGCTCAGACAAATAATGCGTCCACAATACCTCCCATAAACGCATTGTTTTCTCGTATTCAAACTCCCTAGAAAAAGTGACAATATCATACCTCCCGATAAATGCATTTCAGGTGATATAGGCTACATGTCCAAATTTTGTCATCAAGTGGAATAAGAGTACAGTTCAAAGGAACGTTGTGCGGTAACTTTAGGCATCAATGATACTCATGGAAAAAAGAATTATGGCATGCCTAAAGTTCGAAACATGTTACTCCAAACTTGTAAAAAGAACAAGAAAAAGAAAAAAAAAAAAAAGGATTTAAGAATAAAAAAACAAAATAAGTTGGTCAATGAGTTATTTAGTCCCAACACAATAACTCTGTTTAGTTGTGAATATATCACGGAGAAAAGAGAACCGCATTATCATTAAAAAACAAAACACCAATACAAAACTGCTCCACAAAATTTTCTTTGTTGCTCCCGTGTTTTTCCACCATCCAATGTGATACGTCAAAGAGGTTCCTGTTAGAACCCTAGGAAAGTGGCCCCAAACCAAGCCTCGACACGGCCCTTGACAGCCAAAGATAGCCCCACGGCTAGAGTACACGCATGCCTTGGCCTGTGCTGTGACACGCATGGGGCACCCAGCATGCATGCCTTGGCCCGTGCGTGTCCCCAGCATGCATGCCTTGGCCCGTGCGTTGACACGCACGGGGCGCCTAGCATGCAGGCCAGGCCCAGCGAGGTTAGTGGTCGTGCGAAGCCCAGCGCACGGCTTGGCATGCGCATAGCCCTGTGCCGCGCGCCCATGTGCGCGGCTCTGCGCACGCATGGGGGCACGGCACAGGGTTATGCGCATGCCCCTATGCGTGCCCCTGCACATGCCCTTGCATGCGCCCCATGCCGCACTCCAGCGAGGTTAGTGGCATGCTTTAGCAGGCATGCCATCCAGCGCACGGCTCCAGCTTGTGCCTTGCAAGCAAGGCCAGTGGCATGTCCACCAACGCATGGCTCCAGCCATGCCTTGCAGTGCCAATGCCCAGGCCACCATCATGGGCCATGCAGAGCCAACGCCTAGGCCACCTGCCTGGGCCATGCAGCACGCATGGACCATCAGCAGGCCTTGCATGGCATCATGCCATGCCCATCAACAAGCCATGTCGTGCCCATCAGCAAGCCATGCCGTGCCCACCAGCCATGGACCAGACTAGCCCAACCGAAGACCATGCACCATCCTAGCCCATACATTGGGCCATGCATGCCATGGGCTAACTTGGCTCGTGCCACTATGTTATTGCTATATTATTTATTTTTATTTAATTATTTTCCAATGGACCTTTTGAGGGTTTCCACCTTGTAACCTTTATAAATAGGACTCTTAGGCTTTGCATTCACATCTTTTGACAATTTTCCATTGTGGACGGCTATTGTTCTTGAGATCATCATTTCGGTGCTTAACACTTGGGCTCTTTGGGGTGCAATTCGTGAATCCCTTAAGAGAGAACTACACTTTGCAATTCATGAATAAGTGTAATTTATTTATCAATATATGAGATTTCCTTTCATCTTTGTGCAATTTGTGAATCAAAGTTAATTGTGTTATCTTTGTATTTGCTTTTGTGTTCATTCAAGTTCTAGAGTGTTCATAGTTTGTTCTTTGTGTTCATCCATTCCATTGCTCATTCAATTCTTCCATACCCATATTTTCGACCACCAAAGTGTTAGTCATACTTTCCATAAATTCATCCTTCCATCCATCAAGCCCTAGCCGAAATACACTTCCCATATTCAGCTACCACAATTCTTTCCTTATTCTATTTGCCCTAGCGGAAGTCTTCTAGTTCCCTATAAGGTAACACTTGCCTTTTAGGTAACTTTGACTCCATCCATTTCATATCCCTTGATTTAAGGAATTGTCAATCATCAATCCCTTAAATCACTCCCTTTCCTATTTTGCCTCAAGTCAACCAACAACTTTCAATACAAGGCCATACTCGAAATTCCCTTCCTTCCTAGATTGATTCTCTCCATCTAGGGATCTTACCATACCCATTCCCAACCGTCCAACCTAGCCAATCCCCTAATTCTCGCCAACCCTAATTCTACCCTATCCAAACTCGAGAACCCTAATTGCTACTACCCGAAACCCTAACCTCACTTCCTACCCTCAACCCTAGCCTCCATCATCTTGGCGCCACACTCAAGGACAAGTCCTTTAGCCGTTCCACATAGTTTTGCCTCCACTAAACACTCGCATTACCTGATTCCATCATCATCACCATCACTCCATTGCCATTGAAGTTGAAGGCCAAGCAAGTTGGCAAAGTCACTCGGTCAACAACCTCACCAAGGCGAGCTTGTGGTTTTTGGTGTTTAGGGATAAGACTGGGGTCCCTAACAGTTCCTCTGCGTGCGTGTGGGGTGTGTGCGTGTGTGTGTGTGTGTGTGTGTGTGTCTGCGTTGTGCGTCTGTATGGTTGCCAACATATTCCATATTTCCTTGAGCTTTTTAGTACTAGTTGCCAACATATTCCATATTTCCTTGAGCTTTTTAGTACAAATCGCAATTGGAGGACAACATTGATTGTTCAAAGCAAAATTCTCTTTCACAGGAGAAGAGGAAGGATGCAACCCACACCATATGTTCAATTTCATTAAGCACATCAATGCCAATACAAAGGATTAGCAAAAACAAAAGAGCTGAAATCTTTAAAGAGCTAACAAATAAATTAAAGAGCTGACCTTTTTAATTGTATTAGAATCCAGCGAAAACAAAAGAAATAATTAAGGCAGTCATTCTGCTCAAAATAGTTGTGCAATGGGCTGTCTAACAACTCCACTAACTGCAACAAAAATAGTGAGAATTCATTAGAACTGGCCTGGTTTATTTTCACAAACCATCTCATGTAATCATTATAACTTTCCCAAACTCCCAAACAAAATACAAAAAAAATTCAACTTTTTCAAATCCCAAAACAAAAATAATATTAAAAAACAAGATTCTAACATATTTTAATCAACTTTCATATCATCTCATCTGTGTAACGAAACGAGGACTGATCAACTTTCATCTCATCTCATCTCAGAACCAACTGTTCTCATCCAAAATCTGATCAACATCTTCAAGCATAGTATTGAAATTTGATTCCAAATGTACATGTATAGTCACAAGATTGATTTTCCTTTTTACAGGCATGCACATTCACAGATTGTTATCTTGTTTCGTTTTCAATGACCAAATCGATTCAAAATAACTAGAATGATGCGTTACAGAATATATGAGGACGCATTTACTGATTAACAGAAAAGAATTACATCTTATACCGGTTTTAGGTAATTATTGTCAAATTAAACAAAGATTCCATTTATTAAGTTGATAATATTAAAGGAAGAGACTCACTACAGTAGGAGATCCTCAATGCCATATTGGAGGTCTAAATTCCACCACAGGACCACATCCAACCATACTAATATTCATGAAGAAGAAACTGAAAGAGGTACATAAGCGAAAAACACCATGCACGGAGGGAAAAGGGGGTTTTGGGGGGGACTAATCAATATTATAATAATTAAATATTTATTATTATTTTCTTATCTGTCCTAGTACAAAAAAAAGTTATAAATGCAATTTCAAATACAAAACATATTATCAACATATTTTTCAATTAAGGACGTGAGTGTGCATGTAGGGCTGGTTTGGATAGTGAGATGAGATGAGATGAAACCATCTCAATATCCAAACAAGGCCTAAGTGTCATAAATTCCAAATAATGGTTTTCCATCTTCAATCTCAAAAACATTGTTCACCTTAAAAGTTGCTGTTGCGGAAAAGAGAGAGAGCATATAAAATCAAGGAAATGATTTTGAAGAGACTCAAAAGAAGGACATACATACATACATACATACATACATGTCTATTTGTTTTCAGCAATGTTTTGAGCTTAAAAAATCTAAGTTTTTTTTATAGATTTGGAATTAAAAAAAAAATAGCAAAATCCTAAATGCAAGTGCTTTTTAAGATTTGGAACAGGAAGATATGGTTTTTTCAAAAATTATGTTATGAGAGTTATTTCTGGTTTTTGTGGGTTATTTTAATATTTGAGAGAGTGGCCAGTGAGAGCAAATTTTCAAATTTTTGAGGGAGCCTTAAAAGAAATTTCTAAATTTTTTTAAGGAGGGAGAGGGGGGGGGGGGGGGGGGGGGGGGGGGATATTTTTACTTCATAACTTGTCACTGGCATCAATACTACCATTGATGCCCCGTGTAGGTCAATGGCAGTGACAAATTATAAATTACAAATAATGATTTTTTCTTCAACCAAGAACAAGAAATTTTCCAGTTGAAATTATAGTCATGGAGAGCAGAGAATGGAAAAGATTGAGAGATGGGTTGAATGGAGAAAACTAACATGTCATCATTTAAAAGAAATTACATCTTTTTGGAATCAAAATCTTGAGTTAAAAATATCAAATATTAGAAAAAAGAGAAAGATTTGAGCTAAATTTTGAGTTTTAGCAAACATTCATATAGTTTTTAGATTTTTTTTGGGGAGACTATGGTTGATGGGCTGTTTTCAACTTGTTTTAGGGCCAAAAATTTTTTAGACCTTTTTTTGTGGTTTTGCTAGATTTTTTTTTTTTTTTTGGGGGGGGGGGGGGGGGGGGGGGGCGGGGGGGATTATTCAAAATTCTCGGAGGGAGGATAAAGAATTCTTTTTGAAATTTTTTAGGGGGCCATGGGTATGGGTTTTTATTAGATACTTGGAGGAAAATGACTATTTCTAGGGGGAGAGGGGTTTAAGGTTTTTTTTGGGAGGCAGGGGGATGTCCCAGCCTGGCAACCCTACCTCTCCCAGTGAGTCATAAAAGGCAATTAAAAACCACGTATGTTACGAATGACAGCCAGCTCAGCCCAATTCAGTCTGCTAGATGCTGTACTAGAATCCTTTATTCTCAATAACACTGGAAGTTGAAGACCCATTGGCTTTCTTGCTTTGTTTTTTTTTTTTTTTTTTATCAGTTTTTTTTAATAATGATATCACTAAACAAAATCCTC
This sequence comes from Juglans microcarpa x Juglans regia, assembly GCF_004785595.1. NCBI lineage: Eukaryota > Viridiplantae > Streptophyta > Magnoliopsida > Fagales > Juglandaceae > Juglans > Juglans microcarpa x Juglans regia. The sequence continues at coordinate 39,410,326 of NC_054596.1, forward strand.
AAAATCACTTGGCATAACATAAAAACCACTACAAGTGGAGTGAAATTTTATACTAAATAAAATTTCACTCCACCGTCATGAGTTGCAATGAACAAACACTCCAAATGGGAGGAGAAAATAAAAAATAAACATTTAATGGAATAGATAAATAAATAATGCCAACTCCAAATAAGTCCAACCGTTCAAAGGCAAAACATCAGCTTAAAACAATCTTATTCTCATTTGACCAGGGAAGCAAAAACAAGTTGAAACATAAATAAAAGAATATGTTTATATTTGACATTGCTACTTGCACAGCAATCTGAATCAACTGATTTTTTTTTTTTCACACCACAGAGAGAGAGAGAGAGAGAGTACCTTGGACAATGCAAAAAGTTGAGAGTGCATGCCGTTTTGGTCACGATTGAAATTGGGTCCAAGGCGTTCCATTAGTGCAACAAAACACCAAAATGATTCTGACTCATCCTCCATTACGAACAATATTGGGGACAGGAGATCACTCATACCCTGTAAGACAGCACAAAAATCTATGATGTGCAACCATAATGTCCATCTAGGAGATTGGGCCCAAGCGTGTTCTACTTCTGAAGGTGGTTTGGGAATTAGAAGATTGATTACATTCAATACAGCCTTTTCGGGGGAAATGGCTTTGGTGCTATGCCAATGAAAGAGATAGTATATAGAGAGTAGAGATAGATAGGAAGTATGGTAGTTTGTGGGTAGCTAGAGCTCTAATGAGGTGAATGAGAGTTATGCATTCAGGATATAGAAGAACTGTAACATACGGGTCCTAAATTAGGGCTTAGAATTATTATTTTTAGAAAAATTCTTCTCATTAGCCACTATTTACCACCCCACACCCCACACCTCACACCTTATGCAAAACACCCACATACCCTATGAAAAAGTTATAGGTGTGGGGTGTGGGAGTGAATAGTAGCTATAATGCATAACATTCCTCTTATTTTTAAGCCTAAGTGTTGAAGACCTCGGTCTTGGGATATCACTCCCTTTAAGGTCCAAGGTTCAACACCTCATAGGTGCAAACAATCCTTTGGGGTTACACCTCCTGGTGAAAAGCCAACGATTTAACCAGTCCCGTGTAAAGAAACTTCCGAAAATACGGTGTACGGGACCGGAGTTTACTCTATAGGGGTGGGTCCAAAGGGCCTTGCCTTGAAGAGGTTCCCCGACATTAAAAAAAAAAAAAAAAAAAATTATAATTATTATAATTATTATTATTTTAGTAAATATTTTATCAGATCAGTTTTAAAATAGTGATTTTAGTTGATTGAGTTTCTTCCACAATCTTCACCCCGTATATCCCTCCTCCGTTTGATTTCCTAGTTTGAATAGTTTCCTAATTGGAAACCAACTCTCACCTCAAAAATCCTCCCATAAATCCCCTTTTTTACCTAACGCTTTTTCCTCCATCAAACCAGCAGCTCCCTTGCGGCCAAAACCTTCCCATTAGCCACTACCCATACTCACGGCCAAACTCATTCTCACAGCAAGCCCCATGTTGAAAACAAAAGCCACCGTAGCACTTTCTCTCCATACCAGACCACCACCTCGTCGGGAACTACCACAGAAGACGCCGCCACCACAGTCAACCTATTAGGGACCCCGGTCTTGTCCCTAACACTAAGAACTACGAGCTCACCTTGGTGTGAATGATGACTGAGTGACATTGCCAACTTGCTTGGTCTTTGGACAATAATGGCACGTATGATGGTGATGATGAGTTCCTGGGTTGATCTAAGGAGTGAATAAGGGTGTTTGATGCAATGTGGAATGGCTTGAAAGTTGCCCTTGATGTTAGGGCCACTTGGATGATGATTAGGGTTGGTATGGTGAAGTGTAGCTAGGGTTTTGTGTGGTGGCTAAGGATGATTTCGAGATTGGAAAAAAATGGACTAGGGTTGGAGTCTTAGCTAAGATGCTAGGGTTGGCCGACTTTGGGGTTGGTTACCCATTAATGTTAGGGTGGTTCGGTATTGGCAATAGGAGAAAGTGTTTGAATGAGTCTAGGGTTGCTCCTTGACTTTAGGGATTGATTAAAGATAAGGTGAGGAAGATAGGATTTGGATATGGTCAATGGATGAAGATGGATGGTGTTTGAATGAGTCTAGGGTTGTTCCTTGACTTTAGAGATTAGGAGATGGAAGATAAGATTTGAATATGGCAAGATAGGATTGTAATCTTTGATTGACTTGAGTGATTGTAGGGAATGAGAGATTTGAGGGATTGGATATGGTAGATGAGATGGAGTTTGAATGAGTCAAGGGTTGCTCCTTGACTTTAAGGATTGGCTAGGATAAGTTAAGGAGGATAGGATTTGGATTTGAATATGGCAAGAGGATGGAGTCTTTGGTTGACTAGGTCAATGGAAGGAGTTGAGAGATTTAAGGAATTGGATAAGTGATTGGAGGGATTGAGTGATTCTAGGGAAGTTCCTAGAATCAAGGGATTGGCATGGGATGAGTCAACTTTCCTTGAATTAAGGAAGTTGCCAAAGAGGTCTCTTGATGGACAGCTAGGGTTTGTGTGACTGGATGAAGGCAAGACTCCTAAAATGAATGAATTACCTTCTAGAGATTTGAGGTGGACGGCTAGGGTTTTATGGATAGAAGACTTTGGTGTGGCTGAATATGTAAGTGGAGTATATGAACTAGGATTTTATGGATATGGAAAGATTTATGGGCAAGCCACTTATGGTAAGTATGACTCACGGTTAGGGCAAGTTGGATGATGAGAAATGGCAATTTCGACTAGGTCAATGAATATGACAGATGAAGGGTAATTATGGGATGTGGCCAATTATGGAAGGTAGGGTAACACTAGGGTTGATCGAGTAGTGTATGTGGGAAATATGGCTAGGGTTTTATGGAAGGGGCGGCAAGGTAATTTATGGTAAGTGGACTAGGGCAAACACTATAATGGGCAAGACTTAGTGTTTGGGTGGATCAAATGAATGCAAGGAAATATATGGATGAACAATATGGATGAACACGTATGAACATTCAAGAACACAATGATGAATAACTTAACCACCAAGTCAAGAATGCACAAAAATGAACGGACTCAACAAAAGAATATGAAGACTCTTTTTGGTTTATATGAATATTTAGATATGCAAGAAAGTGTAGATGAACAAGATGGAAAATAAGAACAATGAAGATAATGGATGAACAAAATAACACTTCAACTATTGATTCACGGATTGCACAATAGTTGAAATAAACCTCATAGATTGATGAACTTGAAAATAACAAAGATAACACAACTTGGATTCACGAATTGCACCAAGTTGCAAGAACAAGATAAGTTGAATCACACCTATTCACGAATTGCAAGGTGATGATCCTCTACTAGAGATTCACGAATTGCACCCAAGTAGCCCAAGTGCTAAGCACCGAAGGATGATCTTAAGAACAAGTCTACCCACTTAGGGAATTCGCCAAAAGTTCAAAAGATGTAAACTAAATGCCTAAGGGTCCTATTTATAGAGCTTACAAAGTGAAAACCCTAATTGGTCCATTGATAAATAAAATAAATAAATAAATAAAGAAAAATAAGTGATAGTGGCGTGGGGCCCACAACATTGGCCCTTGGTGGCCTAATCTTGGTTGTCCATGCATGCCTAGGACCATGTCCTAGGGCGGTTTTTGATTGGGTCTTAACACAACCACAAAGGACGTCGGAGCACCACCCACGCTGCCCAGAAACTGCCAGACAGCCAAACTCCGTCGAATCCCCACTATTCCGGTAAGCCCACTACCGTCCGCCACCCTCCTCTCTCTCTCTCTCTCTCTCTCTAAACTCTCTCTCTCTATGTCGCATCATCATGTTTAAAGGGACCCTCCAGTTGCACCACCGTGACCCTCGTCCAGCCACCCAGACCCACTGTCACAGTGGTTCTTCTCTCTCTCTCTTGGTGAGCATCTCACAACCCTCCTCTCCCATAAGCATGTGTTTCTCTTTTTATTTCTTTTGTTTCAGCCTTTCCCAAAAAGCCCATACATTAATATTGTAATTACATTTATACCCTTTTAACCCTTGTTGTGTAACCTCTCGTAAACACTTTTGAAAAATCTTTGGTTAAATTACATCTCTGCCCTTAAGTGTCTATGTCAGATTTGTGTCTTAACTTGTTTTGTACGTGGGCTGACTTCTCACATGGGCCTTGGGCCTTCCTATTTTCTCAGGGTGTTGATTTCATAAACTAGTGTATTGTTTTAAATGGGCTGACTTCATGTGGAGCTTAATGTTTAAATTGGCTTCTTGTATTTTACAGAATATATTCAAGGGATTTAAAGTATATTTTAAAGTATACTATTGAGCCAATTAATTTAGTTAATATTCTCATTGTCTATTTAGTCGGATTTTAATAAAACTATTATGTTATACTTTTAATAGAAAATCAAGGAATATGTTATGATTTTTAAATAACATTATTATCTATTAATCTTAGTATAGCTGAATATTTTTTTTTTTTTTTGATAAGTAAAAATATTGTATATATCAAAAGGAGAAACCAAGTACACTGAATGTATACAAGAAAACACATTGCCCAAAATGACCCAACAAGCCCCTAATGACCCAAAAAGCCCATAAAAAAACCAACCCAAAGTACATCAGACCCGACCCCAATCATTGTTTCCCGTAGAACTAAAACTCTACCCAAACACCAACCGCAACACCTTGATTCCCGTCTTCACAATACCCTCCATTTAGACTTCCCTCTAGTTGAACTACCACCCTTAGCGCTATAGTTGATTGTCGAAAAGAGACGCTGTAACTCCCTGCTTTTCTTGAATCTTGATTTGGTTTCAAGTGTGCGGCTTGCCTCGATCGCAATAATTAGTTCGTTAAATTGGTCTTCACATCCTCCATCTGAAATTCCCACGAACTGCTGAATCTCGTTAACTTTAGGTATAGAATCCAATCCGCTATTGGAAGACGAGAGACCAGGGGAGCCACAATATCCCCATCAACCTGCACTCCCGACTCTAGACATTCCTCTATACAATGCACCAACGCCAAACTCATTAGTTCTCCAGTAACTCTATTGGTTCTCTCCAATAGTATCGGGGTCCCCATTGGAGATTCTGGGGTGACAACAAGTCTCTTCACCTCTGGGGTGATAGCGGATCCTACATCTCCTTCAGACCTCGGCAGTACACCTTTTTCCTTCCACTCTGACGAGGGAGCCATAGTTTCTTCAGGGACCAAGGGTGTAATACCGACTATCGATCTATCCTATGTTACATGAGGCGAATGACATTCCATTACTGATGTCTCTACGCCAATACGCAATGTAGACCCCACTTCAAATAACCCAGATTCCCTTTTAACCCGCCATACTCTCCTGGATCTGGTTATAGGGACAGGGCCGAATCCGATCTTCCGTTTTCCTTTTTCTTAGTTTAAAGGATTCGGGCCTATCATGTTTCTTACCACTCTGTTGCCTCCAGCTGAAAGTCGATCTATTTTCGTAGACAAGAAAGTTATTGCTGTCTTCAACTCGACAAGTTGGGTTTCCATCTCCTTTAGAGAATTGTGCATCTCGACAAGCTGGTCTTGAGGCGTGATTGGCAGACCCCCCACACTCTGAACCCCCAAAGCATGTGTCGTCTTTAGAGCTGCCGCATAGGATTGCCTCTCGCCACAGAGGATGCACTTGGGTCTTTCTCCATGTTCTCCCTCCCTGCAACATAATTCCAAGCTGTCACTCCCTCTCTTGCTGAAGGAAAAATGACGCAGCACCTCCCCCATCCTTCTCCAACCACTGCCCCCCCTCTTCAGGAATAAAAATAAAATTCCTCCTCCCCCCACCACCATACTCCTCCACCGCCATATAACGTCCGCGAGCATTCGAGCAGCGATGCGCTGTGAAACTACGTCGACCTTCCCGGACAGTGGAGAAAAAATCTTGTTTCTTATCCTTAGTACACGCTTCTATGGCCTTGGCTAGCCATTGCACTGTTGTCGAACCCAGAATCAACTTAGATATCACCCTTCGACTCCTTTCAGTAATGGCCAACATGCTCCCCTTCTTTACCTTACCAGTGTAAAGGATTTAGATTCTATGGCCAACTCCATAGAAGAACCCATACTGACCCACTCCCCTTCTTCAACAACCATTCATCATCTCAGAGAAACCAGATCAGAAATGCGTTGGGAGCTGCAAGCATTGCGAAGTTGTGGACTCCAGGTCGTGCTCACTGTTATCTCTATGGTATGATTTTAAGTAATTAGAATGCTAAGACACGTTTTTCTAGAAAATTTAGTGACAATTAGTGCCTCGTATAGGTCACGAGCTAAGATGAGAGATTGTGGAAGCAGCGCTAAGGGGTAAGTAGCATGATCATAATTATATGTGTGCTGTAATTATTCTGATTGTGCATGAAAAATGTGATGTTTACCTACGGTACACTACGAGCCAATACAAGGTTAGCCTTTTTCACAAACCTCGATGAATTATGATATGTTTGCAAATGAGACTATGTATGCTATGCTGATATGGTTTGTTGTTAGATGGATGAGATGTTATGAAAATCAAATGTACGCCATGTAATGTTTAGATCACGTCATGCCATGCCTATGTTATGCTATGTGGTGTAAGACTCATATTAATATGCCATGTATAATGTTATGCCATGCACAAGAGTATGCCATGCCATGTAAATTCATGAAGTCAAACATGTTCTCATGCATCATGAAAGTTAATAAGAACACACATGAATGACAAGTAAGCTTTAAGACTGACCTTAAGTTATGGGTAGATATGCAAGCCACAGACTCAAGTGTGGTCCACCACAAGTAAGCTAATATGTTTTGAGGTGACACGGACCCAAGCGCGTTTCACCAAAGGTTATGATAGACGGTGCCACGAACTCAAGCGTGGTTTACCATATGCTATAAGGTGATACGGACCCAAGCGTGTTTCACCACAAGTTATGATATGTTATGAGTGCCACGGATTCAAGCGTGGTTCACCATATGATATGTGATAACACGAACTCAAGCTTGTTTTACTACATGTTATGATATGTTATGTTAGACGATACCACGGACTCAAGCGTGATTTACCACATTCTATGTGATAACACGGACCCAAGCATGTTTCACTACCTATTGTGATACATTAGATGATGCCACGGACCAAAGCGTGGTTTACCCTATGTTATGATATGTTATATATGGTCAACAACAATTGGACCAATGCACACATGTTATGATGGCTACTAAGTAAGTGAAAGACAAGATGAATAGGTTATGTACGAATGATAGGAAATGCATGGAGTTAGTCATTCGTTACCAATGAATGATCTATATGCTATGTATATGTGTCAAGTTAGTCATTCGTTACCAATGAATGATCTATATGCTATGTATATGTGTGACAATGTATGTAAGTTTTCAAAATTAAGTCTAATGTTAAACTAAGTTACGTTTACAATATCATGTGCTATTACTAAGTCTTCGCCTCATTTGTTTGTTTCCCTATTTTTATGTTTTGTTGTCCCAGATGATGATTGCGTGAATACAGAGTAGGAATGCCAGGGGTAGAATAAATTTCCAGAGACTTAGTGTATGATTTAGACATTTAAGCAGTGTTGGTATCACTTGGAACTAGCTTATGGAATTTCTTTATTTTTCAGCTTTTATGTTATGAAAGACTGTCATGCTAGTCAAGTTTTATGATCCAATAGATGAGGTATTTTATGAGACTGAATCTCTTTACCGGGCATCATATTATGAATGTAAGTAACATTCTAGACCTATGGGAAGGGGTGTTACAAGAACATCCGTACTCCCAGGTACCTCCAAGATGAGGCGAGTGATGGACCCAAGTTAAAGTTCTAGCATGATATATGGTGCAAAGATCAGCACCTTAAAAGAGCTTTCCCAAACCTATTAAATATCCACGGCCAAGGAAGCATCGGTGGTAAACAATTATTTGTGTTAAATGGCTATTCCCGTTGAGAAAGGAATTTATTTGTGTTAGACTGGGAGGTGGACCATTTTACCTCTTTTATGCTTGGCTGTATTCTTTTAGATTAAGACAAGGTGATGAAGACAAGATGTGTTTAAAGTAAATCATTATACAAGGCACTAATCCCCCACGTCAACATCACTTTTCCATGAAAGACCATTTGGAGTGGTGCTTGCTCGAGAGCGGCTTTCTTTGTATGGATGACCACACTAGGGAAGATTCTAACCTTGGATAACCTACGGAAAAAACATGTAATCTTGATCGAGTGATGTATGAGGAATCAGTAGATCTTTTAGTCCACTGTGAGGTAGTTAGCTCGTTATGGCAAGCTTTTCTTACTCTTTTTGGGTTAAGTTGGGTGATTCCTAGACGGGTAGTTGATTTGTCAGCATGCTGGAAAGGCTAGTTTGATAATCATCACAGTGAACTTATGGAAAATGATCCTGATTTTTCTGATGTGCATTTGGAGGGGAAAAAGAGACCAAAGTTTTAAAGATAGCACATGATTGTGGAAAAGACCTCAGGGCTTTCTTTTTCAATTCTCTTTACCATTGGACAGAAGCCCACTGATATCTTTCTAGCTTTAGCTTCCATGATGATGTTTCTCTCTTTTCTTTCCCTCATTAAGAGTATGATGTATACTTCTTTTTTTAATAGGTAAGATAAAGTTTTGTTGAATCAAGTAAATAGACGTAGCCTAAGAAGACAAGAAGTAAAGGAGATAAGTGTATGATGTATACTGCATACCTCGATAATGCCTTTGTATCATTTTCTTGATGATCTTACTTATCAAAAATAGATTAAAGACTTTTCACTATGGTATTCATTATTTGGGATGTTTCCATACAACTTAGCCAACCAAAACAATCATTGAAGGATCTATGCCAAATTAATATCAAAGAAAATAAGTTTCTTCTTCCATACTTTATTTCTTTGGGCATCCTCTTGTGTACTTAATGGAGCTTGCTTCAATAATTTTCTTGTTTCTCTTTTTAGCTCCTTTTTAGGTAACTATGTGTATGCTGTTTGTATACCTCCTGTATACTTGGGCCATGCCTATTTACTACCGTTGATAAATTGTTGTCTTACTTATAAAAAAAATACCAAACCTTAAAAAGTTCTGGCAAAATTCACATTTCACAATAAAAAATTACCTGGCAGTAACCGAGATCGAAGTTATAGAATGAGTATGTTAGCAGAATATCACGTAACAGATTCACATTTGCATTATCTTCCCCGTCATAGAAGGAGAGCGATCTGTCAGTCCTTACCTTTAAAACAGATAAAAAACAGTAACTTAAAAATTTGTCCTTATATGTTTGAACTCGATTTGTAAGTTAAGAAAAACCGTGCTAGTTTAGGCCTACCACATCTTTTTCAATAAGGCCTTTTCTCTCCCTAAATTTTGTAAATCTTTTTGCCTGTTCTGAGGAGATACTCTGCACAGGAAGATATGGATACATATAAGGCCATATATAAATCATAATCAGGAGAAAGAAGAGAACTTTCCAAAAAAATCACAGGAGCTTGATTTAAGAAGAGGCAAAAGAATTTTCCATCCATATCTTTTTATGGATATAAAAAAAAGAATTTACTTATCAAAACAAAAAAAAAAAACAAAAAAAAAAGAAATTACGTTTTTTTTAATATAAATGTATTTAAAATATAGGTTTTACTAACTTTCTTCCACACCCTTAAAAAATAATTTCCCTGTTTACAGTCTTAGCTTTGTTGCTTACCTATGATGCACTTTATAGGCAATCTTGCAAAGGAATGGTGAAAAAGGACTGAAACAAAACTCAATGGGATAGGAATTGAAAATCGGAAATATAATTACATGTGTGCTTGAGAGAGCATGCACATGGAAACATGCACATACATGAAAATAAATCCAAGACAGCAAGGATGGCAAGAAGAACAGGAGACTAGTAATCATTACACACCTGCCACTGCCTCTTTATGGTCTCATATTCCGACTTTTTAATCAACCTAAGATATTGCCTCTCGGCATATGTTGAATCATAGAGATGGTATCCCAACACGAACGCCCATGCCTATATTCATTTCGAGATTTCAAAGAACACGCTGCATATTCAGTTAAGAAAAATCACTTGCCTTAAAAATACTATTATGTACATACCTCTTTCCGCAATCCATGTTCGAGTCCCCCATAGAATATTCTCTTCCTTAAAGCTTTTGAGTCCATGACTCTCCCTTCAGAATCCAAAAAGGTGAACCACTGCAACAAGAAGTAGAACTTCAATAAAGCAAATGTGATTGCACTCCATATGTCTAGAATTACTTTTTTTCAAAAGAACAGAAATGAGATAGAAAGCTACTCTTCGGTTTAGCGATGGAGCAATTGTAAAATGTTTGAATAAAGAAGATTGTTTTAGAGATACAAATTCAAATTTTATGAAATGACAGACATCTACTTCGTAGAAATACATTGCAATTTTCAATAGAACTTATCCTCAACAAAGCCCAGCTCTTACCTCTTCAGGCCCCAAAGGTGGCTGCCGTGGTTTTCCCCATACTAGTGTCAATTTATCAACCTGCCAGAAAAAAATTTGATTTGAGATGCCAAGAAGGAAAGAATCTTGTGTCATCAGGTTAAAAATTGCATCTTAAAATTTTGTTTAAACTCCTAAATCTTAACAAGAAAAGTGTATCAAAATTAACTACTTAGCAATCATAGGTCCTCTCACACCCCCACCATTATGCACTTTATAACTAGGCGTGGCATGAAGTGAGACATGTCAGGGATCCAAGCAGAGGCACTCATGGTACAAATAAAAATGGTAGTTGTTTTCTGTAGGTAAAATGATAGTGAATTATTATTATTATTATTATTATTATGTTGATCCGTATTATTATTATTTTTTTGATAAGTAAAATGATAGTGGATTATAACCCTTGCTAAATTTATTCCCAATCTCTGGTATCATTTGGCTTACTTTTACTTTATGCATGCAGAAGTATTGGAAGGCAAGAACAAAAACTACATTCAAACAAGTTGGCAAGGTCCTGCATCAGAAACGGCATAGAGACACAACACACCCTATAGTTCAACTCAACCTCTAGCATTTAATAAGGGAGTCCATATGCCTAAATAGGTGTTACCATTTCAATGTCCTTGATCTTCATGATTTTCTTGTTTCCATTTCTTCTTCCTAAATAGATGTTACCTCTTGTATACCCTCTTGTGTACTTGGGCTATGCCTATTCTTATTAATACAATCATTTACTTGTAAAAAAAAAGGGAGTCCATATATGCTATTCCACTAAGGTGAGAAGGAAATTCAGAAACTCATCCAGAATACCACATTTTCATACAAGGAAAGAAAACCAAGGAAAGTGTAAGTAGTTAATAAATCAACAATGGAAACAACTTTTTGTCAATTGAACCCCAAATAGATTTTAAACAGCTCCTAACCACCATCCTTCATCAGGGCAGCAGAGGTCCAGCCTAAATATGATTATCTATTTTACAAAACGCAAACAGACACCAGTAGCAACGTGTAGCGAAAGCTAGGGTGCAGGAAGTTTTCAACTTAACCAATATTCAGCACTGGGTTTGGAATTTGTGAGCATATTGAAGTTACAAGAATGCACAAACATGTTTACACATTGTAACCCATTAGAAATACATCCAAGTACGTTAATGAATGCAACTGTTGCAAGCATAACTAATGCTTGTCACTTCAACCAGTAAAACTCCCATCCTCATTGGATATTCCAACTTGATGGACAGACAATCAAGGTTGATAATCACATTAAAAACTAATTTTCATATGTGATACAGCACTCTTAAGTAGAGAAGAGAGCGCGCCCAGGAAAACAATTGTGCAAATAAATAACCAGGTCATACCATGTGTCATCCAACAAAATTTAGACCACAAACAACCACAACATAACAAAAAACTTACAGAGCATATGTTTGCCACGAATCAATCTACATGTCCTTGTGAACTAATTACCCTAACCGAAATAAAAGAACCCCAGAAATTAAAATTTAACAGAAGGGTTCCTTTCAATACCTCCTTACAATTGATTAGCTCAAAAGTTCCCAAATTGGTGGCAGCTTCTTCAACAAGATTGTGTTTCATATAAGAAATTTTCTGTTTTAACAGGTATAGATGTCTGTATTAGACACTCCTGGAATAGAGTTTCAAATTCCTCCAACTAAAATAATATGAGATTTAAGTGAAACCAAGAGAATAAAGCTCTGATCTGAACCATATATTCATTCACGAAAAATTAGCTTTTTTTGTAAGTTATGTAATCTCATTAAAAAACGCATACAAGTTATCTGGTGACCTGACAAGAGAAAACATATTCAATAGGAAAAAATTAACAGCAGTTTAATAATTCTTCTCAAAAATTAAAAAATTTAATTACTGAGATTCATTATTAAAAAAAATTATTAAAAATAAAAAAAAGTTTCACAAGCTATCTGGTATCCTCACAAACACATCTCAAGCACTATTCTCCCTTTCGCCTTCCTTGTCCGCTAGCTGTTATACCTCATAAAAAGCACAGAAACGAAAAGCACTCTAATATGTCCAAAAGGACTGATAAATAACACTAATATTAAACACTGACTAGAGGACCTAACTTATTAGTCTGTACAGTTTCCACTTCCAGACAGTGTCTAGATAATGACAAGTGGTTGTTTGACCACAGAATAACTAAATCCCAGCAGTTAAAAAGGATTTATTTTAATCGTCCAAACATGGAGGGTGAAAAAAAAGTAGAAAGATGAGGATGGTGAAAACACACACACACACACACACACAATAAACAAGAGGATGAGAAATAGAGAAAGGATACCACAATTCACTTTTAAAGTTATAACTACAATAGAAAATAATTATAAATTTGGTAGGATAAAACAATAAATGCACCTAAATTGGGAGAGTAATTATAACACCACAATCCCACATAGGGAGAAGGAATAACTCACATAGGGTGACTAAGATATAGAGGTAGTCATGAGTGCTAGGTCCCATATTGGCTACTTACTAGGTAAAATTGGGCTTTACAAATGATTCTAGGGAAGCTTTTTGACTAGCTTTTTGACTGGTATATTCTTTGGGGTTATAGCGCAAGATGTGCTAACACTTGCCCAGATTGTAATAGTAAGACTAGAATATCTAGAAAGTTTTCCACTTCAAAATGAATACTAAGCATAGCACTAAAAAAGAACACAAATTACATACAATTTCTCTCCGTACAATTTCTCTCGACGATGGAAAACAAATACTTGTTCTCTCGGCTAAGTTTGGGTGGTCTGTGATGGCGTTATACGACTGAGCTCTGGGGTGTTGGTGTGCTTAGGATGGGTTTTTCAAAGGACATTGCGATAGAATCAAAACTTTTCACTTGTGAAGGAGGGGGGTCTCTTGGTAATTACAGAGATAATCTGGAGGGTGGTGACAAAGCTGGTACTGGGACATTCAATGGTGCAATGGTTGGCAAAGGCCTTGGAGAATTGCATGAAGGAAGAAAAGAGAGATTGCTTCACCACACTCAGGAAAGGCAATCGTAGTTTTATTTTTTATTTTTGACAAGTAAGAAAATTTTATTGAATCAAATGAAACTAGGCAATGCCCATGTACACAAAAAGTATACAAGATGAGACACCTAATTTAGGTGGATTGGCTAATACGGTGCATTGAACTTGATACTGATAAGGAGGAGAGAAGGGGGGGGGGGGGGGGGGCTTGGAAAGTGGTGGACCTAGTGTGGGCTCGGGTGAGGGAGATGGGCAGCGTAACAAGGGCTTAGGCCTGTTAGTTGACGGCCCTAGTTAGTTAAGAGGCGTTGTAAGGGGGGGCCAGACAAAACAAGATGGGCCAAATGGGGAAAAAAAGGGGCACATGACTGGGCCTCAGCCCGTGGGGAAAAAATGGGGGAGAGCCTCAGCCCATCCAGACCCTTCCCGTGTGGAGAATTCGAAAGGGGGGTGACCGTCGGCCCACCATTGACAGAAACCTCACAACCCTGCCAAGAAAAGCATTGGGTGCACCGTGACCAGCTGTGGGACCATCGACAGAGGTCCAAAATGCACTGACGATGGTGGTGGAACTGACAGTAGTGATGTGAAATGGGGAAAAAGAGGATCCTGCCACCGTGTGTCGCAATCCCGACTTATTGTGACCAGAAAAAGCTGACAAACGCTCTGAAAGCACCACTTACCCAGGCATAGGCTCCACAACAACCTGAGGAGCACCTCAAGATGTTGTCAGAAGGAGATGGTGAGGAGAGGCTGGAATTTGCTAGGGATGTTGTCAAGGATGTTGCAGAGAGGCTATCTCAAATGCTCAATCCTATCGATGGTAGTGACGAGGGGATGGTTCTTGAAACACAAATGATAACTCCACTCTCTGGCAATGATGTGGGTATTGTGGTTAAATAGGAGGGCAGAAATTTGTTTGGGAAGGAGGAGAGGGGGACATCATCGAATTCGCGTGGGTTTCTAGAGAAGGGGAGCCCATTCCTCTGGATTGGATGTTACCAAACGAGTCTAGATTGGGTGCTCCGCAAGGTAAAGGAAATTCAACATTGTGTGGAAATGGAGTGTGTGGGTTTTGAGGAACAGTTTATGGCTCTTCTCACTACCATAAAGGTGGATCACTCTCACCTTAAGAAATCTGGTAACAAGAAAGAGCGAGAGCTTAAGAACCTCAAATAGTTGTTGAACCATCAGGGCAACTCAAGCCATGATAGATCCAAAGGGAAAGGGATTGTATCTCCTTTATGAAGCCAAAAATTGTCTTGGAATGTCCGCGGGTTAAATGAGGCAAATAAACATCTTCGTATAAAAAAATTGCTTCAAGAATGGAGGGCGGACATAGTATGTTTACAAGAAACCAAGCTGAAATTTGTTTCCAAGAAAATAGTGCGAAGTGTTTGGAGTTGTCCTTATGCAGATTGGGTCTATTTTGCATCGAATGAGCCTTCGGGTAGAATTTTAGTGATGAGGAATAGAAGAGTGGTGGAGAAAATGGAGAATTTTGTAGGGAAGTACATTGTGACCAGCTGCTTTAAAAGTGTGGCAGATAATTTTTTGTGAGCTTTTGCAGGTATATATGGGCCGAATGTAGACAATATCAAAAGATTATTATGGAAAGAACTTATTGGAATACATAGCTGGTGGGACCTTCCATAGTGCATAGATGGAGATTTTAATGTCATAAAGTTCCCCAATGAACGATCCGGAGAAAGCAGAATGTGTCCAACAATGACAGAATTTTCAGAATGTATTTTTGACTTAAATTTGGTAGATCTTTCTCTCATGGAGGGCTCCTTTACTTGGTCCAATAATCAAATGTGGTCTTGGCTGGACAAATTCCTAATCTCACCGGATTGGGAAATCATTACTCAAAGGTGTGTCCAAAGAGGTTGCCTTGTCTTTGCTCGGATAATTTTCTCATCTTGTTGGATTGTGGTGGTATCCAATGCGGGTGCCAATATTTTAAGTTTGAAAACATGTCACTCAAGAGTGAAGGCTTTGTGGATAGGGTAAAGCAATGGTAGTCATCTTATCAATTTCATGGTACCCCCTCCGACATAATTGCAGGCAAACTAAAAGCTTTGAAGAATGATCTAAAGCTTTGGAACTCTCAATCCCTCGGAGACATAGGGGAGCGAAAGAAAACCATGGTGGAGGAGCTACAGGAGTTAGAGAAGATACTTGAGGATAGAGTCCTCTCTCCAGAAGAATTATCGCGAAAGGCAGAGCTAGCTTCAGAGTTGGAGAGATTAATTTCTCTAGAGGAGATCTCTTGGCTACAGAAGTCAAGAAACATTGTGGTTGAAAGAAGGGGACCAAAACACAAAGTTCTTCCACAAAGTAGCTAATTCTCATAGGAGAAATAATACTATTAAAATGTTGAATATCAATGGTATAGACTGCATGGAGGCTCCTGTGATTTGGGATTGTGTGGTGGATTTCTTTGAACAACTGCTTACATAACGAGAGTGGTGGAGGCCAAAGCTTGATAGACTCGATTTTGACTCTATTGAGCCACAGACAGTGTCTTGGTTGGAGAGACCTTTTGAGGATGCGGAGGTCTATGATGTAGTTAGAATAATGATTAAAGACAAAACATCAGGTCCAGACAGCTTTTTGATGGATTTTTTCCAAACATGTTGGGAGATAGTGAAAGAGGACATAATGAATGTGTTTCAGGAATTGTTCTTGGCTGGGAAGTTCAAGAAAAGCCTAAATGCTACTTTTATTGTGTTGATCCAGAAAAAGATCGGAGCATCAGAGGTGAAGGATTATAGGCCCATTAGGCTCGTTAATGGGGTGTAAAAAATTATCTCCAAGGTGCTTGCAAACATATTAGGGGAGGCCTTGGCTAAGATAATTATGAAGTCACAATGCATTTGTAAGGGGTCGACAAATCCTGGATTCAGTCCTTATAGCCAATGAATGCCTGGATAGCATATTAAAGTCTAGTATCGCAGGGATTATATGTAAGCTAGATATGGAGAAGACATACGATCTGAAAACTGGGAGTTCCTTCTATATTTGCTAGGGAGATGTGATTTTGGGAAGAGATGGTGGATGTGGATCAGATGATTCATCTCAACGGCAAGGTTCTCAGTTTTGATTAATGGCAACCCAGCTGGTTTCTTCAGCAGTTCTCGTGGCCTAAGACAAGGAGATTCGTTGTCCCCACTTCTTTTTGTTATCATCATGAAGGCCCTTAGTAGGATGCTATCGGCCGTGATTATGAACAGTTTTGTGGCTGGATTTTCGGTTGGTAATTACAATCGGGGCCTTATTACCATGCTTTGAACTATATGCTGGCTCACCCGGTTAAGCTCTTGGCTAAAAAAGATTCGAAAACACTCCTTAGGCTACTGAACTTCACTTTCGCATTTGCGTGAGCTATCGCTTACTCAACTTGCACAAAGCTACTTCAGTAGCTTTACCTTTGCTACAATTTCCTGCAAAACTTGACTAGATAGAGATAGGTAAAGCCTTAAGACCAAAAACCCTACGACTTTTTTTTTTAGTATTTGCCATAGCTAGGTGGAGGAGTGAGACCCACAACACCTATCCTACAATATCCGATTTATCTCATTTATTATTTGTAGATGACACTAATATTCTGCGAATAGATTAGGGGTGGTCATTGGTAAGATAATCTCAAAGCCACAAAATGCTTTTGTAAGGGGTCACCAAATCCTGGATTCTGTCCTAATAGCCAATGAATGTCTTGATGGTAGATTAAAGTCTGGTATTGCAAGGATTATCTGTAAGCTAGACATGGCAAGGGCGTACAATCATGTAAACTGGGACTTCCTCCTTTATTTATTGAAGAGGTGTGGCTTTGGGGAGAAATGGTGTATGTGGATCAGATGGTGCATTTCAACGGCAAGATTTTTAGTTCTGATCAATGGCAACCTAGAGGGTTTCTTTAACAGCTCTTGAGGCCTAAGGCAGGGAGATCCTTTGTCCCCTCTCCTCTTTGTTGTCATCATGGAGGCACTGAGTAGGATGTTATCCGCTGTGGTTAGTAACAGTTTTATGGCTGGTTTTTCAGTGGGTGATCCGAATAGGGGCAGTATCTCAGTTTCACATTTACTATTTGCAAATGACACACTCATTTTCTGCGAGGCAGAACAAGACCAACTTAGGGCACTGAAGGCGCTTCTTCTTTGCTTTGAAGCAGTATCAGGTTTGAGAGTGAACTTCGATAAATCAGAATTAGTGCCAATTGGGAACGTCAATACTATTCGGCAATTGGCTAGTACACTCGGGTGTAAGGTCGCTTCTCTTCCTATGACATATTTGGGATTACCATTGGGGGCTGCATCACGAGCCTTATCTATTTGGGATATAGTTATTGAGAAAATAGAATGAAGATTGACAGGGTGGAAGAGATTATATTTGTCGAAAGGAAGCCGGGGGACTCTTATCAAAAGTACCCTCTCTAACTTACCAACTTACTTCTTGTTTGTTTTTCCAATTCCAGCTTGCGTGGCAGCACGGATTGAAAAACTACATCGTGATTTCTTATAAAGTGGGATGGGGGATAAATTTAAGTTTCACCTAGTAAGCTGGGACAAGGTGTGCAAACCAATTCCGTCAGGCGGGTTGGGATAAAGAACTTGAGAACGTTTAATCGGGCACTTCTTTGGTGTGGCGAGGAGGCTCTAAAGGATTCTTTTCCATCCATTTTCCGTGTGGCATGTGACCAAGAAGCTTCGGTGGCAGACCTCTTGGTTCGTTTAGGGGACCAAGTTCAATGGAATATCACTTTTAGTAGAGCAGCCCAAGATTGGAAAATAGACAGTTTTGAGGCCTTCTAGTGTATTCTATGAAGCTGAACGCATTGGGCGGACGATAAACTATGGTGGACTCGTGCAGGTGAGGGTACTTTCTCGGTTCGCTCCTTTTATAAGTCTCTTACACTTATACCAAATACTCAGTTCCCACGGAAAAAATTGTGGAGGAATAAGGCGCCTCCTAAAACACTCTTCTTCTCTTGGACTGCAGCCCTAGATAAGATTTTGACTACTGATAATCTGCGAAAGTGCCAGACAATTATCTCAGATTGGTGTTGTATGTGCAAGAAAACTGGAGAGACAGTGGATCATCTCTTGCTACATTGTGAGACAGCGATAGCCGTGAGCTGGGTGATGCCTGCCACAATGGTTGAGTTATTGGCCAGTTGGGTGATGCCGAGTAGTGCTCCACAAATCAAAGCTGTGTGGAAGATGGTCCCTACCTGCATTATGTGGTGCATACGGTGAGAGCGAAACGAGCAGACATTCGAAGACAAGGAGCAAACACTAGAGGAGCTTCGAGCTTTATTTTTTTGCATCTTATTTCTTTGAGCTATAGCTATAAATTTTAATGGCCTAAATGTACATGATTTTCTTTCGTCTATAGCGACCTAGATAGGTCTTACCTCTTGTATACCTTCTTGGGTACTTGGGCTATGTCTATCCTTATTAATACTACCATTTACTCGTAAAAAAAAATATATATTCTGCAAGGCAGACCAAAACCAGCTAAGGGCACTAAAGGAACTTTTAATATGCTTCGAAACAGCGTCAGGCTTGAAAGTGAACTTCGATAAATCAAAGTTAGTACCAGTTGGGAACATCAGCAACACTCGGCAATTGGCCAGCACACTTGAGTGTAAGGTCGCCTCTCTTCCCATGAAATATTTGGGACTGCCGTTGGAGGCTGCCTCACTGGTTTTATCAATTTGGGATGCAGTTATCGAGAAGATAAAACAAAGATTGGCAAGATGGAAAAGATTGTACTTGTCGAAAGGTGGCTGGATGACTCTCATTAAGAGTAGTCTCTCTAACTTCTTTTTTTTATAGGTAAACAAGTATTATTAATACAATAATGGGCAACAAAGTGCCAGTTACAAAGGTCATTATGCCCTATCTACGTAGGCTCATTAGAAACTAAGAAATCATGAAAGTTCATGCCATTGAAGTCTACAGCAATAACCCAAGTACAAAGAGTCCTAAAAAAGAAAATTTTAAGCTCCGCTATAGATCTCTCTGTCTTCAAATGTCCGCTCATTGCGTTCCTTCCACAAGCACCGCATGATACAAATTAGAATCATTTTCCAAACCGCTTTGATCTGTTGCACACCTCGAATAGGGGGTCTAGCTTGCCAACATTTCCACCACAGATTCTGGCATCACCCACGCTAGATCCATTCTATTGAGCACCTCATTCCAGAGAGACCTAGCAACCTCACAATGTAAAAGTAGATGATTCACCGACTCACCCCCACTTTTACACATGCAGCACCAATCTGTAATGATTATTCTCTTTCTCAGATTATCTGTAGTGAGAATCTTACCTAAGGATGCTGTCCACACAAAAAATGAAGCTTTGGGTGGAGCTTTGTTCTTCCAAAGCCTTCTCCAAGGAAATTGTATCTCAGGTTCTTGTATGAGAACCTTATAAAAGGATCTAACTGTGAATACCCCTCCTGCAGGAGTCCACCACAAACCATCTTCCTATTGGACATTCAGACGACAAGAATACAACAGACTATACAAATCTACAAAACTCTCCACCTCCCAATCTTGTGCGCCCGGATGAAATTGATATTCCAGTGTGTACTCCCACCCGCACTTCCCATAACCTCCGCCACTGTAGCATCTTTATCACTTGCAATCAGGAAAAGTAAAGGAAACAAATCTTGAAGGGCACTGTTACCACACCAAGCATCCTTCCAAAATCTGATCCTGGACCCTATACCCAGCTAAAACCGAGTATGATGATGGAATGCCTCCCACCCTCTTCTTATATGTTTCCATAGCCCCACTCCATAGGTGCCTCTTAACTTTTCCAGTACACCAACCCTCCCCTAAACCACCATACTTCTTCTCAATCACTACTTTCCATAAGACTTCCGGTTCTTTAGTATAACGCCACAACCATTTTCCAAGTAACGCCCGATTAAACAACCTCAAGTTTCTGATACCCAAACTGCCACTGGAGATAGGAGGGCAAACCTTCTCCCACTTGACTAAATGAAATTTAAATTCCTCTCCTAAACCACCCCACAGAAAATCTCTTTGAAGCTTCTCAAGTCTACCGGCCACACTTGCTGGTATAGAGAATAAAGATAAGAAATAGGTGGGTAGGTTAGAAAGTGTACTCTTGATCAACGTCATCCGGCCCCCTTTCGACAAGTACATTCTCTTCCAACCTGCCAATCTCTTTTCTATTTTTTTCAATCACCGTATCCCATATCGAGCAAGTCCTCGAATTTATACCCAACGGTAGTCCCAGGTACATCATAGGAAGAGACGCTATCTTACAACCCAATATCTCTGCCAACTCTCGAACATTCTGGACTCCCCCAATCGGCACCAACTCGGATTTATCATAGTTCACTTTTAAGCCAGACACAGCTTCAAAACAAAGAAGCAACGCCTTCACAGCACGCAACTGATCAGGATTGTCCTCACACATAATAAGCATATCATCTGCAAACAACAAATGAGAAATAGTAGTAATACCCCTACTCAAGGATCCAACCTGAAAACCATTTACAAAACCATTAGCCACCAAAGCCGAAATCATCCTGCTTCATGCCTCCATCACAATGACAAAAAGTAGGGGAAATAACGAATCCCCTCGTCTCAAGCCACGAGAACTCGCAAAAAAACCTTCTGGGCTGTGCCATTGATCAATACAGAGAATCTTGTCGTGGAAATACACCAGCTGATCCATGACCTCCACCTCTCCCCAAAACCACACTTATCCAGTAAATACAGAAGAAAATCCCAATTAACATGATCATACGCCTTTTCCATATCTAACTTGCACAAAATCCTTGAACTCCCAGCCTTCAATCTACTGTCTAGACCTTCATTAGCAATAAGAACCGCATCAAGAATGTGTCTACCCTTTACAAAAGCATTTTGAGGCTTAGTAACAATCTTCCCCAACACCACACTCAACCGATTAGCTAGTACTTTAGAAATAATCTTGTAGACTCCATTCACTAGACTAATAGGCCGATAATCCGTAATCTTACACGCCCCCACCTTTTTAGGTATTAAAGCAAGGAGAGTGTTGTTAAGACTTTTCTCAAATTTCCCAATTGAGTACAACTCCTGAAACACCTTCATAAGATCATCTTTTATCACCTCCCAACAATCTTGGAAAAACCCCATAGAGAAACCATCAGGTCCGGAGGCCTTATCTTTTACCATATTCCTTACTACATCATACACCTCGTACTCCTCAAAAGCCCTCTCCATCCTAGCTACATCCCCCATCTCAATGGTGTCAAAAACCAACCCATCAAGAGTAGGCCTCCACCCCACCTGCTCAGTAAGGAGCTTCTCAAAGAAATTAGTAACATGATCTTTAATAACTTCCTCTTCCCAACACTCCACCCCCTCAATTTTCAGTACCTCTATATTATTGTTTCTTCTATGCGAGTTTGCAATGCAATGGAAAAACTTCGTACTCCGATCCCCTTCCCTTAACCATAATGCTCTTGACTTTTGAAGCCAAGACATTTCTTCTTGTAAAATAATTCTCTCAAGATCTGCAACCAACACAGTTCTTTGTGATTGCTCCTCCTCAGAAAGTGGCCTTCCATCTTGAAGTCTATCTAACTCCTGAATCTCCAACCACTTGATATTTTTGTTCTCCCTTATGTCTCCAAACGACTATTTATTCCACTCCTTCAGGTCTCTTTTTAAGGCCTTCAGCTTGTTCGCAAAAATGAAACTAGGTGTACCATTGAACTGATAAGAAATCCACCATTGTTTAACCCTCTCCACAAAACCTTCTGATTTCAGCTACATATTCTCGAACTTAAATATCATCTCCCACTATGAATGCCTCCGCAATCTAGCAAAATAGGCCAGTGATCCGAATTTAAGCGTACCAAACGCTTTTGCCATACCTCAGGAAAATGGCTTTCACACTCAGATGAAATTAAAAAGTGATCCAAGTGAGACCAAGTCTGGGTTATTTGACCATGTGGCAGGGCCCCGAACTCCACACTTGCAGGCCTCATTCTTCTTCTTCTGAAGCTTTCACTTGGAAATCTCACAACATTGAAATCACCCCCAATACACCATGGAAGATCCCACCAACTATGTACCCCTGCTAGTTCATCCCACAATAATCCTCTATCAAAGTCTAGATTAGGACCATAGACACCTGCAAAAGCCCATAAGAAATTATCGAACACACTTTTAAAGGAGCACGCTATCATATATTTCCCTATAAATTCCTCCATTTTCTCCACCACCCTCCTATCCCACATCACCACAATTCCTCCCGATGCCCCTATAGAGGCCAAGTAAACTCAATCCACATGAACACCGCTCCATAAACTTCGCACAATCTTTCTATCTATCATTTTCAACTTCGTCTCCTGTAAACACACAATGTCCGCTTTCCACTCACGAAGCAAGTGCCAAACCCGGTGGCGCTTATCTACCTTGTTAAGCCCACGTACATTCCAAGACACAATCTTAGGCTTCATTTGGGAATAGCCAGCCCCTTCCCTTTTACCCTACTCCTACTGGAACTTCCCTCCAAATTCATCGACCACGCCAATTTTTTCAGCTCCCGATTCTTCTTCGAATCCCCTTTCCTTTTTTGTTGATGTCTAGCTTCCATAGCAGCTAACAGTGCTATGAACTGCTCTTCATACCCTTCACAATTAATCCCCACGTAATGTTAGATCTCTTTCACCTTATTTATGACCCAATCTGAGGCTTGGGTTGGATAGCAATAGTTTAATGGAATAGGAACCCCCCTCCTATCAATCTGAAAATTCTGGAACTCTTCGCCCACCGAAATCCCTTCCAAGCCACCTGATCACATGCCTGAGGGAGAAAAAATTCATCCTCCACCGAATGCAAAAGCTGGTCGCACGACTCAGGGAGAAACAACTCATCCTCCACCGAATGCATAAAGTCAACCGAATCATCCTCCTCCTCAGCCACCTCTAAATCCTCATACAACTTGACAGACAAGTTCGTCAGAGCAAGACCCGCGTCTCCTCCAACCATCGGCGACATTTGAGCTTCCTTTGGGGCAGAGAAACGCGATCTGAACTCCACCAGCGCCTTTTGCACACAGCACACCGGCGGCCCATCATCGGCGACCCCCATCCCCTCTGTCGGCACTGTTTGTGCAACCTTCACCTGATCCTCCGTCGACGGCACACTTTCCGGCACAAAGCCAAGACTTTGTAACTCGGCGGGACACGCGAGTTTGCGGCTCACGATGTCTCATGGACCTTCCATGGACCTGGGTAGGCTCGCCCCGAACCCAGACCCATCACAATGGGCCCTAGGCTTAGACGGCCCAGCCCCATCACAGGGGCCTGAGCTCGACGAAGCCTTCAAACTGGCCTTAGACCTAAAATGCCCACCCGTCTGACGCCAAAAACCCCAACCCTTACCAATTTTAATTCTCAGCTGGGTCTCATTGTGGGCTTTTCTAAGCCCATCACCCATAACCTTCCGTTTGCCTTTTAAATTCCCCTTTTCATCTCTTACCTTAAACAGACCGACAGCCTCGAGTACTTCAGCCATGTCCTTCTGCAGCATCCGTAACTGCCCTTGTACCTCCAACAACGTCCTACGTACCTCCCACACCTCCTGACATGCCACAGAACTTCTGCCAAGTGAGTGGCTCAACACACCATACTGCTTCGACGGAGCTTCACGACGCCCAACTCCCCTGACAGTGCCCCTCCCGCCACCGTCACCCTTCCTCACCACGTTCGGCATCGTCGAAGAGAGCGCCTCCTTATACGACCGTGTTTGGTGCCTCATCTCCCCTTGACAACATTCGACTGACCTCCACCAGGAAGCACCTTTCTCGGCTCAAGCAGCACCTCCCTCATCTTCCTCCACCCCCAACCATTCTCACCTTCTGGAATGCACAAGACATTTCTTCTCCCCCCTGGTTATACTCAGCAGCCTCAAGATATCTTCCCCTACGATTTGAGCAACGCTGGGCAATAATACTACAATATCCATCTCTAGTTGCTGAATACACCTCCTTTCTTCCTCCTTTCATACTCTCCTCTAGCACCTTCCCAAGCCACTGCACTGAAGATGGACCAAACAGAACCACATGTTCTGACTTCCAGTTTCTTTCAATGACTCGCAGCATTCCACCACCAGCCTTGACAAAATAAAACATTTGGATTCAATCACCACCTCTACAAGAAACCCATACTTAAGTCACCACAATAACTCAAAATCCAATTATCATCTTAGACGTGAAAATATTTTTGGAAGCTATTACGTACGGAGAGAAAAAAGGAGAGACTCTCTCTAACTTACCAACATATTTTCTGTCATTATTTTCAATTACAGGCTTCCAGCTAGTGTGGCAGCACAGATTGAAAACTCTCACCGTAATTTCTTATGGAGCGAGGTGGGGATGAATTCAAATTCCATCTAGTCAGTTAGGACAAGGTGTGCAGGCCAAATCTCTTCAGGTGGGTTGGATATAAAAAATATGAGAACATTCATGGACCCTACTTGAAAAATTGCTATGGAGATATAATATGGAACTAAAAGCCCTATGGAAATTGGTGGTTGATTGCAAATACAGAAGCTTGTGGGGTGGTTGGTGTACTAGAGAGGTGAATGGGGCCTATGGAGTGGGGGTTTGGAAGCATATTAAATGAGAGTGGGGGCTGTTTACTCACCATACTAAATTAGTGCTGGGTGTGGGTTCTCAGATAAAATTTTGGAGGGAAATATGGTGCGGGGATGAGGCTCTAAATGATTCTTTTCCATCCGTTTTTCAGGTGGCATGTGATCAAGAAGCTTCAGCGGCGGATCTCAGGGTTCGATCGGGGGACCAAGTCTAGTGGAACATCACTTTCAGTAGAGCGGCCCAAGATTGGGAAGTAGACAACTTTGAGGCTTTCTTCAGCCTATTGTATTCCGTGAAGCCGAATGGACAACGAGCCAATATGTTGTGGTGGACACCTGCAGGTAAGGGTGCATTCTCGGTTCAATCCTTCTATAAGTCCCTCACACAACTACTGAATGTTCAATTCCCATGGAGAAGAATTTGGAGGAATAAGGCGCCCCCTAAAGCGATCTTCTTCGCTTGGACAGCTGCCCTAGCAAGATTTTGACAACCGATAATCTGAGGAAGCGCCGAATAATTATTCTAGATTGGTGTTGTATATGTAAGAAATCCGGCGAGACAGTGGATCATCTCTTGTTACATTGCAAGACAGCTAGAGTCTTGTGGATTGAAGTGTTCGGCCGAGTAGAGTTAACTTGGGTAATGCCTGCCACAGTGGTTGAGTTATTGGTTAGCTGGAGACTTCCTGGAGGTGTTCCACAAATCAAAGCCGTGCAGAAGATTGTCTCTATCTGCATTATGTGGTGCATATGACAAGAGCGTAATGATCGGACATTCAATGATAAGGAGCGGACACTAGAGGAACTTCAATGTTTAATTTTCCATACTTTATTTCTATAGGCCATAGCCGTAGACTTTAATGGCCTAAATTTTCATGATTTTCTTGTTTCCACTACTGTGACCTAGATAGGTCTTATCTCTTGTATACCAAATTGTGTACTTGAGCTATGCCTATCTTTATTAATAATATCTTTTACTTGTAAAAAAAAATTATTTAAGATCTGGTATGATAATGACTTCACATTTTGCACTAAACTTTATCAACATTTAACGACTATATGCTATGACAGATAATCCAATTGTATTCATCCAAAAGCTCAACTTTCATAGCACCAATTTTCCTGAAATTGCTATTCCTATTTACTTAAAAAATATCCTGAAATCACCATTTTGTTTTAATTAGAAGAAGCAAAGGGAAGAAAAAGATACCTCCAAAGGATCTGATGCAACGGGGATGGTGTCAGGAACTTTTTCAGCAATATTGGATGCCTTCTGAGCAGAATCAAGGGCAGAATGATTATGGCTTCTCCTCTCAATCGCACCAAACCCATTACCATGACTTTCACGGAAGATTTGTGAAGTTGTTTCACGGGCAAATTTGGTCACAAGAGAGAATTTTTCCAAGACTTGAATTGAGAGATCTCGAGCAGGATCATGACCCTTTTGCCTCTGCTTCACATTGTATTGAGAAACACTTGAAGTTTCGCTGCGAACCCCAGCATCAGTTATCTCCTGGTTATCATTTAAAGGGGACTCACCAACAGAAACGGACATAGATGGCTCGCTAACAACAGAAACAGCCCTAGGCAGCTCCAAAGAAGACAAAGTTTTCTGTGTAAAAGCAATAAACATGATAAAATGTACCCGGTTGCTATTGAACAGTCTATAATTACATATTCAACACATCAAGTAAAAGCCACAAAGATTAAAAAAATATAGGTCGATTAAGGTAAGGCCAACTTTCAAACTTCATATATTTTGCATTGTTGAAAACATATGTTCATGGAAAATGAGAGAGCAAAGCAAGGGAATGCATGTTTGTTAATCCTCCACTTGATCTAAAGCAAGATACATATAGCAAGAAACAGAAAGACTTATTTTCTTATGGTAAAACTAAGACAGAATCTATTATCCTCATGTGCCAGCATCATTGGCAGAGAAGAACATTATGAATTTATTAATCGACCAACCAAAAAAGTAAATCGGTAAAATGCGCACCTGGAGAGGATTTTGAAAATCGTTCACTAGAAATACATTTGCATCCTCTGCGGACCTAGGTATCGACAAAAAAGAAACTTAGAACAATGGTAGAATGTACTAATCTTTTTTTTTATAAGTATAACTTGATAAGTATGTTTTTCACAGCGCTTAGCTTGTAATTAGGTTCATCTCCTATATACTTCCTATATACTTGGGCATTGCCTAATTATGTGGCTTAATAAATTCTTCTTACTTATCAAAAAAAAAATTGATATGTATGTACTAAAGCACCACAAGCACAAAATGGACATAATAATCGATGACATTATGATCATAAATTCTGTTTACCTCCGATTAATGATTTTCTGTTCTTAGTACATAGCTTGGTCACTGCAGTAACCTTCTCCAGTTTTGGTAATTCCGTAGCATATTGATAAAAAATCCCTCGTCAATGTGAATATCTTTTTCATCCTCATTTTTATTCTTAAAGGCAATGAAGATATAAAACTACAAACTTCTTCATACATTGCATTACTGACCAGCATTTTGGACCAGATTGGTTCCAGTTTTATTCTTGACAAAAAAAGAAAAAAAGAAGCAACATATGTAACAATAACCAACCTCACAATAAAAACATGTTGCTTTATACTACCGAGAAACTCTTTGACTCCTCCGTTGTAGAAATAAAGAGGAGGATAAGCAAGTCCTGCAGAAGACTTCCATTCACAAATTATAGACATACATGGCAATGAATCAATTCAGTCATGCAGCATAGATGACCATAGAAGCTTCAAATTACAAAAGGATAAAATGATGCAGGAACTCATGATAGAAAAAAGTAGAACTGCTAAAAAGAGTATCATACGAATATGATAATTCACCCATAAACAAATTCTAGATTCACTTAATTGCGAATGAAGTTTTGGATGGACGACTCAAATCTAGAGAACTTGGGTTACTTTGCAAATTAGACATGGAGAAAGCCTATGACCACGTCAATTGGAAATTCTTACTTTATTTACTTGCACGATGTGTCTTTGGAGAAAGATGGTGTAATTGAATAGAGTTTGGAATCTCTACAATTCACTTCTCTATCTTGCACTAGTGGGTTTCTTTAATTCCTCTTGTGGTTTGAGATAGGGGGACCCGCCCTCTCCACTACAATTTAAATTCATCATGGAAGTTCTCAACACGATGATTGTGGGCCTTGTGGAAGGTGATTTTCTCTATGGTTTCCCGGTGGGGAATGGGTGATTATGGCTCTATTGATATTTCTCACCTTTTTTTTTGCAGACGATACTCTCATCTTTTGTGGGGCAAATCTTAAGCATATACAATCTTTGAGGGCTCTATTTCTTTGTCTCGAAGCCGTCTCGAGGTTGAGAGTTAATCTCTCAAAGTCTGAATTGGTGCCGGTGGGGGCTGTCCCAGAAGTGGTGAATCTAGCTTCTTTCTTGGTATGTAAGGTTATCTTCTCTACCCTTGAAGTATATTGGCTTACCACTAGGTGCGTCCTTTAAATCAAAGAGGATTTGGAATGTTGTTGTTGAAAAGGTGGAGTGCAAATGGGCTCACTTTGATTAAAAATACTCTTTCTAATCTATCCACCTATTTCCTAATTCCTATCTTTGAACCCGCTCCCCACAAAGGTTGCCAACCATATTGAGAAGTTATAACGTGACTTTTTGTGGAGTGGGATGGGGGAAGAGTTCAAATTTCATCTAGTAAATTGCTCAATTGTTTGTATTCCAATTTCTAAGGGTGGATTGGGGATTCGTAATTTGATGAAGTTCAACCAAGCTCTGTTAGGTAAATGGTTGTGGTGGTACCCGAAAGGGGGGCCCTATGAAAGTCTATTATAGATTCAAAGTTTGGGGCGGCTTGGGGAGGATGGTGCTCAAATGAGGTATGTGGTCCATATGGGGTGGGTTTGTGGAAATACATTAGAAAAAGTTGGGAGATCTTCCAAAGACATGCAAATATAGTGGTGGGCGACAGTTCTCGTGCTAGATTTTGGTACGATAAATGGTGTGGTGAACAAAGCCTCCACGACACCTTCCTAGCTATTTTTGAGCTCGCACAAGTGAAGGATGCAGTGATAGCTAACCTCTTGGTCTTCTCTAGTGGCTCCCCTCAATGGAATTGAGATTTCATTAGGGCGGCCTAAGATTGTGAGTTGGAGGCTATCACAGAGTTCTATGCGGCATTGTATTCCATAAGCAAGATTGAGGGTACCATAGATAAGATGAACGGAAGCCCCTCCAAGAAAGGTAGATTCATTTTCAGATCGTTTCCCCAATTTTAACGAGCCTTGGAATGACCACATTCCCATGGAAGAGTATATGGCAGACGAACACTCATTCAAAAGTAGTTTTTTTTTTTTTTTTTTATTTGGAAAACATCCTCGGATAAGATTCTTACCACAGATAATTTGAAAAAACATTGGGTAATGGTGTTGGACTGGTGTTGCATGTGTAAGAAGAATGAGGAATTAGTTGATCATCTGCTTTTCCATGAGGTGGCCAGGATTATGTGGGATGATTTTTTTGCGGGAATTGGATTATCATGGGTCATGTCTCTTAGGCTGGTGGATTTCCTAGCAAGCTGGAAAGGCCTCCAAGGTAATCCACAAGTGGCAGCAATCTGGAGAATAGTTCCTATATGTATGTATTGGTGCATTTGGCGGGAGAGAAATGATAGAAGCTTCGAGGACCGCGAGAGAACGATGGATGAGCTTAAAGTTTTCTTTTTTAAAACTTGTTCTTATTGGCAGGGACCATTGTTTTTAACAGGCTAAATGTACATGATTTTCTACTTTTGGTTGTAAACCCTAGTTAGGTACTTCTCATGTATACATAAGAGAAGGTCCATCTAAGAAGTCTAGCATGATCATAACCAATAATGCTCGTATGTCTAACATAAATAACGGAACTTCAAAAACATTGTAGCCAACATCATAAATATTTTACCCCTACAAAATAATGCCCGACTGTTTTACCTGAAGACAAAACAACGATAATGTACTGCCACCCAAGTGCTGGTGTGTGCCTCCGAATGGACCGCACCTCCGTAAAAGGTACTGCTCTTATGGTATAAAGATTCCTATCTACATAACAACCCACACAGTAATAAATTCAGACATTATATCACTCTCACAGACAGTAATTTTTAAATTAGATATCTAAAGCCAACAACCTTTCTCGGACAGCTTCGCATTCGAGCTTTGGCCTTTGTATGGAATCCACGTCTATCAATTACACACACACACAAAAGAAAAAAAAATGAATAAACCCAGGCATATAACAAAAACAAACAGAAAACTAGTAGAAATTACCATAAAGAGAGTATAGCCTTGCTTAATCAGCTTTAATCGCCCACTGATCCTCTCGGAAGCGAACTGCGTCGGATGAATTGTCACATTATCCTTCATATAGACAATCTCCGCACCGTCGGGCTCGCTGGACGAGCTCTGTGTACGACTATCGCTTCCCATCATGCTTGCCGACCCCTAAAACCGAATTTCACAAACAAAAACCTCAATCAAACTCACAGATTACGCATTAATTGCCATTCGATCAATATGCTAAAGTTCGGGAACCAATTCTTGCAAAAACTGAAATAGGAATCCCGAATTAAATTTGATTTCGATTTAAACGAAATCTTGCAAAAAATAATCGATGTGTTTGGGTGGCAGATCGGATACGGATGGAAAACGCTTACTTGGAGCTGTGACGCAGCGTAATCGGCGTCGTCGGACAAATCGTGTAGGTCGGTTTCTTGCATGACTAGGGATTGAGCGGGAGAGAGAGAGAGAGAGAGAGAGAGAGAGAGAGAAGCTTTTTCTTCGTTAGGAAGGCAGGGGGGGGCAACCGATTTGGGAGGGAGACAGATAAAAAGAGAGAGTGGGGGAGCAATGGTGGGACCGAAAAGATGTGTTGGGGCAGTTTTTATTAGGAAAAAATTACTTTGTAGTTCAATTAAAATTTTTTTTATCTAGTGATTAAAAAAATAATTTTAAGTGTATTAAAATATTTTTTTATTTTTTTAAATATTTAAATATATTAAAAAAATTAAAAAACAAAAAGTGAATGGCGGTAAGAGTATTAGCATTGGATTATGCAAATTCAAAAAAAATAAAGAGTTTGGATAATAAAAATCCACTGCAATGGATTATGCAAATGTAAAAAAAATAACTTTTAGTTACAGTAAATTAGTGTTGTGGGTTATATTTAGATTTAACTGTAGCTAGACCAAATGAAATAAAAAAATACTTTCTCTCTCCCAATTCTCCCTCTCCCTAAATCATTTAGCTCCCGGTTTTTCCCTCTATTTCTCTTCTATTTCTCCTTTCTTCCTTTTTGGATTTCTTTCATTTCTCATCACCAATATATGTCACTGCATTTCCTTTCGGTTTCTCTCCCGCAGTCTTACATTTTTTTTATCCCCTCTCGAGTGTTCTGTCTATAATATACGGTGCCGAACCCAGTGATTTTGTAGGTTTCATTAAACCCAACCTCATAAACTCACCATTCCCCATATAAATCATGGTTGAACTCAAGGAAATCTTCAGGTACTTTCCTTTTTAGCTTTTCCTGATTTCCACTGTCCTTGAGGTTTTTCTTTTCTCTTTTGTGAATTGAGTTTGTGATTGATTAAAAGATCCTAAGTTCTTTCAAATTTGGTTGCGATAGTTGATTTTAGGTTTTTCTTTTATTGGATTATGCTGGTGATTTGTATATTTATTTATTTTTTTCGAGTTTTGGGTTTATTTTGTCTTAAGGTAATGTGTCCCTTTTGTTTGGTTGGGTGAAAAAACAAAGGAAAGAGCGGAAAAATACAATTTAGAGTTTTTTTTGTTTTTAGAGATACGTTTTTTTTATTGGAATTGGCTTTTACAGGTCAAATGGTATTTTGTGACTCTAGATGTTCCCACTTTTAGACAAGTCAAATGCAATAAAAAAGCTTTTGTTTTATGATCTATCTTTATCTTTTCATAACCAACTTTTCAATTTATTTGCTTTGACATCTAGGTTTAAGCTAAGACTTTGTCATGGTCATCAGGTATAATGAAAATTAAGTTTAAGAGACTGTCGATTCAACATGAGGATGCTTATGATGATGGGTAAAATTGATAGACTTATAAGCCTGACATCATTTGTTCTAGTAAGATGCCTTGGAAAATTATTTGTGAAAATCTTTTTAAGTTTATATTGTATGCAAGAAAACAAAGTACTTCCATGAAAATAAAAAAAGTGGTGAGGTTTAGAATGAAAAGTGGTGAGGAAAAAAGCTGATCTTGGTTGTAATATATGGACATTGATTAGATGTGCTGAGGTTTAGAATAAAAAAAAAAAAAAACTAACCTAGGTTATTATGTACAGAAACCTGAATCTTGTAGACTTGCTTGTCAAACTATTGTTGGAAATAAGGAAAATTCTGGGTAGGTACTCTTTGAAATAATTTATTCTTCATTAGTTTCTAATATCCATGATTTAAGTATGCTAAAATGTTACATATATGATACCCAAAGTATACAAGTTTTAGTGAGATTATTTATCACGTGCATTCATTTCATTATGTTTTACCTCATTTAATTATGATAAACTTTAAATTATTTAAGGATGAAGCATTCATTTGATACGGATCCATTTTTCACTACTCTCTTGTAAAGTGGTAGACAAGGAAAAGGCAGCACCCCCTTCAATAGCATACATAATAATGTGGTGATCCAACCATCACAAGCTAAGGTGAACGAAGGCTACCTATTAAAAATTCTCAATGAGGTGTGTCTTTCACCACTGAGGAGGATAATCTCCTTGTTTCAGCTTGGCTAAACATTTGCGTTGATGCTATTCAAGGGACTGACAAAAAATCCACACAAATGTGGGAAAGAATTTATAAATACTATCATGAGTATAAAAAACCAAACAATCTTGAATGTTCGATTGCGTCATTAACCAATCGATGGCAATCGATCAAAAAATGCACAAACAAGTTTTGTGCTGCTTTAGCACAAGTAGAGTCGTTGCATCCAAGTGGTACCACAGAGGTCGATAAGATATTAATTTTATTTTTCCTTTAGTTTTTTTTATATGTTTGGGCTTATTTACATACTAACTTTATTACTTTGTTCATTTAAGATTGAGAAAGTAAAAATAATGTACAAAGAAATTGAGAAGACAAACTTTACCATAGAGTATTGTTGGTGTCTATTGAGACACAAACCAAAATGGCAGCAACATCAGTCAACATTGTCAACAAGGAGGAAACCACATGGAAGACGTCTGGCCAGTGCTAACTTAACTCCAGACGGAGACGATATTTTGGATGACAATGTGGAGGTTGTCCTTGAGAGACTTCCAGACAAGAAGGCCGAGAAAGACAAGGAAAGAAAGAGGAAGTGTAGAGATGATGTAAATGATGAATTTACCCATGCCTTATCTCGCATGACTGCTAAAAGAAATATATTCAGGATGGAGAGAAGAGAATTTAATAGTAAGAGCAGGATAGAAATGAACATCTTGCACTTGAGAAGAAGAAGTTTGAAGCTGAAATAATTAAATTAGATCTTGATGGGATGAAATCAAAGTAGCAACTTTATTTCCAACATCTTCAGGATGAAATTTTCGATAGTTTAATGAGTAAGTCTGCAATCATATCATCGTCCGAGGACTCATCCACACCTTTTGGAGGTGTATAAGTATTTTTCTAGCCCATTTCGAAGTTGTAATTAACAGTAGTATATGTTTAATGTATACTTTGTCTAATTTTAGTGGTCGTCAAGCCATATGTGATGGAAATACATGTGGCTGGGCATCAACTTTGTGATTGAGTGTTGTCTTTATTTTTTGTGATGGACAGTAACATTAGTGATGGGCTGACTTTTGGAGGTGTGTATATTTTTGTAATAGGTTGAAATGTATTGAACATTAGTGATGACTTGTGTTTTTCTCAATGATTTTTTTTTAGATGAAAATGTAATAGACATGTGTTTTTTTCAATAGTGTTGTATGAAATATTTAGAATGTATTTGCTGCACTCTAGGAGCCATCCACATCTTTATCTAAGTCTCATATTGTATAATATTAATATTTCCACATAGCTCTTAATCTATGAAAAAAATTAATAGAACAAAAAAAATAAAAAAAAATATTATTAAATTTATAATATTTTATTATTATTTTGACTAATATATAGATAATCCAATGTGAGAATAAGTTTTAAGTGAAATAGCCAAATGTAAAATCATGTCATATTATGCAAATTTTACATTTGCATTTGCATAATTCAATACTAATGTTCTAAGGGATATTATGAGTGGTAGAGTAATCCAATTCTTTTTCTTACAGCCCGTTAGCGTTCAGGACTAATCCAAGAGCTGCTACTACTCTTCAAAACCGAAATAAATTAATCTTAGCCGTTAATTTTCTTTCCAAAACCCTGCTTTACGTCACTGCATTTGTAACCGTACGATGAAACTCTTTGGGTTTATTGCTATTTCCCAACTTTACGAGATACTCTTCTTTTATGGTGAGGATCGTCGTATATTGGTTGGTTTGGTTACAAATGATAAAGATGATTGAAACATTTATAAATATTAATGAGGTAATTTGTAAATGATAATAAAATAATTTAAATTAAATTTTTTATTAAATTTTAAAAAATAAAAATAAAAAATTATATATAAAAATTATATAGTTAAAAGAGGGTTAGAATATATTTTTTTACTATTCTTTTATTTTGAAATTTGAAAAAGTTGAATTTCTTTTATATTTTTTTTTAGAAATTTGAAAATGTTGTGATGATTGGATGAAAAAATTAAAAATTTAAATTTAAAAAATATTTGTGCATAAATAATATTTAAATGTTAAAATGAGATGACTTGTCTAATCCTCTCACCCGTTATTAGAATGCATAAAGAAAATAAAAAACCTCAATTATGGGGTTGTTTGGAATAGATTTCATCTCATATTATCTCATTTCATTTACAAACATCGTTTAAATACAAATATTTTTTAATTTTAAATATTCAATTTTTTCATCAAATCATTATCTATTTATTACAACTTTCTCAATCTTACAAATAAAATATAAAAAATAATTCAACATTTTCAAAGCACAAAATAAGTATACTATTAAAAAATTATAGTATAACAATATTTTATCTTTATAATATTTTATTCAAATTTTTTTCTCTCATTTTCTAAAACCTTATAAAACATCATAATTCAAATTATTTCAATATTATTCTCAAACCATTTCATGCTTGAATTATGCTAAACCATTTTCTAAAACCTTATAAAATAACACCTTAAAGTATTATCTCATTATATTCTCAAGGCTAGGGGTGGCAAATCGTGTTTACGTGTCGTGTCATGTCAAGTCATGAATATTCGACTATATATGTCAATCTGAACCCAACTTGTTAAGCTAAACGTTTCAAATTTCGAAACCCTAACTCAACTCATTTAGATAACGTATCGTATTGTGTCACTCGTTTTGACTAGTTTAATAATTAATTAGAAATATGTTAATACAACATGACTTATTTAAACCGTTTGTTTCATATAAATATATTGAACTAAAACGCATAACTCATTTGACCTATTAACATAATTTCACATAAAAGTTAAAATTTATATTTATTAATAACCATAATATCTTAAAAATATATATATCACTATTTTTCAAATTTTAACATATAATAAAGCCAATATTACAAACCATACAATAACAAATATGAGTATAGGTCTAAAATTATAATCTCAACAATAAAAATAATAAAAATATAGGCATACTAAGAAATATCAATTGTACAACTTAACTATGAGTGGCAATATGTGACACAACTCGTTAACCCAACATGAACACAATACGATAATAATGGGTTTTAGTTTAGTCTTAACGAGTTCGGATCAAAACGGGTTGACCCGTTAAGCAATAATGCTTAACGGGTCAACCCATTTTGACCCGTTAAGAAAGTTAAAGTTACAATTATATCATTATACCTAAAAGTAAAATTGTTGGGATTTTAATTTTAATATTTTTATTGTTTAGATTGTAATTTTGGACTTATAGTTAGTTTTCTATTTTTTATAGATTTAACATTTATATAAAATTATGCTAAACTTAACAAGGTCAAAATGGGTTGACACGACTTGTTAACACGATTTGACACCCCTACTTAAAAATAATAAAATTTTAATTTTGAAATAAATTATAAACAGATCAAAACAAGTTGATTTCGTGTTAAGCAGGTTGACCCATTATTAACCTGTTTATAAGTTCTGTCTTAACGGGTCAACCCGTTTTGACCCAATTCTGTTAACATCAAACCCAAACTCATTAATTATGTGTGTGTTGGATTCACGAATCGTGTATATTGACACCCCAACAATCAAGCATCCCTTGAGAAGTAGAAAATCTTTTAGAAAATATTTTCTCATCAGCCATTATTCACTATCTCACACCCCTACATCTTATGAAAAACACCCACAGACTTTATGAAAAATACCCTCACATGTTATGAAAAAATTATAGGTGTGAAGTGCGAGAGTAAATAGTGACTAATGCATAGTTTCAGAGAAGAATCATAAACTACCAGGTGACAAGAAAAAAGCCTCCGCTGCCATCTCCTACATGGCCTCCGCAGGTTCCTTTTTCCCTTTTAATCTTTTTTCCTTTCTGCATAGTTTGTTTGTGTACTACTTTTTGTTGGATATGCTCTGCTTGGTTGCTGAGAGAATGCAATAGACGTTAGTTATGATGACTTCAAAATTTGTTTGGAGGTGTAGTGTTTGGTTAAGCAGAATTGTTTGACCAAACCAAGGCTGCGCTCGTACGTGCCGTTTGCTCATCAATGAAACTTATCTTACTTATAAGAAGCCGAAAGATTAAATTTAGAAACAATGAGTTAAAATGAGGACAACGAAACGGATATGTGGCGATAAAAAGAGGGAAGAAGAAGATAAATGGATGCATTTGTTGAAACAAATGGTGCATCGATATGGGAAAAAACAATGTGAACCCTGATTAGATGGTTCACCATAAACCAGGACAACAAATGAATTCAACCCTGTGGAGGATAACTTGTTTTTTGTTTGGGTGTTTTCAAAGCAAAAGGAAGGCCAAATACTTTGGTTCAATAATGAGGGCACCGAGTTAAAATTTAGATCTGGGATTCAATCTTTGGCTGGCTTTTGTCCTGAGTTGTACAAGCCAGACTCTCATTTGATGTCTAGTCCCACATCAGCAGTTATGGCTCTCCTCATGGTGAGCCATTACCCAAAGGTGGATTTGGCACTGGATAAGAAAGTAGGAAGCTGCTGGAATTTTATTTAGTTATGGGTTCTTTTACATGATATTCACTAAAAAGGATATATGCCTTTGTCAATAATATTAATACTACGGATTTTTGGCATTGTTCTGGTTATTTTGTTAGCATTTTTGAGTTATATTGGGTGTTAAATCTATTTCTATGGCTCATGTTTGAATCCTTTATAGTTTTTCTTTTCCATGAGCGTGATCATCATTATTGGGCCTTTTCTTTAGGGACTTTTTTCTTTTTAAAATTTTTTATTCTGTATTTGATGATTGTTTTCATTGTATGTGCTTTTATATCCTGTCAATATTGGAACAAATCAAGAAAGTAGGTATCATTTTCTACATTTGCTTAACCAAGCAAAGTTTTTTCTGCAAAAATGCAGTTGATGCAATTTATCTTGCGTACACTCTTCTCAAGTTAATAAATCCAAGTATTTAATCAGCGGCCTGAATACCTTTGGTCTTATGTGGTGCAATAGTAAGATGTTTTAACAAATTTGCATGATCTTTAGTTAATTTTCTGTGAAAGAAGCAATTGAAGTCATTTGCACTCAGTATGAAAATCCAGTTACTTGATGACGGTAGGAATAATATGCGGACCAATATTGCTGCTCTTGACATCAAATCAGAGGGGACCTACAAGTGACACTAAACTTTCCTCATATATTCTCCTCTGGCTTTCAGGTGTTGTTCATATAAGAACTGTTGTGCGTAGAAGTTTTCAGGTGCATGCCTGAAAAAAATGTCATGGCTGAAGTTCCCACATGTGCTTTCATATTTTTGCTAGTGGATATGATTTGCTTTTCTTTAATTATGTTATTCAGTCGGCAAGTGCTTATTTTCTTAATTTTCTCAAGTCTTTTGTCCTGCCTAATAATGCTCCCTATTAAGTTCTTCAACAACAAAAGTATTATTATAACAACTACCACTCAAACAACCACCGACCTGAGAGTTTAATGTAACCAATTGGTTACCAATGACAACAGCACTGCCAAAGTTTGTTACTAGTCCTATATGCTTCACCACATAGTACTTATGTATACTTTTGATATCTTCATCTTGATATCGTCATCTTGAAATGAATAGATATTCTTAGTACATAAATTAGTAACTTATTGACGATCGTGAGCCAGATGGATGGGGGGCATACTTCAAGTTGAAGTTTGTCAGATGATAGTGTTCTAATATTAACATCGTTCCGTACTTATTGTTGGTGAAATACACAATAATATAAAAAATTACAATGAAATTAAAATTAAAACAAAGTCAGTTTGGATTGAGGCACGAAAATATCGCTCTTTTTAAGGAGATTCAAGCCCTCTGCGGTGTACAAAGTCTCAAATTAACTAGCGCAACATAACTCCTCTTGACTTGACTCCTCCAGGATACAACAGCCAAACTGATTGTCGTATAACCCGATCTAACTCTGCACAAGTGGTTGAGCTCAAAGCTCCACCAAAAGAAAACTTTTCTTTTTATCTGGAAAAACTCTCAAAATTACCTAGGTACACCCTCTTTATTAATCTCTCTAGAGATTTTTCTCTATAAAACAACACCTCTCTCAAATGAAAACCAAAACTCAACTAATCCCCACTTCTCTCAATAAGCTCAATCATTTAAATAAAAAAATAAACGTTTATCTCCATCTGGCAACTGGGCATTCAATGAAAAGAAACTCTCAACGTAAAAAAAAAACGTTGGCCATCAATGGTACTTAAATGCACCCAATTAACTAATAGTCGACTGGGCGTGCATTGAATGGTTCGGGACACAGCCGGCTAGTGAGAAGTCAGACTTTCTCTATCTAGGAGGTGTAAAACTCTTCTGCACTTACTGTTGCTAAATTTTCGAGTAATTATTTATTTTACAGAAAGGTTTTCTAAACATCTTGGTCTGCTAAAGCAATCCTCAGTTTTCTTCCAACCATCAAACACTTCTACATTGATTTCATCTTCAGATAGATATGGACTCGCTGATCCTTCAAACAAAAGTATTGTCTTGGCATGATCTTAATCTTCAACTTGATCCAGAGATAGCAAAAGCTACTTCAGACAAAATCCTGATATGAAGGTTAGTAGCTTATAGACCCTTGAACAAATATGCTATTCATTCTAGTATTAAAGCCTCTTGGAACTTCATCCAAAACTTTCTCATAGAAGATATGGATATAAATAAGTTTATATTCACATTTAGAACATATCAAGATAAGTTCAGAGTGCTTAATCAAACCCATTGGAATATCAAAGGGCATTTGCTTATTCTGAAACCATGGTCCCCGAGTGCATCTCTCCATGAAATCAATCTAAATCTTGCAACTTTTCATGTACAAATTCATGGATTACCTCTGGATTACATAACACTCAACAATGCCAAATAAATTGGAAAAGCAATTGGCAACTTGATCAAGGTGGAGGAAGATCCTCTCTATGGCTTAGCTTTCAGAAAATGTATAAGAATTAAAGTTGAGCTAGACATCACAAAACCTCTTCAACAAGGGTTTATGATGCCAAGACTCGGTAACAATGAAATCTGGATAGCTATTAAATATGAAAAGTTATCAGACTTTTGCTATGCGTGTGGAAGACTTGGACATTTCCAAATCTTCTATGGTTTTCTAAGCTTACCACCAACAAGACTAAAGTATGGACCATGGATCTGAGCAGAGTTTAATAGTAACAATGAGAATAGTTAAGCATTTCATCAAATAGATAGTTGGCAGTACGAAGAAACTGAGCACTTGGAAAATTTTTCTTCTTCGGTCTCTACTATTGGTAACAACAACAAGGGAAAAGAAATCATCCAAGCAAGTAAACAGCAGGAAATTAAGGGCTAGAACAGATTTGCAAGAGATCATATAGAGAGAGTATCAGTCAACAAACCGGATTTCCAGAAATTGTTTTCATCTTCAGTGAGTTCGAAAAGGTCTTCTGGAAATTTCATGAGAGAAACCTCAACAACGCCTTGCATCTACAGTAATCTAGGATCATTAATTCTTCCACCAAGAAAAGTTAATTTTTTCATTGTTGACCCAACCACTGAATCAAGCAACCTTACCTCAAATCAAAAAATATCCCTTTTGTCTTCTGCTTTAGAGACCAGGCATCTGATGCATTTACTCCATCGGGACAAGAATCTTCTACAGCCATTGAGTCAATGAAATACAACCCACCATGGAGATCTCAATGGCAGCAGGTTTATTCGGCTGTGAATAAATACAAATCTCAAAAGGAAACACATGGGCTTGGCTTAGGAATTGGGCT
This sequence comes from Juglans microcarpa x Juglans regia, assembly GCF_004785595.1. NCBI lineage: Eukaryota > Viridiplantae > Streptophyta > Magnoliopsida > Fagales > Juglandaceae > Juglans > Juglans microcarpa x Juglans regia. The sequence goes on from NC_054596.1 coordinate 39,451,046, forward strand.
TGGACTTCACCAATCTTTTCTTATGGAGCCCACAGGTACTTCAAGTTCACAAAGGGAAACAAGACCTCTTTTTATGGATCCTCACATTTTAATTTCTAAAAGGCCCGAGGCATCATCATCAGATTTAAGCCCATTAGTTATTCAACCCCATGCAACAATTACGGAATATTGAAGCTTCAACCCTTCAGCACCTTGTGAAAGCTCCAATTTTAATCTTCATTGTTCACGTGATCCAAATGACCTTCCATCTCTCAATGTGAAAGCAACTATTCCATGCAGCAGTCCCGAAATTCACTCCCACGAAAAATTAATGGAATTCCCTCCAAGCTAGATGAATACTCTACTGCTTGAAGAATTAAATCCTCATTATGAATTCAGCCCCATGCAACTTGACACAACAACATTTTTATCAGATGATCCTATTCACAGTGAAATTAGTCCTAAGGCAACTCTCCCATCCAAAAGGAAGCAGATTGTTGAACTCTCTGAGGCACCAAAAAGAAAGTTCCAACACATTATTAAAGTGGAGAAAGTTGATCCAAGTGAGGGTAAAACTCTAAAGCAATAAACAGATGAAGCCTTAATGGCTTTAACTCTTCTGGAAATGCATGCAGGCTCTTTGGGGAAGGAAAAAAAATCAAAAGGAAAAGCCAAATTCGGCTCTTATAACATACCACCAGTACCCTCTCAAAGAAAGTCCAAATCAGCTAGCGAGGCAAGCTTAAAAATGCCTCCAGCAGCCGAGTGAAGACAATGGATGGAATTGCAGGGAATTAGCCCGTCCCAAAACAATCAAAAACTTAAGGGCTAATATTAGAAATTATAACCTGGATGTAGTTTTTTTGTCGAAAACCTTGGTGACGGATGATCGCACCATTTCTATTGTAAATAGTTTAGGTTTCTATCATTTTGTTCATGTTCCTGCTGCTTGTAAAAAAGGGGGACTGTTACTTTTGTGGAGACCGGGTGTAGAAATAGAACTTATAAATATAAATATTAATGCAATTTTAGTTATAGTTTACGCTGATCCTACACATCAACCTTGGTTGATTACTTATGTATATGCACCAACCCAATGGAACAACAAAGCTAACTTTTGGAGTCATTTAGATTCATTATATCAAGCTTTTCCAGGGGCTTGGATTTGTATGAGAGATTTCAATGACCTCATTGATCAATCTGAAAAATATGGAGGAATGTCTATCTCTTTTACACCAAATAAAGGTCTCAAAGCCCTTATGGATAGAAATTGCCTCATAGACATGGGTTACATGGGCCCAAAGTTTACATGGTCCAACAATAGACATGTTCAAGCACTCATAAGGGAAAGACTAGATCGAGCTATTGCAAATCAAGAGTGGAGATTGCTTTTTTCAGATGCTACATTACAACACCTAGCATCATCAGCTTTAGATGACCATCCAATTTTGTTAGCTACTACGGCTAATATTCGTCAAGCTCCATTTTTCAAGTTTGAATAATTCTAGACCCGTGAGCCATTAATCCATCAAATAATCAGTGAAGCATGGAGTAAACCTCATTTGGGCAATCCGTCATACATCTTATGCAAGAAAATCAAGTCTAATAAGGAGGCTCTCAAAATCTGGAACAAGAATCACTTTGGGCAAATCAACCATAATATAAATCAGATAGAAAGTGAACTTCTCGAAGTAAAAAGTAATCTTATGACTTCTTCTAATCAAGAAAAAGAGAGATTCTTGCAACATAGACTTCACAAGCAAAGAGAATATGAAGAAATCTTATGGAAGCAAAAATCCAAACTCACTTGGCTTACTTCAACGGATCTCAACACCAAGTTCTATCATTTGACAGCAACTATCCGAAGAATAAGGAATGTTATTGAATCAATCAAACTGGCTCCAGGTAATTGGTCAATGGACGCTACTGTTACAGAGTCTTCCTTTATTAATCATTTTAGAACTATATATTCCTCTTCAAATCCAAGTATTCAGACTCAACTGGATAACCTCTTTGAAAAGCATATTTCGGATATAGAGAATGAATCTTTAATTGCCATACCAGAAGAAGAGGAAATACTAGAAGCTCTAAAACAGATTCTTAGCAGTAAAGCTCCAGGGCCAGATGGAATGACAACTCTTTTCTATAAGCATTATTGGAGCATTGTTAAAAAGAAAGTTATATTGGCAGTCCAGAATTTCTTTAGCAATGGTCAGCTTCTTAAGCAGATTAATCATACCAACATTGCTCTTATCCCAAAGACGGCAAGTCCAAATAGCCCAAGCCAATATCGCCCTATCAGTCTCACGAATGTCAACTATAAGATTATCACCAAAATCATGGCCAACCGTCTTAAAATTCTACTCCCAAAAATCATCTCTCCACTACAGACAACCTTTGTCACGGGTAGAAATATTAAGGAAAATACTATCATAGCCCACGAGCTTTTTCATCATCTAAAAAAAAAGACAGGCAAAAAAGGTTTGATAGCGATTAAGCTAGATATGGAAAATGCATTTGATCAGGTGGAGTGAGATTTTCTCTTTATAGTGATGCAAAATTTGGGATTCGATAAAAAATGGATAAATTTGATTAAGGAGTGTATAACAACAGTGTCGTTCTCTATCCTCATCAATGGTTCACCAAGAGACTTCTTCAAATCTCAGAGAGGAATCAAGCAAGATGACCCAATATCACCATTTCTCTTTATATTGGTCATAGAGGCCTTATCTAGGATTTTATTAAAGGCTGAAGCCCAACAGAAATTGGAAGGGGTTCGAATTAGCAGACAAAGTCCAACAGTGTCACACTTATTATTTGCAGACGACACAATCATATTTGCAAAGGCCACGGAAAGAAATGCTCAAAACATTTCAGAATGTCTTACAAAATATCAAAGCTAGTCAGAACAAAAGATCAATCTGAGCAAGTCTTCACTGTTTATCACCAGAAACACAAGCCAAGCAACAAAAAACAGATATTTCTCAATGGTTACCTTACAAATCAACATCAGCTAGAATGAAATATTTGGGATTGCCCGCCTCATTCAGTAGAAGAAAAAAAGAAAACTACAGTGAAATGCTGAGCAAAGTGGGGATAAAATTTGAAAGTTGGAAGTCAAAACTATTAGCCCAGGCTGGCAGAACCATGTTAATCAAATCAGTAGTAAGTACAATACTAACATACCAAATGAGTACTTTCCAGCTACCAAAATCAGTTTGCAAAACTCTTGATACAACCTTAAAAAATTTTTGGTGGAGATTCTCAAAAGACAAAGTTCATAATTTGACACTCAAGTCCTGTAAATCTATCTGTCAACCGAAAAAAGAAGAAGGCCTTGATATCAGATTGATGGAAAAGATGAATCAAACAATGCTAGCAAAAACAGGATGAGAATTAAGTGGATCTAGAAATGGCTTATGGCGCTCTATCCTAGCTGCCAAATATTTACAAAACACAACATTTTCAGAGGTTTCGTAGAAAGCATCAGATTCGTGCATGTGGAAAGGAATACTCAAAACAAAAAATTTACTCAATAGAGGTCGATGCTTCCAAATTTATAATGGAGAATCAGTAACTATTTGGCAGGATCTGTGGGTTCCCTCTTTGATAAATTTCAAACCACAACCAATCCAAGGTATGGATCTGGAATATCCAACTCTCACAGTATCAAATCTTATAAATATCAATTTCAGGACTTGGGATGTTTTAAAAATGCAAACTCTATTTGATCAGGAAAGCATATCAGAAATACAAAAAATTCTAATTCCAATAAGATTATATGAGCAGGATAAAGTGGTTTGGGTTTTAAACCACAATGGAACATATTCAGTGAAATCTGCATATCAGGCAACAATAATAGATCAAGTTTCAACTCAGCAAAGTCCTTCAATGGCACTCTTCAAGCCAATGTGGAGTCTTAAAATCCATGATCGTCATAAACTACTGATTTGGAAACTTCTTTGGAATATTCTTCTTACCAGATCTAGACTTGTTGAAATCATTCCTCATTTAGAAACAGAAGAATGTATATTCTGCAACCACGACAAAGAAACTTTAATGCATCTTTTTGTAGAATGTCCTATTAACATAATATTGTGACAACAAAGCAGTTGGCCTCTAAACCTTGCAAATCTGCCTATTGTTTTTATATCAGACTGGATTTAGATGATCATTTATCCGGAAAGAGAATTGGGGCTTCAAAAGGAGGAAAAACACCACTTCCAACTGTTTGCAGTTATAATGATGGATTTTATCTGGAGGAAGAGAAATGAGGTTGTTCATAATCACACTTCTCTATCCATTGAAGAGGTAAACCTTCAGCTCAAGCACATCTATGAAGACTATAAAGAAGCATGGAAGGGAAAACTATTTCAGCAAAGTAAAGAAGAAAAATGATATCCCCCTCCTTCAAACTATCAAAGCTTTTCTTTTGATGCAGAAGTGCATGATCAGTTTTCAATAGTCTCAGCAATACGAAGAAACAATAATGGAGATATTCTGGAAATCATGACGAAAAAGGTACAAACCACTATCCCTTTAATTGCAGAAGCAAAAGCAGCACTGCTAGCAACCAAGATGGCTTCAAATCATAATCTTGCGACAATAGAAGGGGATTCTCAATTGGTAATTGCATCTATTGAAAACCCAGATACAATCTCGTTTTGGAACATATCAACAATTATCAAGAACATTCAGCATATATCCAAAAATCATCACGGCTGGAAATTTGCTAAAATACATCGATCTCAAAATCGATGTGCGCACTCAGTGGCGCAATGGGCAGCTACCAATCATGTATTTGGAAACCTACCCTTAGATAAAATTCCTAGTTGTTTTCTGTATATTGATAGTGGAAAGGATCTTCCTTAAACATTGTATGTTTTATTATCTATAATATGCTTGCTTAGAAAAAAAAAAAAAAAAAAAACTAATAGTCGACCGCACTAACTTATTACACCATTAACAAAGAGCCGGTCAAAGAGAGTATTAGAGAGAGAAAAAAATTCAATAGGCTTAGCAATAAACACGAGCCCAGAACTGGTAAGAAATAAAGCTAATAACGGACTAGAATAAAAACACGTTAAAGACCCTTCTCAATTTCTAATGCTACCATAATAGCACTAAAAAACGTTACAAAAAAAATCTATTTATTAAAAAATACCAACACTTATAAAAAAAAAATAATAACAGCATTCCTTTGAATTTCTCTCTTGGTAAGAACACATCATTATATTGTCAGATAGCATTTCTTAGTTCCTCCAAATGCCTCTGTCAAGTCTATGAGTCCAAATCATAAATTCATATTGGTTTTGTGAAGACCTAATTTCTTATCTTTTATATTATGTTTTAGTTCCTTTCACACTTAAATCAGATACTACTGAGGGCTTTATTAACCCCATAGCACTTCAAATGAGTGCCATAGAATTGGTGAACGATATGACTGGTCTAATTTCAAAATTGATGCATTGAAATCTTTTGCAGGTCGTGATGGTTCTTTCCTGTATTATGGCTTTCTCAATAAACTGTTGCATGTTTTTTTTAATACAACTCTCAATTCAGCTCTCACTCAGACAATTTGTGGTGATTTGATGTACACAGTATCTGTTTCCAACTTCATGGTACCCTGCAAAAAAAGAAAAAGAAAAAAAAGAGAGACATGAAGCTGTTTGAATCTTGATGTGAATATGTTAATATTACCATTATTTTCCTGAAAATTGGTGGCCTTCATGCAATTGTTTCACCTTAAACTAGATTATTTAGCTACTTTTTATTCAATGTAAATTTCTAGACTGTAATTACTACGATGAATATCTAGATAGTTTTTCCAGTCCATATCCTCTTGGCCAGTAAAGGGCATTCGAGGTCATGGGTCCCGACTCCCAATTGCCACAGGTTGCTGATCTGTCAGTTGGACCATCTGAACCAATTACTTCTTAAACAAGCTTAATATATCCGGCTAACATTAGATCATATGTGTCTTTAAAGTCATATTTTGGTTACCAGTGCTTCCAATCGCCGCATCAAAGTTCATGCATTTTTTACCATATTGCAGTGAAAAATACTATATCTCTGCCATAATTTACATGAATATTTTGTAGTCTTAGCAAGAGGGGAAACCAAAAGGTCTCTGCCCTGCCCTCCCTTGGATGGACAAATCTCCAGCAGGTTTGTTGATATTCTCTTGATGTTGTTGGTTCAATTTGTTTCTAAAAAAGCAGGACTGACTTGGTGAAATTGATAGAATTGTTATGTTTGTTTAGTTTAATGAGACGTTAGGATTGGCTACAAACTGAATTTCTGATTTTGTGCACTAATGGTAATTTGTGAGCATAGTCCTTGGGCATGCAAACTTCTGGTTTGTACCATATATATACTCAATTTTCTGCCCTCCCACAGCTCTTCTCAATAGTTTTATTCTGACCCCCAATTCTGTTGTAGGGTCTTCTTACAATTGGGCTTGGCTGGCTACTGTTTGGCGGGCTTCCTTTTGATTTGGTGAGCATGAAATGCCACTAATCTTATTTTTCTGTAAAGCTCTTGACATTGCCATTCGATCTTATTTTCCCGGCCAATACCTTGGTTTTATTGGATCCTGTTTATATCCCTATTATAAACTCCAAGGAAAATAAGCACGTTAAGCTGCTGCATGAAAGCTTTCCTTTTCACTGGAGGTAACACAACCAAGTTTTGATCTAGTGATTAACTTGTGTTTGGTTGTTGAATCGAACTAACTCCTCTCAACTCATCTCAAACCAATCATTGATGAGATCTATTACTTTTTCAACCTCTCATAAAAAAGTTAAAACTCATTTTAACCTACTTCATACATTTTAACTTAAACAGTTAAACTCATTTCAACCTAAAAATGTTAAACCCATCTCAATAGAACTCACAAAATACTACTATTTGAAATTCAACTCATTTCAATATGTTCTTGTGAAGCATATTGAAACATATAAAAATTTCCTTTGCAGTATAGGGTATTGAAATTTTATAATATTCTCCCATAAGAGGGAATTTTCATATTAGAATGACATGATATCGATTTCTCTTTCTCCGATGTGATTAATTGAGTCTTATGGTAAAAGTTAAAAAAGTTGGAAGCGACAAATCTTTCAGGTTTTAGTCAAATTGGAGATAAAATTATAGATGGAAAATCTTGATATCACTGAAATTTATAATTCTATTTTCCATTCAGCGATCTTGCCGTCTTTTGTGATCAACCTATTCACCTCAATGTATTGACTTTGTGTCTTTTGGTCTACCGTATTTAACTCTTGAGCTCACGCATCCAATTTGAAATTACACTGCCTTCCAGGCATATATGTACAACTGCAACACTATGCCACAACGTCTCTGATGAGTTTGCTTTCGGTGGACCTCTGTTGGCACTCTTGCAGCCTTGCTTCATATTTCACATGTTGGATTCCTCGCTCTCCATTAGGGTAATCTAAAGCGATTCATGCATCATAAGATAAAAGGCTAATTACACTTTCACCCCTTGACTATCACCCGCCGTTTACTTTATACTCAAACTATCAAGACTTCGTGAGTCCAATTTGTACTCTAAATAACAAAACATAAAAATAATTTAACTTTTTCAAATTTGAAAACAAAAATAATATTTTAACTTTATAATATTTTTATTCAACTTTTCTCTCTCATTTTCCAAAACTCAATAAAACATATTAACTTAAATCATTTCGCTACTATTCACAAATTATTTTACTACTATTAACATAATTTTCATCTCATATCATTTCTGAAGCATTCCCATAGTTGAGCTAAATGGTTAGAGTATTGGCATTGGCTTCATCAAAAGTCTAACCAAATGCAAAATTTGATGAATTTCTTCAAAATAGGGCTGCATTGGATTAGTCAAAGATATAAGTGTAAAACTTTGAGCTACAGTAAATGGATAGGTTTCTTCAAATTTGAAGGGCTACTATTCACTCATCAAATCTATTTTTTATTCATTTTTAATCTCTAAAAGTCTTTTTTATTCACGTTAATATCCAACCGTCTTGTAATAATAATGTAAGAATCAAATTAAATTATTAATTAACATATGATTAATGTAATGGTAAAATATGAAAAAAAATAAAAATATTTTTATTAAAAAAATAATATTATATTATTATTTTGATGAATTCAATAGCTAATTCAATGTGGAGTTATGGTTAGGAAAGTTTTGGATTTATAGAAATCATATACTTTTCATTAAATTTTAGAGATAACTTTGATGAAGCCAATACTAATGCTCTTAGATCTTGACTGAGGGTGCAAATTAAAAAAATACAGGTAATTTGGGGTACAAATTGAAGCTTTTACAGTTTGGAGTGTAAAGTTTAATGGAAAAATAGGTAGTAAATTGTGGGTAAAAAATATAATTTTTCTAAAATAAATTTAGGAAGTCTATCTTACTCGGGAATATTTTGGGGGTCTTATTTGAGGGCTCTAGCTACACTCTTAGCAAAAGAAAAAGAGCCACTTGGAGGGCTGGGGGGATGGGTGACTGTGAGTTGAACAAAAGCTTTGCCAGCTCCTCTACATTGGTGAATAGGATTTGAAAATCCTACATCTTGTTTGTTCCTTTTAGTTGTTATTATTGAATATTTGGACCATGAGTAGACATTTTATACATACTTTACACAGAAATAGAAAAGAAAAGAAAAGAAAAATCCTCAGATGCATGAAATTAATGAATAAATATGCATGATTAGGCTGTTCTTTTGCATTACAGCTTTGGCCATGAATATATTCGGCTTAATTGTGTTGGCATTTAACTTTCATCCAAATGCGATGGTAATCAAAGTGTTTAGACTCTCTCTCTCTCTCTCATTTTTTCAGTTCTTTTTAAGAGTCATTTTGCCTGGACCTCCAGGCATCATGATATTTGTCTGCGCGGACAAGTTTACAGGAAATTAATCTTTCGGTTAGTTAGTGTTATGTCAAGTCAGATGGGTTTACAGGAAATTTATGTCCCAAAAATGGGTGAACCATTTATGACCTGGTGGATTATTTCGGCCTTTATTGTTTCAACCTTTCGGAAAGTGAAAAAAGCATTTTCCGTTCACTTGTTGCTGAGAAAATTTATTTGGGAGGTTCGAGGAGGTAAGCATTAAGCATCCTGCATCAGCATATGTGAACAGAGGAGCATCATATTTACAGTGACAGGGCATAATGGTATTATGAGAGAGAGAGAGAGAGAGAGAGAGAGAGAGGGCACAACAACTGGAGTTTGTGAAGAAAGACGTGTTCTTGTCTGCACAAGCTGACAAGTGACTTTGGCCAAATTGCCATGCAGGATTGAAACATTACCCATCACCCCCCCCTCTTCCCCCACATTGCAATAAATTTATATATCTTTGCATTTCCTCAACCCTGATTTTATGGCAAAATGTCTGTGAGAGATATTACACCTCCAACGACCAATTCCTCCGAGAGATCCGCCAAGAGAACGGTCAAGAAAGTTCAAATGACCACTTCAAACATGCAGAAGAAAAAATAAATAGTTGCAAGAAACAAAAAAACTCTAGCTCTAGACTGCATGACAACAACATATTCGAACAAATTAAACAAAATAAGACCAATAAATCAAAAGGAGCAAATTCGTAAAGTGAATCAAATACAGCAGTGATACATAAGAAAGTGCATGTTCTCTATTAAAAGGGGGCTAGGCCAATATGGCCCGCTGAGCTTTAAGAAAATCTCACTTATGATCTGTAGAACGTGGGTGTCTTTTTGTCCACTCTTTAATGAAGAGTTTCAAAGATAACCACAATGCATAATTCTGCTGCAAACGACACACATGGGATTGAAAATACAATATTTATTAAAGTTCATTTAGAAAGCTATAGAAGAAGAGCCAGCTTTTGACCTCAGTCTACAGTCCTAAGAAGGAGAGACCAAGACTTGAGTGAGAGGGAGTCCTAGGATCTGGTGAAGAAAGAAGAAGGAAAAATGCATTGGCTTAAGGCGTGGGGGAATCTGTTTGGGTGGTGGCACGCGAACTTATCGCCTCAAATCATGAGTGTAAGAAAGAGAGAGAATAGAGTAAAAAAAAAAAAAAAAAGCCCTTTTAATAAAAGAGTCTTTTGCACTTCCCAAAAATCTTTGAAGGAGAATAAGAAAGTGGACCTTTTTGAATAAAAGAAAGAGTGGGGGTGGTGAAGAGAAAAGGGCAAACAAAACCCAAGGGCGATGTCTCCTAATGCAGGCCCAAGGCAGGGCTTTTTTAGCGCCGGTGTCCCCGCTTTGGGTTGTTGCCTATTTCGCCCCTTTGCTTTGTGCTAAAATGTGTCTCTGAAAGCTAGCAACTTTGTGCGCAAACTCTTCCATTCCCAAACTTCTTTCCAGACAAATCCCCTTCGCTGACATTCTGCACTCCTGTTCCCAAGATTCTCTCTCTCTCTCTCTCTCTCTCTCTCTCTCTCTCTCTCTCCCCCCGAACGGAAAGACAAAGACAAACACGTACTTTGACCATCTTTTGCTACTACATAGAGTGATATAGATTGTTAATAGCTATTTCGGAACCTAATACTACGTTGTACATCCTACCTCGGATGGTATAATCTCGGTGCTTTAGCTTAGACGAGGGATACTATTTATAAAAAGCTAATAACCCTGGCCTTTTTTATACCTGAATAGCTTCACTTCTAGTTGAATTTGAATGTCTGATCACTTACAAACTGGGCATGGTACGATAAATTATTTTCCATTTTCAGATACAAATTCATTTTTGTATTCGAGTGGCCATGGGGTTTGTTGGAAAAACTGTTTGTAGAGGTTACAAATAGAGCCAACCATCTTATTCTCTGCAGTATATAAATAATCAGATACAAGCATGATACAAAAAGGTGAGGGTTAGAATAACAATGGAAAAAGATAGCAGTACAATGAAAAGGAGTTGTTTGGGTTTTCTGGTGGAGAATATTTCAGGTGCATGCGCAAGAAGGTGGAGTTTGATTTCATTGAGTACAAACTAGGCATGGCAAACCCTAAAGTAAGTTGTGCTCCCCCTTGACATCATTCCACTCACCTTCTTCACCTTCCCATCCCGAGGCAGAACCTACCAGTATACATTCTCTACCTCTCCACCCCTTCGCTCTTCAGTACTCCACTCCTCTCTCTCTCTCTCTCTCTCTCTCATGGTGATGGTCATTCTTAGCTATACTTTCCCTCCCTCTCATATTGTTCTCCTCAATGTAGATCAGTTGTTTCTGTGGCTTAACATGTGTGGACCATGGCCATTATATCTCTTTGGATCATAGTACTTAATTCTAAGCAAATGCATGTTCTAGCTTCATATATAAGCATTCCTTTTTTGAAACCCGCTTTCATACTTTGGTTGTTTTCTGTTATTACTATTTCATACATACATACATATATATATGTATATTGATGACATGCACACATTCATACATATATACATACATACATATGTTGGAAGTGTCTTGTGTCACTATTTTAGGAGCTACATATGTGTGTGTGTGTGTGTAACCCGTATCATGTGCATCAAAGCCTTGATATAGAAATACAATAATGATTTGAAGACCCACTACTGGGGTTAATATTGAACAGTAATAGAACTTTATATGCACTTTTCCTTCTTGTTTTCTTTCTGATCATCAGCATCGATCCTTCTTATAGCTAGCGAAAGGACATAATCACAACAAATGCATGCATTGAAAATGACTCGATTTGCTTGCACAATATAAATCATGATTTGGAGATCCCACTTCACCATTAATTACACATTATCCTTCAACCACTTCTGACTTCCTCCACTAGTACCTCCCCAAATATTCCACCAGGCAGCGACTTCCCTACCATGGGTATAAACAAAATTATCATGTTATTGTCTTTAGGTTGAAAATGGGACCATATATATCTAGTACGTACTATTCTTTAGTGAAGTGCTTTTTTTTCCTTTCTGGTTGTTAACCTGCTACCAGGCTGGCCAGCGAGCATGAAAAGCCCACAAGACCTCTGCAAACTCTTTAGTCCACATGGCTTGATCAGAAGATCAGCATGCATTCATGGAGGAAGCTAGAACTTTTGCTTTGTGCTGTGCTCTCTTTTCTATAAGAGAGAGGACGCTGGTGTGGATGCTTGGGGAACAAAGAAAGCGATGTTGGTGAGGTTCAATCCGATGACTACTTTACGAGTGCAAGTCGTAAGAGACATTTCAGATTGAGCCGCGCCAATATCACTTTCAATAATATGATCAGTTCCTCGATCAATTGCTTTCCCCCTCGATCCCAGCCTGATCGGTTTCTCTTGATCAGATCGACCTTGCATGGTTTAGCTGCTCTCATATTCGATCAATTTTACATTTTTGCATACTATGGCATTTTTTTTTTGTCTTAATGATCATGAGACCAGAACTAGTTTGCCTTATTCTTTGGAAGTAAATATTATGTGTGTGTATGCTATTGTATGTTAATTGCATTATTAGCAGTTATTTCAGTTGTAGAAACCCATATTCCGTTGAAATGATATCTTGATCAACAAGTGATGATCTTTAGGATATTTCACTTTGGAAGTGTTACACTATGTGAAAGAGATATTATAAAAGTAAGTCCATAAATTAACATGATATATATGTTAGATCTAGTATGTATTTTATAATAAAAATAGTTTTACATATATCACATCTAAGTCTCTTCAGTTTATGAATTTATTTATATGAAATCTCTCTGTCTAAAACGTTTGATCTCTTTCACTTTTTAATAATTTCTGTTATAAAGAAATGTACATATATAGTCGTTTTATAACTCTGAACGTATACTGCATGCAGTTTCTAAAGTAGAAATCTCTCTCTCTCTCTCTCAATCTCTCTGCTCTAATTTATCTATGAAGCAATGGGTTTTTAATTTGTTGAATGGTAATTAATTAGGATCATTGAATTTAGTGTGTATAAGTTTTGAACTAATAATTAAGAGGAATTTTATTCATATTTTTTAACCATGTACCATCATTTCGTCGTTTCTTGATCATCACCTGATATCAAAGGATTAAAAAAGAAAATAAACAGTATTTTCTTGAGCTAAAGTCTCATTCCTTTTCAACTAAAAATTAAGCAAAATTAAAAAATAGAATTAGTTTCACGGATCTGGGGGGCCGGCCAAAGATTTTTTCCTAGCCTATCGAATCTATTCATGCATGCATGCCCCAAGTATATATCTTATGTCTAATTTATTCTTAACGTCTAGCTTCGATCTGTCCATAATTAATTAAGTTAATTTAAAATTAATTTTGTAACACGATAACATGTTCAGATTGGTCATCGTGGTCTTAGTACTAGTTTTGTCAAATACATGAATATATAGCTATAATATTATAGTCTAAACACTTTCGTAAAGAAAGAAAAAAAAGTTAAACAAAGAAAATGTACGTCTAGAACTTTAATACTGTCCCCCTATTGGACATATAACCGTACGTCTCCGTCTTCAAAGCCTGGCCAACCAACAAAGAAAGAAAATACAAAGTCTCTCTGACTCTTTGACCTCTTCTGAATTCCTCACAGTCATAGAATGTGTAAAGCGGCCGGCCAAGATCACAACCCAAACCCTAAACCTTGCCAGCAAAAAAAAAACAAAAAAAAAATTGGTTTTGTCCATCAATTAATTAATTCGGGCTCTGATGATCAGGAAAAAGATAAAATATATTATATATGGCTCTAAAATGAAAAATCGGAAAATCTTCTTTGGAATGGTATATCAAAGCTGCAGGTAGGAGTCGGATTTTTTGGCGTAATATATACATACTTACGTATTGATCAGGGCATCATGGGGCCGGAAGGACTCTCAGGAGGCACAGGAAGGTGGCGTTTCGTCTCTTCACCGAGTGTTTGGAAGATTTTCTCATACCAAAGCCTGCCTCAACAGCCGCTCAAACTCTCTGTTCTCAAATTGGATGGCTCCTGTTTTGGTAAAGATATTTTTCCCCCCTCATGAGTTCGCCTCATGATTGTATATATATTCATGAAATATTATCATGTATACAATGATCATGCCAGCATGCATGCATGCTGCATATTGTAGCTGGCACGGACCTGTGTATGCAGATTAATGCATGCGTGTATGTTTGAGTACAGAATATGCATGTATTTATATATCATGTACCAATAGATAAATATCATGTACGTATAAGATTGTTAATTTTGAATGTAATTAATTACAATTTAGAAAAAATTTAATGCATGTCAAGCAGAATTGCTAGTTGCAAGGACGGCGACAATAGCAGAACTGAAAGAGGCAGTGGAGGAGGTTTTCAGTCGTTCACCAGAGAATCATGGAGAAATTCAGATTTCATGGTATATATATAATGTGTGTGTGTGTGTGTATTGTCAGTTATCCTGTAATTAATACTCTGGAAAAACACGGTAAATTAATACTCTCAACTTTAAATTTTCAAAACTTCTAAAAACAGCATTAATATTTGTGTACAGGACTCATGTATGGACTCATTTTTGCTTATGCTACGAAGGTCAGAAGCTAGTAGATGATAAAGCATATATCCGGCTGTATGGAATCAAGGATGAGGATCAGGTGCAGGCTTATATATTTTTCACCTAGCTAGCTTCCTGCTGGTGGGAGTTTAAGAATATATATTAGCTAGCTACTTAATTATATAAGGATATTATATGGTTTCTTGAAACGTACTCTCTGATGCTAATTCTTTTCTAAGCTGCAAATAGAAATATATTTCTATACATATTGTTTAGAATGTTGATTACTTATATATATATATATATATATTAATTTAGAATAAAACTAGATACAATTTTAAGGTGTGCAAGCCTCACCGCTCATGACGTACTCTCTTAAAAAAATGAGACCCATTATACATTAAAAAATGAATTTTTTTATGCGAATCTTAGATTTGTCCACTTTTTTTGAATGGAGTACGCGGATCAATCGAGCTTGTATCGCCTAGTTAGGACTATACAATTCGTATCCCATGCATTAATTTACTGTGAATGCATATGGGATCATATTAGCTCAATTGCTGATTAGATATTTTCCTACCCTTTTTGGCCTATGATATGCTTGCTTTTTATAATTGGCTAATAATTCTTTTTTTTTTCCTTTTTTTTTTTTTTTTTTTTTTCTGGAACAAACAGATTTATTTTGTCCGGCATCTTTCAATTAACTATGGCCAGGAAGAAGGCTCGTAGGGGGAGGATGAATCTGGCTGAATCACTTCATATATATATTCACAGCTTTTTTGAAGTCTTCTACAAAATCCACATGAATTAGTCGGCCTATAGTACTAGTTCATATAATGTGTGTGCTGTGGAAATTAAAGCATGCAGTTTCCAGGCCATTCTCTATCATGAGTTGGCACGAGTACGTACGGATATGGAAAATTGGATGAAAGATGATCATGATTCTCTAGAGGTTGTGTTTACTGTTTAGGGTCCAGATGGCAGATGAAGAGAGAAATAAGTTCAAAGGTGAATCGTAAGGAGAATACTGTTCATGAAGATCATCACAAATGCTACTTCAAATCGCCAATTTTTGTGAAATCTATGGCAGGGGCTAATTCAGATCAGGATCTGGAATTCAAGTGATTGAAAATTGGCAAACTTCTTCAAGGGCTGCATGTTCTTCATGCTCCAAATTGCGGTGCGAGGAAAAAGTGAGTTCATGAAGATGCATGCAACTAGCTAGCCTAGCTAGCTAGATTCACTACATCGGATATATGCTTTTCTGGACCTAGATTTTTGGTACGTAGTAAAAAAACCAATAAATTGTCGTAGTGACTGGTCCTTTCGGAGGGCTTTGTCCACGACCACGAGGGTCGATCGATCGGGTCGCCATTAATGATGATCATATTCTCAGCTGAGTATATGAGCTGCGCGCACGGGAGATCGAAGTACTGCTGGGGCGAAACTACGTACACGTACGTACGTTTTAAGAGCAATAAACATGTTTGGAAGACCCTTTATCGCTAGGCTTACAAAATGGTTCTGGCATACACCAAATACTTCATTGACTACAGTTTTCTACTACTTTTTTGAAGCTTGCTACTGCTAAGTGCTTGGTACGTTCGAGCACTAGCTAGCTAGTCAAAGATATATATTTAATTTGATTCGGAAATAGTAGCAAGTCGATTAAATTACTATTCGCGAAGGCATTTATATTATTTCAAACACTTGATCTTTAATTACTTCTTTTGGTCATCGACTCATGAACAGCATAATTTGCTTAAAATTTTCATTGATAAAGCAATAATCATCATAGATCATCACATCTTTAGGACTACTTATTCATCAGGATGATCGAGAAGTACTTCTGCTGCATAAAATTATAAGAATCATTCTCAATATAGTATATAATAATAATACTCCTTATAATCTCCCTGATCTCAAAGTGCTTCATATATTGTTGTTCTCCTAGTTTGGATCTGCTCTCGTACGTGAGGAGGCCCTCATGCCCATAAATTGCCCAAGTCGATATTTTTATGCAAAAATAAATAAACAAAATGCATTGAAACCATCAATTCCAGGGGGCCGGCTTTGTTGTTTTCAAGAGATCAGAGCATCGCATCGGTCTTTATCTTAGCATCCGTTAGGACCATTGCCATCTAATTTCTTGCTAATCAAAACAACCCCCTGCATGCGTTCCAGATGAAGTCTTCATGAGCTTGGTAGGACTCTAAGAAGAATCTACATAGAAATATATATATTATGGGCTGGTGGAGCGGTGAGCAATTTCTAAAAGGAATCGACAACAACTTTTTTCACTAGATTCTTCTTGATATCATCTTTGCACCTATCTTGATCATCTTCCAGGTTGATATATATGATTTTGATCCCTGAGATTACTCAAGCCATGTTATTCTCTATTTGTGAGCAGTACTAGCTTCCCTAGCTAGCTCAACCATCCAGCTCAAGTACTTTGCTCATCCAGCTCAACCATCATAGATTACTCATTTATTATGCAGACTAGTCTGCCTGCTCATTTATATTATATGAAGCATATCTTTATTATAAGTTACTTTGCTCAGTAAATCCGAGCGTACCATAGAAGTTGCTGGATTAGGCATTGGAGATATATATATATATATATATATTCTCCAATTGAAACTAATAATTAGCTTGTTGGACTCTCACTGGATTACGCCTTAATTCTCCAACTTATTTCGTATATAGACTCACAGCTTGCAGAAAATTGCTTGAAATTTCCATGAACAAGCTGGAGGCCAGGTAGGGCACCGAGCTGTATTAATGTTGCCTGCTTCCGATGCTTTAATTTTGAATATGGTCATGATTACACCATCGAGCTGGATGTTTATTAATATCATGAAATTAATGACGTCAATTGAAATGATGGCTAATGATCACGTAATAGCACGATATTAGGTGACTTATATCATATATATATATATATATATATATATACACACACACACACACACACACTAGTCTTCTATATAGATAGTTCTTACTGATCTTCTTGCAATATAATAGCAGATCGATCATTATGATGATCTGTACGTACCCTATGAGAAAACACATAAAATCCGGCAATCATGCAATGGGAAGACAATTAAACCTACTTTAGTTTTGAAAGATCGATGAAGTGCATGCTAATTTCTTTCTTTCAACTTTTTCTTTTTCCTTTTTTATTTTTTTGGATCGAGGTAATTAAGGAGATCGAGACCCTTTATTGTTTCCTTGCATGAGAACATTACAAAGAAGACGTCGACACTCTCAAGTACTGAGGAATTGCTTGGCAAGGGTATATAATTGATGTTGTTCACCAGCTGATAGCAATAAAGGAAGCCAAGCTAAAAAGTGAAACGTCCCACAAAAAGTAATCCTGGCCAGTTAAGCCTTGAAGTAACATATTGAAGAAGAATTCCAGTTGGTATAATTATGGTTGAGGTGACGGGTGAATCTATCAAAAGAAAATATGCTATATGTAGCATCTCATTTGGGAAGACTTAGCTCCGTTTGAAACTTGAAATAGTTTAATTTTAAGCTGAATCTAATATTTAAATACTTAATTTTTAAATCATTAAATTCATTTCAACTTAAAACCTCTTTACACGTGGACCCACAACCTTTTCCAATTAAACACCTCTTTACATACGAGACCTACAATCTTTTTTCAACTTCTCATAAATACATTTGAACTCATCTTAACATTCAAACACATTTAAACTCATCTTAAGTGGGTTCCACAAAACCCACTTCACCATTTCAACTCACTACTATTCATAAAAAATTCAATTTATTTCAATTCAATTCAACATCTAAACAGGGTAAGAAGACTAAAATTAACTAAAAGAGATCCCAGTGCTCTTATATATAGCACAGCTAAAAGATACAAAGGCTGGACGTTTTCCTCGTTGCTGGAGAAAAGAATTTAAGGCTAATTTGACATTAAAAAAAAAAACATGCTAAGGAAAATAAATGCCACATGCCACATATATTTATGCTGCATGTGCTTTCTTTTATGAATGAGATATTTATGCTATATTTGGTAAATTTCTGGAACGGTATGAAATTATAATGCGAGTTCTGACTTGAATGACACTTCCTATGCCATGAAAATTGAATCAGGGCAAGGTTCTCTGATCAAGATCCACTAGAAATAAGAGTTGCCTACCAATAAGAAAACGAAGGCGTATATAATACCTTAACTAACATCTTATAGAAGAATGCAAGTCCCAGAAATCAAAGCAATTGGAAAAATCAGGTGGTTGCAAAGAACAACTTGGAAATGATAAGTTTTATCTAATTACAGTATATAGCTCAATTACAACACAGGCAACTCGCGAGGAATGTTCTAAATTGATGGTTAGCACTCTAATGTAAGGGCCTAGGAAAAGGAAAACTGATGTACCTTTCCTCTCCCGTTGTCCCTGCTGCTCTGGCAAGTTTCAAACACCCAAAAATTATACAAGCTTGAAATATGTTCTTGTGACAATTACCCAGTTGAAAGAGATGGCACGCGGCGAGCCTTTGTTTTATCAAATAGTACTTGAGCCAATCAAGGAGAATTGGCTGCCCATCATCTACAATGCTGCTTGCCAATGTTCAGTGGAGAGTCTCTGATGTTCTTGGATTGGTTATAGGTGAGCTGTGGGGTTCCATCTTTTTTCTTGCGTCTCCCTTGTTGGGATAGACGAGAATGGTTGATAGCAAGATCGTTAAGATCTTGCAATGGAGTCAGAACTTTAACAACTTCATCCATTGTAGGGCGGGATTTTGAGTCCTTACTGAGGCAGTTGAAAGCCAACTGAGAGACTTTTTGCACCCCTTTAAGAGAGTAATTCATTTCCAAGCGAGGATCCACTATTTGATGAAGCTTTCGCTTGTCAGCTAGATGTGGCCGAGCCCATACAACGAGATTTTGTTCTCCACTAGGGCGTTTCTTGTCCATTGATCTTCTGCCCGTTAAAATCTCGAGTAGCACGACACCAAAACTGTAAACGTCACTCTTAGATGTCAAGTGTCCTGGAAAAAATAAGACAAAATTGAATAATTTGTTAGATCTCAAACTTCTTATGGTACAAGAAAAACACACACACATACAAGGGATGACTTGCTTGTGAGCTAAGGACCTGAAACATCAGTTTCCAACCATTTGAACTGCATCAAACTAATATTTCTAAAAGATTTCTGGTGTTGCAGGATTAACCAATTAAATTCATGGTACATAACAATATCATGATCAGTTTGATATGAAACATCTCATTCTATGAATTTAGCAAAATACCTTCACATGGCTGTTGAAGGATGACATGGTATTCATGAGCTACTTATGATCATACAAGGTCAGATAAGAAAACAAGATGGCTTAGAGGTCTAAATACTCCAGCTTTGTAGTATTTCTGAACTATGTGCTGTGTGCCCATGCATTGATGCAAGCACATTCAAAAGGAATATATGCTTTTCAAATTCTTAAGTTCTTAAGTTAGAAATCAGGCCAAGTGGAAGCCATTCATCCTCGTTAATGAATATCTTGTTGACTATAGAGATGACAGAGGCTTATCACCAACTTCAGTGCATGAAGTCATCACATTTGTTGTTATACCAGTCGCTCACTATATCCTGCTATTAAGCTCTGGCCATTAATAATTAACTTCATCAAAACCAGAGCATACATATTACCTGTCATTACATACTCCGGAGCAGCGTATCCATAAGTTCCAACAACCCTGGTAGAAACATGTGTTTTGTCTCCTTGAGGCCCAGCTTTGGCTAGACCAAAATCTGAAAGCTTTGCATTATACTCCTATGGAAAACAATCCATATTAACAGCTCAATCCAACAAAAATCTGAACTTCATCATTTGCAAATACCATTACTGACATACCGAATCAAGCAATATATTGGATGTCTTGAAGTCTCTATATATGACTGGTTCAGGGCCATTATGGAGGAACGCCAGTCCCCTTGCTGCGCCAAGTGCAATCTTAATCCTACTGGACCATGGAAGAGGTATGGTCCCTTCAAAGTTTTTGAAAAAATCAGCATTTCTTTAACAGTATTCAGTTCGACATTTTAAATATGAATTCACTGAAAGAAGTTATATTTGTTCAATAAACTGAAGGCATTATGCTTAATTTAATCATCCATCAATCTTTTATCCAGTAGAATTGCAGTAAGAACTCAGAAAATAACAATAGAGGTCCATATTCTTAAAGGGGAAAAAAACCAATTTTAAACATGAGAACCTTTCAGATGACATGCTCAGCTGTAAGAATTAGGAAGAGAAACTAGAGACAGAAGGGTGGAAGACAAATATATGAAAAAGATCACTTACATACCGAATCAGACCCCTCTAATTAAATTTTAGAAAACTGTGATGCCAGAAAAATTCTCATGGCCGTATTTTTTTTTAATAAACACCGCAACGTAAAAGTTTTAGCAAGATGAGTTGCAACTAGACTCACTTCTAAAAAGATGGTTTTCAAGACTTCCACGGGTCATAAATTCATAAACAAGCAGCCGTTGATCATCTTCACTGCAGTACCCAATAAGTTTAACAAGATTAGGATGGTGGAGCTGTCCAAGGAAGTCGACCTCAGCCTGCATTAAGCAAGTGTCACGGTTATACTCCCAACTTCCATCTTCTCATTAAAAACCTCTTTTTGAAATCAATCTACTAACCCAAAGCAGATATTCTACTAACCAGCCATTCTCTATGGCCCTGAAGACCGTCTGGCTTCAAGCTTTTGACTGCAACTGTAATTCCCGACCCAGGCTTCGCTGGTGCTGTCCCATTTTCCTCAATCCATCCTTTGAACACGTATCCAAATCCACCCTCCCCAAGAATACTATCAGGTCTGAAATTCCCCGTTGCAGCTTTTAGTTCCTGAAAAGAAAACTGAAGCAGCTGGCAAGGAGTTTTGCTTTCTGATGATGGCGGAACAGGATTCTCTGAAGATAGCTGAGCTTCGCCTGGAGGACAGAGTTCTCTGTTGCTGGCATTTAGATAACGCGTTTCAGTAGCTGCATTGACAGAATGAGTGTCAAAAATTCTGATTCATACACAAGCCCTTCATAGATAAAATACATGACACCTTAAATTTGCTTGTTTTGAACTTTGAAGTCAGACATCAAGATGTAAAGTCTGCAGAATGAGGGTGAACTTTGCGCCCAACATCTCTACTGGACTGGACGCAGAAGTACTGAAATTTTACACGTATTGGGAACACGGTGCGATGCCAAGTGGAACGAAACCCTTGTGACCTAGAGATTGTAAACTTTTCAGAGAGATTAATTAAGCACTGCGGCTTTGGATGATTCAAAGAACAGAATTATGCAGCAACCGGAAGAAAAATTACTTGAATTTCAATTGTCAAAACTCGGACAGAACAAGAATCACGTTTCCTGGTAGCTAATACTCAAAGACAATATATCAATAGAATCATTATCAGAAACCCAGTTTGAGATCTGTTGTTCTCTTCACATATGCATCATGATTTCAGCGTACAAATGAGTTTTATCATGCTATTTTGAATGCAAATTTCTGATGGGAAGCGAGTGTTAAATTGACTTTCAAATCCAGGCACCAGAGGATCTATGTTGAATTATTTGAGAAATTGAGGATTTAGAGAGAGAGAGAGAGAGCCTCTCCCAGAAAATAAAAACAGAGGAAGAAAGTGTCTCACAGAAAAATAAAACCATTGGAGACCCGGTATGAAGGCACATACGAAGCATTTCTGGAATAACTTCTATGCATCTTGAAAATCCAAAAATTAGTAGAAAGCACGAAACTTGAATTCCAAAACAGATTAGAAGAACCTTGTTATGATACCTATACATATACCTGCATCATAAACTAGACTAGTACGAGGGATTGTATTGACAGAGTCTTTAGAAGCAGTGGGCTTGCAGGCACCTCTAACGCCGCGTCTCAGCACAGCCCAGCACCCGCACTTTTTCTCCATAGCTCTCTTGCAGGTTCTCTACCATTCATGGGCAATTGCATGAGATGCGAGAGAGCCGTGAGGAATCAGCCATGAGGAAGCGAAGAGAGGAGAAGGGAAAGAGGTAAGTATAGAGAAGAGTAGAAAGTGAAGGAGAGGAAGTGTTATTGTTGTTGTTGCTGCTGCTGTTGGAGATTGCAGGCATCATCATCGCCATCATGGCAGTGTGTACAAAAAGAACTTTTTTTCCCACCACTTTTTGTGTGGGGGATGGGAATGGGTCTGTCTCTCTCTCTGTCTCTCTCTCTCTCTCTGTTCTTAAGTGACAAAATTACCAAAAACATTATGCTGTCTCTTGTATGATTGTTTTAACATGACAAAATTCCCCAAAACATTGTCTGAGAATGTTTTTGGTGCTTGAGGGCAACCTATCAATCAGCTTTCAAGAATATTTTTGTTTCTTTTGTTTTCTTCTATATATTAACTAAATGAAAAAAGAGATTTTTCTCCTAACATCTTAACTGATACTTGAATACCATTTCGAAGAAAACATTCAATCCTTACTTCCAAAAACCTATTTAATGCATTATTCATTTTGGCACTCTACATAGTACATCATGTAACCTAAATAGTCCAGGACATCTTCTTCTTCTTTTTTAAACTATTCCTTAAAAGCACTAGCAATATGTAATGTGAAATTATTATTTGTCCTAAAAACTTAAGCTTATGAGAAGATGTATATTTTATTATTTATTTTTAACACTATCCTTATATGTAGAGTCATGGTTTAAACTCAAGACCTTTGTATTTGATACCATATGAAATCATAATTTATCCCAAAAGCTTAACTGTTATTCATGGGTGTTAGCTCCATGAATCAAATCCTTTATAAAGAGAGGGTGTAGACAAGAGAGCCTCTCATTCTTCTTTTCTTTTTTTCCCTATGGTAAAACCACCAAAACGGCAAAAAACTTGCTTTAGTGACTTTGTAAATTGTTATTTAGTTGAGTCCTAAGGTACCATGCACACAGATCATATGAGATTCAATCTCTACATATTGATAATGTTAGAGATGTTCACATTGACTCAGTCATGATAGAAAAAGTAATGCTTTGTATGTGACGCGAAGTTATGCAATGTTAGTTGCAGTCATGGTGAAAAGTCTGGCAAAATGACCAGAATGGTACTTAATCAACGGTTGAATAATTGTTGTTTTACCTCTCTCTTTGAAGTAAATTACATCAACCTCCATTAAAGTTCAGAGAAATGCGAGGCACTTTGTGTCTCCTTCTCTCTCTCTCTGTTTTCTTCTTTTCTAACGAAATGATATGCCCTTCCTCGAACATTTTATGACAGATAAAACATGCTTTCTTGAGAAAAGATTTTATCTCTAAAGCATCTTCAGGTGTATATGGCTTCCCTTTTGGTTACATAACAAGGAAACCCAAGGAAAAAAAAAAAAAGTTTGGGGACGTGATAACAATTTTATGATTGATAACCACTCTGGCTAGTAATGTCATGAAAAATTGCATGGAGAAGATAACATCTCTCTCTCTCTCTCTCTCTAAAATTCAAAGAATTCCGATGGATGCAAAATTTTCGTTAGTACAACAATAAAAAGCAATTATAGTTCCAAAGACTAGAGAGAGAGTACGGATGTATTGTCCCCCACCGAATAAAGGGGCAAAATAAAAACTACACCCAAGATCTTGAGAACAGATGTTTTACGCTTTAGATCTAAAAAGAATAATAAATTAAGAGATAAAAAATAAAATAATATTCCTGTTTGAAATCAGTATCTAATGGCATTAAAATTATATCAAGAATATGAACCAAATAAAGTGTTGGTGGATTTGCTCCAGTTTCCTTAGCTTCGTTTCCACACTTGGCCAATCAGTAATCTGCCTTGATATCAAGCAACTACGTTTAATGTTCAAAGTATGAAACGGGAGCAAGCATTCTGATTTTCAAAAAGGCAACAGAAGACATATTGCAGCAGGTTGCATGACGCACCACGTACTGTGTTTTTTTCCTCCTCATTGCTTGATGTTCTAAGAAACTAACCTCAGACCAGAATCGTGTATAGATATACAAATTGGCACTTTCTTTCTTTCTTTTAATTGGCTCCTATGAGCTTATGGATCTGAGTTCACTTTCTGGCCTCAGATCTTTCTTTGCTTGTGTTCGTGTCTGTGCTATAGCACTGGATTTGGTTTTCTGCAGATTGTGTTTAGTAGCTTAAAAGATCTTTCCATTCATGAAGGAGTTTGAAGTTTGTTAGATTTTATCTTCAAAAGCTTTCCATAATAAGGGTCAAATGAGATCTGTTTAATTAAACAATTCTTGGTCATATTATGGGCTGGTCAAAACTAATAGAAAGACAGTCAAGAGCATATTTGAGTGCAATCCCATCAATCTCTCTCTCAAGACAACGAATGTAGATGTATTCCTATAGGGTTTGGAATTAGCAGGTTTATCATAGTTGGGTTATTCTCAAAAGGCTATGTTAATAAAGGGAAGGAAGAAAGTGGGGAGTGGAGGATTGGGGGGTGCTTGGTGAGAGGTCATTTCATCAATCAACCATAAACAAAATTGTATTCTATGATGCTTTGGGCGAAGAAAAGCAATGCTTGCTAAGAGATCCTATTCTTTTTTCTTAGCACAACTTGACAAGGTCTTGTGGGAAAGGAGTGATACCCATTGCCCCCACTTAGTGGTGGGTCCTACTGCTAGGCCCAGCACAGAGAGAGAGAGAGAGAGAGAGAGTTTGGAACACTGACCAGTGAAAGCCCACTCAAGGTCATCATGTGGGCAAACAAGATATCCTATTTCTGGGGTTATAAAGTTGCCCAGACATATAATTGGTGCAGGAAAAAGGCTCTAGAGGCATTTGATTTTTTTGGAGAGGTAATGCTGTGCAAAGCAAATATACCATACACTCGTTGAACTGAAGCAACTGCAAACTTGGCAAATCTAGGACCCAAACCAGATCAGCCTATCATGAACCATTCATATGCACTAGTTTAATTTCAACTTAGGCCTTGTTTGAATTTCAGAGATGAATTGAGATGATTTTAGATGAGTTAAATAAATTATTGTTAAAATATTATTTTTAATATTATTATTATTTTTATATTTAAAAATTTTGAATTGTTTATTATATTTTATATAAAAATTTAAAAAAATTATAATTATGAGATGAGTTTCGAATGAAAAGAAACCTTAAATTTTCCTTTTGGTTTTGAAACTTTACTGTTGGTAAAACCCAAAACAGTGAACCACTTGTGCATCCCAGACATCATCATCTTCATCATCATCATGCTTGAAACTATTCATGTCATGAGATGCCATTGGTGACTTTGGTAGATAGAATGATATCCTAAAGAATATATGATTGATGTGAAGATGCTTCTGGTCTAGTTTCAGTTTCCACCATGGTCTGAAATCCAACAACTGGGTGATTGCAGTTAACCCAATTATCAATACCAACTCGGTGGACCGCGGGTAGCATCTTTTGGATAGTCTATGCAATGTTATTAATTGCTTGTACCTTTTTGGTTTTTCAACTAAACTAAAATAAAACAAAAACAAATTTTGCATTAGAGCCACAACCTAAAAACCATTCACATCGAGATTCATCTTTAGGTTAAATAGGTTAAGCTAAACGAATATATACCAAACATTTTTTTACGTTGATCGCATCAAGATTCATCTTTTGGTTTAACGGAACAAAATGAAAGGAAAGGAGTAGATGAGTCTACAATAGAAGTTCTTCATCCATTTTAAAATGAGTGTATAAGGAAATTTTTCCTCCCGTTGGCCCGACTAATAAGATTATAAGTCCATGAGAGACCTTAGAAAAGGGGGAGAGAGAGCCCAACCCGACCCAACGACCATCATCTAAGAGAAGTCACTAGGCTTTTATGGAGTATTCAGCCAGTAAACAAAACCAACCCGTAAAGCAACCCTCATATGGGAAATATGAACGATAAAGACAGATGAGACTCGTTGCCCTGATATATCCCAATAATGCCTAGCTCACAAGAACCTGTACAGGCATGAGGAAGAGAGATACGGAAGACCCTCGATCTCCTGACAGAATATATGGAAAGACTTGACAATTATCACTCGCAGGCTAAAGTCTAGTCAAGGAGTCACGTCGCATTAATGGCGCCACCTCAGAAGCCACGCTGCATTTAAATATTATGATCAAACAACAGTCGAAGTGACATGAGCCCCTTAAGGCAAGGTACGAGGTGTCTCCACTCAAAAACTTAGTATAAAAGTTGACTCCCAAATACGAAGAACTCTCTCTAATCTCTCGCATTCAAACACGAACTATTATGGAGATATACTGACTTAGGTATTGGAGACTCTCCAGCCTCCACCAAGGCCCTCCTCTCTTTAATTTCTTGAGTGTGCAAGTATAAGAACCCAAAACTCGAATTACTGGAACTCAACCCAAAGGTATACGAAACACGCATTAACAGAGTGCTTTTAACATGCCTAAAGTTAGAAAAATTCTACTTATATGCAAATAAACGACACATTCCATAATTCTAACATGCCGAATTGAAAAAAAAAATTTTAATTAAATTTTAAAATTTTCAACTTTTCTTACAAACAGGCTTCATGTATTGGTTGTGTAAAAGGTGTATTCTTCCAATCAACTTCCAACTCAAATAATGATCATAAAATAATATAAAAATAATTATTCATCCTAATACATACCTGGATGAATTGCAATATGCTAAAGCACAATATCTCATGACTTCAGGCTCTAAATTTGAAAACTTTTTTCCTGCAATTTTGTGAAATGGAAACTTTTTTCCTGGCCAGGGTAGAATAATCTGGAATAAAATTATCCCTATATTCTTTTTCCTGATATGCCGTATCAAAATCTCCGATCTTAATTAGATGTGAAGCTTAAAGCTGCTCGATCGCTAGACGGTGTATCAAAAAAAGAAAAATATCTATATATATATATATATATATATATATATATATATATATATATATAAAAAAAAAACACGAGGTTTGTCTCGTAACATGACATGACACTTTCATATGCATTAGTCCTTGAACATTTTATGTAGCATGTTTAATATTCGAGATAAGCGTGATAATATAAATGCACCTGACTTCAAAGAGATAAGTCATAAAGCTGAAAAATGACAATGAGTAAAAGAGACTGAAGGGAGATAGTACTATAAAGGCAAGAAGATACTTCACTTTAGGTAGATCTTCACATCCTCCTCCCATGGCAAATGTTCCAAAATGCTTGAGTGAACAGCAGGTATTAAACATTATTTATGATGAATTACACACTCAAAATCTGTGGACTTGGGCATCAATACCGAATCACGTAAAGCTTTATTATTTTATTTTTACGTTTTTTTTATATTCGCAAGCCATGAATGCGGATGAGCGCCATCCAACTATAGTACTGTAAGCGTCCATAATTAGAAAATACCCCAACATTTTAGATGTTTTTTTCTAATCAAACTTCATATATATATATATATATATTAAACAGTTACAAAATACAGGAGTCTAAAGGGCGAGAGGTCCCAACAATCATCTTCAAACCAATTAATACAGAACGAGAAAAGAAAAAAAAAAGGGGATCTAAAGCCAATGGCTCGTAGTAGATTGTATTGTGTTGCACTTTGTTGGTCTAGTTTGATTGAAAGAAACACCCACTTCCTTTTCCTCACGATCTTTGATTAAGATAAGTGGTAAAATAAGAACATAACATCTGGTAAATGGTCTAATAAGTTGATGAACAGCCGTTAGTGGCTGTGAAGGTGTGCAGGAATCACGCATCACTGTTGGTGAGAAGACATTTGTTGGATCTATAAGATCCGAGGCCGTTGATCCCACTTTTGCTTCACGTAGTGGCAAAACATGCATTGTTACATGGCCCGCGTGTGGATCTCACGCTTTATTCGAATGGATGCAATTTTTTCAAAAGCCAACAGATCGACAGTTAGGGAGTCTTGTGGAACTGCGAGTGACGATCAAAGGTGGGCGGAAATCAATAGATCAGCCCACCTCTATGCTAATTTTGAAAAATTAAAGAAAAAAGATCGAACAAAAGTTAGTAGACAAGGTCAAAAAATAATGAAAGGAAAGAGGAAATGAGGAGCCAAAGCCCCCCTAGGGGAATTGTATCATTACAACACTACATTTAGGGAGAAGACAATAGAGATACTGGATTTTTAATTAATAATTTCTGATAAGGATATGTTAGGTGGACAAATTTATAGGGTACATACAGTCTCCCATCTTGCACGCATTGGGTAATTTATCAGACTACTCCATATCGATGAAAGGTGATTTGTTCGCTTTATTTTGTAAATAAGATTTCAACCCCAATCTATCTAACATGCAAGGTGGTTGTTCCACCTGCCACTTCAACTCTATTTTCCTTTCTTTTTTTAATAAACAAATACTTTGGACCTTTATGTTAATTGGGCCATATAGACAACACAAATCACACCTAATTAAAGTTCATTTGACTTTCCTTCATAAGTTGGTGGAGTTAGGTTTTCCCTTAGCCTTAGATACGTTGAGTTGTTATTTTTTTATTATAATTATTATCTACTTTTGAAATATCCATATATGATTCACAAATCTCAAACAATTTAAAACGAAAGTATTAATTTTATAAAAAATAAATAAATAAATAAAATTTAATTTAATACGTTAATTTATAAATTTATTTTATTATAAATAAATATTATATGATATTATATAATTATTTTTCAGTAAGTTAAATATTTTTATACAAATTATTTTATCTCATCTCATCTAATTATTATAATTTTTTTAAACTCTTTCACAAAATATAAAAATTAATTTAATATTTTCAAATTTTTAAAAAATAATAAAAAAATAATATTTTATGATGTTATCGGTAAACAAACAAATCATCTCCTCCACCCATCCTAATAATTAGTGTTTTTCCTTTTATTTTATTTACGATAATTGAAGAGCTCCAATGGTCTCATCAGGCTTTTGCCTCCACTTCTTTCAACGACCAATACAATACAAACACGACGTCGCTCAAAACGCCACATCCCCAGTTGAGTTGACCAAACCCAAATTTTATCCATCCACGTCTCCTAAAACCTCCCTCGCGATATGTGTCACAAACTCCCGCTTGCATGTCTCCTTCTCATTGGTCCTTCGCCCGGCGTCATCGTCACCCAATCACCGCTCCTCCAACTGTGCTGTATGGTGGTGTAGCCATGCCCATGATCCTGAATGAAGGAGTCTATCAAATCCTACCCATCCCCCCCTCTCCTCGGAAGCCGAAGAACCCTGATTTATTCCATCGAAATATCTCTCTCTTCCTGAAACTGTGTATTGATTTCATATATGATTGTTTTTTCTCCTCGGAAGCCATCAAAACAGTGAATGAGAGAGAAGGTGTGTGAGGAAGAGAAGAGAGAGTAGAGGAGGTGGAGGTGGAGGAGGAGGAGGTGGGCGGTTGTGGCGATAGAAACATAGAGCGGACGAGCGCCGAAACATGTCTGCCATAGTGTGCGGGAAGAGATCCTCCATTTTCGAAGACAGTTTGAGCCTGACAGCTAACCCACCCGTCTCCAAGAGAATCCGCTGCTCCTCTTCCTCGCCCGTTCGCTTCTCCCCGCCCAGGCAAAACAACTCTTCCTTTCCTTCCGCCTCCTCCAATCACTCCCCGCCGCACTTGATCGAACATCTCAAGGCCATTTTTCCTTACATGGACAATAAGGTTTGCTTTTTTATTCTTAAATGTTTAAGAGTTTTGTTTCTTATCTAATTTTGATTTCTAAGATCTTAGATAGATATATGATTTGTGATCCTTAATTTTGATTCTTGATTTGGGTAGATAAAAATTTCTTATCATTTCCTTCTTTTCTTTTTTGGTTGGCAAGAATCTTACCTAGAGACGATGATATAATAGGAAATGAAAAGCAAAGCCAGCTCAATTTTTTTGAGTATGTCAATAAATCAGAAGCCCCATGCTGAGATAGTCCTACTTGTTTCGTCCTTTATATATAAATATATATATATATATATATATATATATCAATACAAGATATGAAATTGGAGGACGTAGAATTTTCTTTTCAATAAAAAAGATTTGAAATTTAGGATATAGATCACATCTGCTTCATGTAGCATTAATAGTTACTAACCGTTTGGGAGACCTATCATTGTTGTAGGTGCTCGAGAAAGCACTTGGAGAATGCGGTGATAATTTGGATTCAGCCATCAGAAGTTTGAATGAGCTTCATATAGGATATACTGATAATAACCTAGACTCTGCTTCAGCCAAATTTGATGTTACACCGGAAGCCAATGTTCAATCACGAGGTACGTCTATGAAAATGTTTCGAGTCTATTTTTGGAAACTCAATGATTCTGGCTGTCTCTAAATCACATTGGCTCTACTGGTGGTATTCTTTGGTCTTTGTGAAGAACTTGTCTCCCTCGGTAGATTGATGAGAATCTTGCTTCAATTATTTTTACCTATGGTCCAGCTGGATTTTAGGCATTGGACGGGTTAATTACAGTTAATAACATAGTTGTGATGCACCCACCAGTGGGTAGCCCAAGCGGTAAGGGCGAACATGTGTGCATGAGCTCCATGTCACAAGTTCGATTCTCCTTGGGATCAAACTGTGATTTAAGTGGGAGGGCATGGTGGTGGGTTGCTGTGCCAGTCTCCCTGGGGTTTAGGGTCCATGGGTGAATCCTAAGGGCTCTGCAGTGGGGCGGCTCCCCCGTCATAAAAAAAACATAGTTGTGATGTACCATAGCCTTGGACCTCGAAACATTGGTTGAATGATTTTCAGACAAAAAGAATATGGGTTCTTTATTGATTGATAGCAAACAGTGGTTAATTGAGAGATTGTGGTGAAAATGATTGTGCTGAGAAAGAATGTGGGGGCATGCATCGGTAATGGTGGGACTTATTAGGCTGCACTGATAATAGGGACTATCTTTTCATCTCAACAAGCTGTGAAGCTATTTTATTAAACTCTATAATTTGTTCCATTAGCATGTAGAAAACTATCATTTTAGGTATTTATTACCAATAAAGATCCAAATTGGTTCCAAGAACGGGGTAAAGGGTGGTCTCTTACATGTTAATGAATCGAGCAATACTCACTTGTTGCTTACAAGCAGATTCTGGCCCCAAGTTGGCCTTCATACCCAAGGGATTCAACGTCCAGCAGTTATGACAAAAAGAATAAACCCACCAAAATTGATTGCTTAAAGAGGATAACCTCACATATCATTCTTGGCAGTTGACATCTGTTTCATGCTTTGAACAAAAGTCAGCAGAAATAAAGCTCTGCAAAAATGGATGATGTTTACATGAAGTGCCAGAATTTATAGGCAAGGAGATCGGAAAAAGAAAAAGTTTCAAATTGTGCAGAAGATTATAAAGTTAAAAGTGAATTACTTGAGGATACTTACCATCTAAGAAAAAAAGTTCGACTTAAGCAAATTTGGTCATCCTTCATTTGGAAATTACCCTTGTTTTTCTAAGTTTATATAACTAGTCCAGTATGCAGTGCCAATTCTTAGTGGGCTGAGTGCCATATTTTGTTTCAGGTGCAGAGATTGCCAATGGGGAAGTTGGGGCTAGTGAGGAGCTATCAGCTCCACAGGACCCTCCCATGGATGGTGCTGACTGGGTGGAGCTGTTCGTTAGAGAAATGATGAGTTCTTCCAATGTAGATGATGCTAGAGCTCGTACTTCTAGAGTGCTTGAGGTTTTGGAGAGATCCATCCGTGCACGTTCAAGTGCAAGTGCAGAGGCAGCCCAAACCATTCACCAGGTTGTTTATCATGCCATTGTTTCTGCTACTGTTATTATGGTTGTGGAGACTACTACAATGATGCAGAATGTATCATAATTCCCATTACTGTTATTTCCGTGTTTTTCCTCTTTGATGGGTGAGAGAAAGAGGGAGAGAAGCACAGGTGGAAGATGTACCAGGGTAGTTTGGGGTGGGAATAGGGTTGAGAACTTAAATCTAATCATGGCTGTCTTCTTTCGCAGGATTGGTTGTACTTATGGGTTGCCCTTTTGTAGGAAAATATGATGCTGAAGGAACAAGTGGAATCACTTATTCAGGCAAATACAATTCTCAAGCGAGCAGTGTCTATTCAACATGATCGTCAGAAAGAGAATGAAGAAAGGAGCCAGGAGTTGCTACATCTGAAGCAACTGGTGTCACAATACCAGGAGCAATTGAGAACACTAGAGGTTTAGCACACAAATCCATCAAATCTAAAGTCTATATTTGATCCAATGAATAAACTAAATTTCAGCATGTTTTTGGTGTCAGCAGTGGACTATGCTGTTTGGAATGGAAATTTCTATCAAAGTCTGGCATTGTAGTCTTTCTGCATTAGTCATTTTGATTGATCCTTTCTTCTTTACAATCATTGCATGATTAATTTATTTGCTGTTTATGATCTCGAAATGTCTTGATTCTGATGGTTTTTGTGTGGTTTTATGTTGCGCTGCCAGGTGAACAACTATGCATTGACAATGCACCTGAAGCAGTCTCGGCAAAGCAACTCCATCCCAGGACGTTTCCACCCCGATGTCTTTTAGTGAACCTTGGATACATTAATTTGGCCTTGGGGATGGTTAGTGAGTGTGCTTTCAAGCACTGCTAAGAAGGTATTACGACTTATCTCTAGGCACTTGAAATGGTGGTCTGCTGTGCTAATTGGGGCTTTTGGCGTGCTGGGGCTTCCTATTTTATATCCAAATGGAAGGGGCAGTGGTGAAAGACAGCATTTAGTTTCATTTGAATACGTTGTTAAGGCTTACTTATCTTTTCCATTTGTGCCCTCAATTTTATAAGAATTTAATACACGTAGGTGCTTGTATGTGTATGTCGAGACGTTTTAATTTCATTAATAAAGAGATTTATGGTGCTCAGATCCCTATCTCATTTTCTCATTTTCTTTGGCGGAGTACTGATATC
The DNA here is from genome assembly GCF_004785595.1 of Juglans microcarpa x Juglans regia. Lineage (NCBI taxonomy): Eukaryota > Viridiplantae > Streptophyta > Magnoliopsida > Fagales > Juglandaceae > Juglans > Juglans microcarpa x Juglans regia. The sequence continues at coordinate 39,484,429 of NC_054596.1, forward strand.
ATTGCTTCACACCTATCTGATGCACTCTCCCCAACCTACAGAATTTTGAATGTCAATTTCTATTAGCATCTGCACGTTTCCTTTGTGCCCTGTAATGGGAATATGAGATGGATTGGAAGCTGGTGGAGGTGTGGGGGACTTACTTTTTATTTTTTCGAATGGGGAAAAGGAATGGTGCCTCACTGTAATAAAAAATAGGACAACGGCTTTTCTATGCTTACACAGATGTGGGAAACAATAGCCCTGCCTCAAGTACAGTTTTGCAATTTTAAGTTTAACCATTCTGGTTAAAGCCTGTTTTTGTTTTGAGTAAATATATTCATCATCTATTCTCTTATCATTTCATGATGTGACATTAGATGATAGGTTCACAAGTGAAATATAATAAATAGTCTCTAATTATCTAATATCATATTATAAGATGATGAAAATTGAGATGATGAGTAGCATTACTCGTTTGTTTTTCATCACGCCCATGCAAGGTTCTCAATCCCACATTTTTCTCTGAATTACTTCCTCAAGGAGGGATCGATGATTAAAGGATGGATACAGTAAATTGGGTTATGCTCAGATGCGAAGGAGGGATGATTTGGCAAGTTTTCGAATAGGGGCCCCACAGGACATAAAGAAAAAGGTTGTTCTTTTCGTGCTGAATATTGTTACTAATTTTGCTATTTTGTTTCATATCCTTTTGAGGTGTATATATGGCCAGTTTTTTCTTAATTATGACTGATGTTTTTGTTAACTTACACATTTGGAAGTGCAATCACGTTTGTTGTTGGTCAACTGCAGAAAGAGTCAAGAAAGACCAAACCTTGCTAGCCTGTTTTGTTTCTATTTCGTAGTTTGACTGCATAGTTTATCATCAAGTGTCCAATATAATATGTATATATTGCAAAAAAAAAAACAAAAAAAGTGGTAAATGTGGACTAGTCCAAGTTCTCAAACTGCTCGCTTCGAAATAAGAAACAAAAGAAAGAGAGAAACAAAAAGATTCATACGGTTGAAATTTACATACATTTTTCTTTTCTCAGGGTAGAACAGAACTGTACATAAATTGACTAAGCCAGCTACCAGAATGGTCGGATCAGTGTATGCGCCGGGAACTCAGAATATTACTGTCTCTCACCTTAGCTTCATCTAGTCAAGGGAAGTCTGTACGTATTGGGAGGGCTAACCTCTTTTCATATATAGATTGCCACATCTTTCAGATCATGAAAAAGAAAAAAAAGAAATACTCCATACCCTTTTCCTGTCAGGTAGAAATTACGTACATATATACTTGAAGATCTACACACACATATATATATATATAGATCATGATGTTCTTCTCCATCTACTTGAGGTCGAAATGAACATCTTCTAGGAAAAATGGTTGGAGAATGAAACACCTTGTTTGCATGCACCACCAAAGTGAATGAGAGGATCGAGGGCTGTATATATAATATGGCAGCATAGAATATGATCATGGCGAGGAATACTGTTTTATTGTTGTTTTATACACATTTTCTGCGTTTTCTGATGTGTGTCGGTGCCTGTGTCAATATCCATGAGAGAAAAGGAGAGAAGGATAGAGAGAGAAACCTTAATATATAGATCCAGTTTGGAAAAAGCCTAGTGAGAATTAGGAGCGAGGCTAGGCTAAGAGAAGCCTCCGGCCTCCACCTTTCATCATCTTCTTAAACTCGTCAAAATTAACCATGCCATCCCCATCCATATCAACCTTCCTAATCATCTCCTGGCAATCTTCCACCTTCTTCCCTTCCTTTAACCCCAAAGAAGAAAGCACCAAACGCAACTCCTCTACCGTAATTAAGCCATCTCTATCTTTATCAAACACACCAAAAGCCTCCTTTAAATCCTCTTCTCCACCTTCAATTTCTAAACCTGTTGCTGCCTCATCTCCCTCCTGACCAACCATGGACTCGCACAGCACGCAGAACTCATCAAAGTCGATCAAACCATCTCCATTAGCATCCACTTTCACGACCATCTCTTCAACCTCTTTGTCTGTCATGAAGATTCTGATATTCTTGAGTGATTCCCGCAGCTCTTGCTTTGCTATGAATCCATCACCATTCTTGTCGAAGGTGGCAAAGATCTTTTTGAGCTCAGGCTTATTGTGAGCAGTAGTCCTCTCTAATTTGTGGGAGGCAACTGGAGGTGGGGAGGCGGTAGAGACCATGGGTGAAGAAGATTTGTTGGCTGAAATATATTGCAACCATGCATAGAACTTCTTGGTGGGAAAATAAAAGAATATATTAACGAGGCCAGCAACAAATAAAACTGCTAATAACAGTAGGGTAATTATCACCATTTCTGCTGTCTAATACAACCAAAGAAGGAGAAGGAGGAGAAGGAGAACAAAGAGGTTGGAGAACTTTTGTCTGTTTATGAGACTTTGGTGGTGTAGAAACTATAAAAACTTCAAGAATTGCAAGTCATGGGAAACGCGGTGTTTGGTGGTACTTTTGATCCCACAAACCGCGTGAACTAAAATAACTGTATTTTCAAATTATGAAAATTAATTAATGTTTTATTGACATCTAGTGGCGTTGGAATATTACACTTTTGCATCAAACAAAGGCACTTGTCGATTCCGCAATAGGTCCCCTATCTACTCTATTAATTGTCAATTGTGGTGGAAAGTTCGAAACAAAATTAATAAATGATGGTCAAGGCAGGCTAGCTAGCAAGCTGAACCATATATAAAAGGATTAATGATATAGACACAATACATTGTATAACATATTATATAATAATATTATAAAATGAGAATATTTTTATAAAATTATATTACTTTTATAAGATATTTTATAAAAATACATCTCATTTAAAACATATATAGTTGTGTAAAGTGTTGTAAAAAATATTGTGTGTAAATTATTTTCCATATAAAAGTAGTACTACTTTGTTTAAACTTCTAGAAATAAAATAAATAGATTGCATAAAAGTAAAATCACAAACTAACGTAGATTCATGTGATCCATCATATTCTATTTTACAATAAAAATAATGTTACAATATAATAAACCATATCAAGCCGTATCAGTTTGTGGAATTATTTTTATATAATCATTTTACGACTAACTAGAATATTTCTCAAACATATATTTTCACTATTAATTATAGTGTATGTTCTTTTCTTTTCTTTATTATTATTTTTTTGATAAATTATCAACACCTAAAATGTTTTTAATGCCAATCATGCAGCTATATTTAGAATAAATAAACAACTGAACCAATAATTCATTTTTCATAGAAAATTTTATTTATACTTATAATTTTAGGCATATAATTCTGATGTGTCAAGTATTAAAATAGTGAATATTTTGAAATCTGAATTAAAAAAAAAATGATAAAATTGAGTGGATACTTAATATTAGTCAATATATATAATATTGTGGGTAAAGTTATACTTATATGTAATACTACTTATTTCTTATTGTAATATTTATATATTATATTGATCAACTTGAATGGGTGGCTTACATCATAGTGTTGATACCAGCTTGTGTCGTCATGGAAGGAACAAAATGATGTTCATATTAATTAACCAAACAGGAGTACTACTACAGCTAGCACTTGCCAATGAATAAAAGAATAAGAAAAAGAAAAAGAGGAACTTGGGGTAGCAGTACTTTACGAGAACCCCACATTATATATACTTCATGATTTATCATTAATGTCTACTGTTATTCCAACTGAAAAAGATTGAACAATGGGGTTTCTTTCATTTGAAAATTCTATTAAAAAAAAAAAAAAAAAAAAAGACTTGTGAATGGAGCCTTGGATCGAGAGAAAACGATGAGCGATCTAGTGGTTGATGATGACTTTTGTTTGGACTTGAAAGTACGTGAGAATCAAGGGGACTGTGGCCTCCAATAAGACGAAGTACCTCGCAAATCATATCCACAGAAAATTCTACTCGGATTGATTTTAAAAATCCAAAACAAAATTAAAAAGGCAAATGTGGTGCGCAATAATTCAAAAAACAACTTATATTTAAAAAAAAAAAAAATAGCTAATGTTACAAATTATAAAGATAGAACTTATTCTTTTCAAACTCTTTGTTGTTGTTAATATTTTTTTCTAGTTTGCTTATACAATATTTAGTGTTGGAATTGAAAATTTATATTCGCAAGTCGACGTGCAGAGATATACTTGATAAAATGTTTACATAACAAAATATGATTTGAAAGATAAAATATTTAAATTTAAATTATACAAATAAAATCTTATCATTTAAGTGATACAGACAATATACTTTATACGAAAACTTGAAAATAGAAAAATTCATTGAAATACGTTTTCCTATAGTTTGGTTAAGAAAGATTGTCAATTTGTTGGTAAGTCAAATTCCACACAAGAGTATCGTAAAAAACAATGATCAATTTGCAAAAAATTATTTTATGTAACATCGTGAAAAAAAAAAAGAAAAGCTAGCTTATGATCAACTCATGTTGGCTTTTGACATGATATTCCGTGCCTAATTAATTAATTAGGTGCCGTGGTTATTAACGAATAGATGCCTTTCAGCATTGGATACCTATCCTTGGGAGCAGCATAAATTAATGGCCACACCTAAGCTACCTTCCTTCAAGGAAATGTCCCTAATTAAGAATCTGCTTCTTTCTGTCTCCCCACTACTGTCTTCTTCACACCTTCCTGTGAGAATCGGAAACATTTAACAGCAATTATGTGTTTGTCACTCGAATCTTCAGATTTGTTATCTCATGTCATTATGGTCTATTTTTTAATATTTTCTCACTGGCTTCATCAGAAGTGCGGATATAAAGAAATCCTACAAAATAAATCTATAAATTAATATAATTTTATATGATATATTATATAAAAATAACTTTACAATCTAATACGTATCACATTAACTTACGTCAGTTTGTAGATTTATTTTTATAAAATCTCTTTATAGCATTACTTTATTACTCGTTTATATTCAAAGTCGATTTGGATTGAGAGATCAGATCATCTTAACTCATCTCACTACCATTCACTACTATTCACAAATTTCAATTTACAAATTTTATTACTATTCATAAATCATCTCAACTCATCTCATATTGATAACGTTCATGAGATCTTCGATTTATGGTTTCTTGTACGCAATGGCCAAATGATTATTCCCGATTGATACATAGGTTTCACTAATCACTAATTTATATTTACTTTATTTGTTTCCCTTTTTAATCTAAGATAGCGGACTAGTTTGGTCAAACCTAGTTATGCCTTTTTTTACTTTTATAAATTATACCATACAATAATTAATTTCCACGTAAGCATGTAGAATTACTCATCTTACAAATTCGAAAAAGAAAGGAAAATCAAACTTCTTGTTGAAGTTTACATGGCTTTGAGAACTGTGCTTCAATGGCGTAGGGTTTGGATGGGGCCTGAAGACCAAAGGGCAATCATGGGCCATAATTTTAGGGGCATGCAGCCTAGTGGGCCGTTCAAATTAGTACACATTATAGAAGTCGTGAAAGAGCTCTCAATTTGATTAGATGGGCTTCCTAAATAAAACAATCTTTACTTGATAATCTCATGCGTGCATATGGTCTTCCTTTTGAATTTGTGTCGCAATTTAAGTTACTTTATATTTAAGTAATTAATTAATGCCCTTCTACTTTCAATAGTCTTGGAAAGGGCCAAAGTAACATCCAACAGAGGTGCACGAGTTCTTTAGTGTATTAATTCTAAAAGCGAAGGATAAGATTATTTGGGCCGGGCCTGATCTTTCCAATCAAACTGAAAAAGGTTTTAAAAAAAGTCCAAGTAGTGCTATTCATGGGCTCAATCGACCTTCTATTTGTACCCTTTGCCTAGGCGTGATTAATTTTCGGGAGCATCATTAAATTTACTCTTTTTTTTTTTAATCTAATTCTTCTATTAAAATTTTATCTCATTTGAATGTTGAGTTGAGTTGAGTTGAGTTGAGTTGAGTTGATTTTTTTATAAATAGCAATGAGTTGAAATAGTGGAGTGAGTGTTGTAGGGCCCACCTAAGATGAGTTTAGATATGTTGAGATATTAAGATAAGTTTAGACATATTTATGAGAAGTTAAAAAAGATTGTGGATTCTATGTGTAAAGATGTATTGAGTTGAGATGGATTTAGTGATTTAAAAATAAATGTTTAGATATTAGATTCTGTTTAAAATTAGACGGAATTCCAAATGGGACCTAAATCTTGTTTGGGGAAAAAATCTCATAAATAATATTTGTTCGTTTTAACTTTACTTTTCTCAAATATGTTTCTCGTAAGAAAAAAAAAAATAGAACTCAGTCAAATTGATTCCTTTTATTTTTGAAAAAAATAAAAAACCCGACATAAGATAATAATAATAATAATAATAATAATAATAATAATAAATTTAAAGTCTAAATAAATAGATGGATCCAATAAAAATAATTTTCTATAAAATAGAAGAGGACGAAAAGAAAAAGAGAGGAAGAAACAAATAATGTTCAACGACTCGATTAAAGTCCATTATTGTACTACTAAGTTATCCAATGGGCTGTTTTGCAGATACCGTTTACTTGTTGGAAGCTGAGTGCAACTTTTTCTGGTGGTACCCACGAGCATTTGAATAAGTTGCACCCCTAAAATTTTAAAAATAAATAAATAAAAGAAAAATAAATTTCGGATAAAAAGAATTCACAAGTAATCCAATCAAAACTAACTCATCTCACCAATAAATAATACAAAAATTTTATGTAAAGTAACTTTCGTGGATTCTTTAAACATTCTATTGATGTAATTGACTGCATTATTTTAAAAAAAATGCTAAAAAATAATATCCTTTTTTCCATATAATCTTTTGAATATTTTTTTTTTTTTTTTTACCAGTTGGGAGATTTAATAAAACAGGAGTTGTTTGCATGTGATGAATCATTATTGAGGTTTGGGCCCATGTGTGTAATAAGACTGTTCACGTGGGCCCAAATGTGCTGTTCATTTGGGCCCATCTGTGTACCTCCCCACCCCCACCAATTTGTGTTTTGTGTACATACAATATGTATATTTAAGACCTAAGTAATTGTTTTTTTGTGGATATATTCAAATTTATTGCGAAAATCAACATTATATGGGTGAGAGGGTTTGAGTGGTGTGAACAGGCTGTTAAATGACCCCATGAAAGTGACCCCCAATGAGAAGACGACAACGTTACCGTAGCAATCCTTGTCAGCCCCGTCCCGTTGTGCCTAACACCTTTATTCCCCTTTGGCGCTGATCACATGCCCCCATTTTCTCCCACTGCTATAGGTTGGTGCTGTCACAACCTCACAAGTGACAATTTTAAATGGGATAAAACTGCAATGAATCCACTTTATCATTAAACTTGGGTTCTGCCCATATTGGATGTTTTTGGCCATTTTTATGCATACATGAATGTGTATATATATATTAGCAGGATTGCTATTTTACTTTTTAATGTTGTGTTAAAGTTGTGTATGAGTAGTAATTTTATTGGAGTACTACTATTTTCAAGTCTCTATACCATACATTACTTACGTAACATAATTTGATTTTAAAGATAAATTTTAAAATTTAAATCTTATAAATCAAATCTTACCATTAAAATAATGTAGATATTGTGCTCCATATACTGGCTTGAAAATATAAGAACTAATTATATTGTGATAAAGTTATATATAACTAATAACTCTCCAATTTCTCTAAAAAGGTCATTGCGGGTGTATGAAATTTACATATATATACATATGTGTGTGCACGAGCGCGTGTGTGTGCGTGTGCACTATAACACACCTTAAAACTAGTAAATGATTATATTTTGCAAATGAATTAGAGTGCTTGGTATAAAGTTACAATTAATTTAATTATTCACCATTGTACAAAAGCGTTGTTAGATTAACTATAATGTTAATATTAAGCAACATGTTAATAGGTGTAATTTATACAAAGTTATCTTATCTTCATCCCTTTTCTCTTTATATATCTATATTTATTATTGAGAAAATATATTTAACACATAGTTTTTTAACACACCCAGCATACCGTTGATCTGGAAACCTTCTACGTTACCTATACCAAAAAATGATTGGTTTTTTTTTTTTTTTTTATATTTTTGAAGTTATAATGAATCTCACTATAAGTAATATACTGTATATCAGACTTCTATACAGTAAAACTCTTTATTAATAGGTACATTAATCGACTTTTCTTTCATATTAGATTCATTTGCAATTCAAATGGGTGATTATTAAACATGGGGTAAAATCTTGCTAGATAATAACTGATAAGCATATGATTAAAGTAAAGGAAATCCAAACCCATGAACTATTTGTATGTCCAATATCAATATAAAAAAAAAAAAATAAAGGGAGAAAAAGAAAATATAAGGACTAAGAGAATGATACGGTATTTTATGGGATCCGTACGAGTGCAGATCGTCGGATGCTGGGGTAACTCGTGCACGGAACTAGTCAAACATCATATGACAAAATGACAGAAGAAATTAAGAAATTCACTGTTGATGATTTTATTGTGTTTTATGTGCAAATGTTGTACATTTTGTTTTTAAAAAATAGTTAAATATGAAATTTATATAAAATTAATTTTTTGATAATACAATTAATATTTTGATAATAAATTCGAGTATTTTTCATACTCGATAATTATACAACTCATTACTCTATTTAGTATTATTTTTTATTTTCTTGTGTACCCTGGGCTACAGTAATAAATAAAAAAGAGCCACCGTATCATTCGGCATGCCTTCGTATGTTGTCCTCTAGTTCAGCTCCCATACGGTTTTTTTTTTTTTTTACAATATTACAAATATATTTTACCATAAATATTATTATCACTTACATTTTTTTAATTCTACAGTTAGATCGTGACCTTTCATTTTTTTTCAATCTGAATAAAGAGTCGATCCATCTGTACTTGTTAATAATTTCAATGATATGTCATATCAGCCCCAATAAAATTACAACACATGTCCTTAATAATGCTGATTCAGCTCCACGAGAAAAAAACTGAAAATGGAAAATGAAAAAAATGGGTAACAGGTATATTTTCACTCCGAAAAACACTACTATGTCCACTCTTTTTGATATTCATTTGACGTTAATTTTATTTTTTTACTTAATAACTAAGGAAATGATTTTAAATGTATTGATGTATTTTTTTTAATTTTTAAATGTATTTAAATATGTTAAAAAAATATGAAAAAAAAAAGAAAAAAAAAAATTTTTTTACGCTGGGCGGTATGCCCAGCGGTCAAGATGGGGCGGCATAATAGCTGCACCCATATCCACCCTAGTTAAAAAGACTCGGCAACGGACCTACACTCCTAAAAATTAAATTTGTTATAGTGAATTTGTTAACTTTTTATTTTTATTTTTCTTTAATTTAAAATCTTTTTATGTTTCTGCTTAAGATATTATTATTATATTTTACGTCATGATATTGTATAGTACTAAATTTATGGATGATATTGTATGGTAAGAACTTTGAAAAACATGCCTTTTAGATAAAAATCTCCTCAAATTCTTATATGTTTATTAAGGGTTTTGTGAGAGAGAAATAGATATATAAATTAGATCTTATAATATTTATTAAACATTTAATATTATCCAAAATATCCATGTAAACAATAATAAATATTATATGACTCACTTTATATATTTATCTTTCTCTCGTTTGAATCACTCAAATTCAGACAAAAATCCCGAAAATATCTTGGAAGTAAAGGGTTTTGCAAGTTTTCCCTTACCCTAATTTATGGAGTCGACACACCTAGCTAGCTATATATATGTTAGTTAAAGGCCGGGATCACAAGGGTTTAAAAGGAGGACTTCTTTACCAATTTCCTATACAAGTTTGCAGAACACAACCAAGCTGCTGCCACAATGGCTTGAGTTAGATGTTCGGAAAAGAAAAAAAAAACAAAAAAGAAAAGTAAAACATGTAATATATATATATATATATATGTATATATATATATATATATATATATATATATATTACATCTATCTGTGTTATATATAACAGATAAAGCTGAATGCCGAATGGCACAATTCAATGACAAGGGCCAGTACTACTCTGTTAAACAGTATAACACCAAAAGGGAACAAGCACGCACTCGTATTCTAACTTCTGCAGAACCGACTCTGCTCACTAACACATCATGCATGGGGAAACTAATAATGTTCACTACATGCAAGTAAATGAATTGCTTCTAAACTGAAAGTTTATCTTTTCCCAGTAGTACTAGTACTACTTATTATAACCGTGCTTGTGCATCATGCATGCATCCCTGTAATCTTCTGCAGATATGACTACGACATGCCATATCCAAGAGCCCCCACTGCTCAGGCTTGCCGTGTGTTATAAGCAGATACTGTTTGAATTCTATTATGTGATAGAAGTATTAAATTCAAACTCAGAAAATTTAAGGTCACATATATTAATATACGTGACTTCTTGTAGTATGTAAGATTAATTGTATTTGTAAGGCAGATTTAACACAATACCACAACAAGCTACATGAGTTTATAAATTTAAACCTTTGTGAGTTCTCTAATTTGTGAAGTACTAAACGTTTCTTATTTGAGAAATGTTTTAGCAACAAAGATATCCCACAAAACTAAATCTACAAACTGATATGACTTGATGTAATATCATTTTTGTTATATTGTCAAGCTATTTTTATTGTAAAGTAGATCTAACGTATCATATAATGAAATCACATCAGTTTGTGAATTTAGTTTTATAAAATCTATTTGTCTGTAGTTCTCTTTCTTATTTTAGAATATTGGCTTGAGTACTCCCCTCTCCAAAATAACCATTAAAAATCCCAATGAAATAAGTGCATGCACCAAGTACTGCTTCTGATATATATAATATGCAAGTGTTTTATCGGCCAAACTAAAAATGATATTTTATCTTTGAGTATTTCTACATCTACAAAAGAATTTTATAAATTAACGTGGCTTCATATAATCTGTTAGATCTATTATATAATAAAATTAATTTTACAATCTGATGAACCACATCAATTAAGCAACATCAGTTTGTGAGATTGTTTTTGTGTAATTCCTTTGTGGTTAAAGTATTTTCCTTTATTTTTACTCATGTACACATCATGTGAGTATCTAAAGTAAATATTTAACCTCACATCATCATATCGTGCATATATATATAATTAATTAACGGCCTTCTTAGTTAATCAAAATTACGTACGATGGTTAATTCTTTTTGACAAGGTGAATATTAATTAATGTTTATATATGTTGCTATTCATGTTTGTTTCCCTAATTTACACATTTTGGATAACTAACGTGCATGACTAGCTAGTGCTTAAGGTTCAATTAATGTATCTAGAATCCTGCAAATTATACCTAGAAATGAAACGAGGTCGGACCAATTATATGATCCATTGAGGTAATTTTGGTTAAAACAAAAAATCAAAAACAAAAACAAATTCTTTCTTAAACTCATGCATGCAAGTAATCAAACCAACTTCACGCATCTTTTACCTTAAGGAAGTCTTCACAATTACTTGTTAGATTTATATTAACGGCCTACATCATGCTCACTCATCATGATCCCTTCTTCCCTCTGCTATCGAGTTCTCCATGATATCTAGGAGGAGTGTGCAGTGTGTGTGTGTGTGTGTATATATATATATATATATATATATATATATAGTTGATATAGGTTTAAATTAAAACTGGTGGGTGGGGGTTGGAGATAGAAAATTGAAGTCCAATTAAACCAACTAGATAGAGATATATAAAGTAAACCAAATAATTGATTTGCAAGGTTTACAGCTTGTTTCGGGTCCAGTACTTGGTGCTGATTAATCAGTAACTGGCCGGGAAAGTACTGCGTGCATGCATGCATGTAGATATGTACAAAATAAAGATTGTACGTATACTGATGCAACATATTCACGGAAGTTGAACCAGATTCGATCTTGTACATGGAAATATATAAGTTTAAGCTCCAGTTGTTTCTTTCAACTGGAAATATATGCAGCTTTCTCAACTCTACCAAAGTTGTAGACATTCCTAGCTACATGCACCATGTGAACAATGGTAGCTAGCTAGCTAGCTGCTGACATCATGTACGCATTTTCCTTTTTTTTAGGGTCTTTTCTTTCTTTCTTGGGACGAAAATACTAGCTATAAAATCACAAAACCAATAATTAATTAGTTATGTTTTCTTTACCAAACTCTCTCAAGCAGAGGCTTCAAATTATAAAGGGAAAAAAAATCGATTTATAAGTTTTATTTTTTATATGAAAAATGCTACTCTCACCGACAGTTGGGTCTCAATATTTTTTTTTTTACTTAGTGATTAATTAGGAAGTTTTTTTGAATAATGTTGTATTTTTTTAAAATGTGTAAGGATATAAAAAAATGAATTAAAAAATTAAATTTTTTTTTTTTTTGCCCTTATCGGGACCGTCTCGTGCTACACCCTCGGTGGGTGTAGCACTACTCTTTTTACATATCCAACACATGGCTGATATGAAAAATTATGCTAAAAGATTATTGGTGTTTTGACCACTATAAATGGTATGCTAACACACCAGATTATGTGTAGCAAAATCCAATTATAAAATAAGATACATGTATATGTCATGTACAAGCTAGCTTGGATATAATAAATGACATGAGCAATTAAATCATGTTATGCAACGGTACTTAAGATAGAGGCGGAAAATTTTGAGGCTATAGCATAAATAATAAAATCTACAATATCTTCTCATCGATTTAAGTTTTTATGATAAGTATTAATGATTTCACAGAAAATTTGTAGTAACAATGTTTAGCATGCAAAAATTAAATTTAAGCTCTAAAATAGATAGAAATTAAAAGTAGGTACAGATCGTCATGAAGTGACAAGCCTATATTACTTTGACTAATTTGAACGTTGGATTGACATGATGATTAATGCCTTTTCCAAAACCTTGATTTTCCAGAACCATCATCATCCAAATTCGGGAAATATTGATTGGTAATTGCTAGAAATGTCGAATTATTACATGATATAAGTTATTGTACTCTCAATCTACTGCATGCGCTAGATTGATCATGTTATATCATTAAAAATCCAGGTAATTATATCAGAATTTTGATAATATGACATTATGTAATAATAAGACAAGAACATTGCATCAATATTTCGTGATTACCAAGTAATTATTCAACATGCATGGAAAGTATTGAAATTAGCAAGCATCGCTAGTTAATTGAGATCCCAAGTCACAATATGACCGATATGAATCTTTTAAGTAGCTTAGAAGCTTTTTTCACATCATTAACTAGTGATGAATATTTTCCCACCAAAACATATTAAAAAGGCCGTAAGAGTAGTGCTACGACCATAAAATAATTTTACAAAATTAAATTTATAAACTGATATAATTTCATATGATATATTAGATCTATTTTATAATAAAATAATAAAGATATATAATATTAAGTAATGAAAATAGGTAATAGGTTAATGGATTTAATTATAATTAAACAATAATTAGTTTAGATGTGAAGCTTATTATAGAAAGTCGGAGAGTATCAATATTCTTCTATATATTCTAAAGTTTTAAATTATGGATATGCAAGCTCAAGGACATGATGCATACTCTTTCCTCCAACTCAGGTACGCCTACAGTTGTGGTAGACGCATTTTTCATAGGAATATGCAAATAAAGGATGCTTCTCGACAAGATTGGATTTAATTTCAGACATAAAGATATAGCTGAGAGGAAAAAGGAAGTAGACGACAAGTTTTTTGTGGGAGGAATTAAAAGTACATTTTTTATTTTTAAATGTTGGCCCATTTTTTTAATTTGATAGGGACTTGGGCTACACATACGCCACTTGATGGATGATGGCCAATGGACACTCCGGTCTACTCCTGTATGTGATTCTGTAAAAGATGTCAACTCCACCGAAAAACAAAACAAATGAAAAATACGCGTGCATGCAAGCACGAAATGACGGATGTGACTCGAAAATTTGTCGACTTTTGATGCTTTTTTTTTTTTTTTAGGTAAAATGTCGACTTCACTTCTCCCATGGCGCTGCCGGTTTCATGTCCTAAATCAATAACCATGTTGTGTTCTACCCACGGAAATAATTCACAAGTATATGAAAATATCATGCACTAAAAATTAAAAATTAAGAGGAAAGATAGTTAAAATCGTGAATATGCAAGTATTATATAATTATTTTAAAAAAATTAAATAAATATAAGATACACATAAAAAAATTAATTTTATAATAATAAAATCTTTTTTTTTTTCAGATCAATTGTTACACTTCACAACTGTATGTAACATTATTAAAAAATATTGACAAATTAATTAAAGATATGGAGGAAAATTCAACTGGATAGATGGATAGATACTTCCGATCATGCTTGCGAGGTACATGTGAGAATGGTTCTCTTACAAGGAGATTCCCTTGTCGAGAATGGTTCACTTATTTTTCTTTTTTTAATTTTTTTTTCTTGAGTGAAAATATTACAACACTAGAATAAACAGTACATACATAGTTTATGGGGATTTATCTCACTTTACAATAAAATCAAGTACTTAAATCCATGATCTTATTATATAAACATCGACTGACTTGATCATTCTTTGAGTTGCTAGTTAGCTCGTGAGCTATTGAGTTTGCTTCTCTATGAAATTCACTCGAAGTGTCAATTTGTATTTTTTAAAAAATAATGGTGAAGCTGAGACTCAAGTCGTTAGCCAATTTATAATAGGCTACCACAGAAGCCCAAAATGGTTCCCCTAGCTCCCTCTCTCTAAGGGATTAAGCAACCTATATATGTTGTACATGCCAAAAATAAGAGAGAGAAAAAATAAGTATTTGCTAATCATTCCATTAATCATAATAGTTTTTTTTTAATATTAGAATTTTTTTTGAAGAGTTATTATATTTTCAAACATCACTTATAAAATTTGATTTGTAAAATTTAAAATTTAAAATTTATGTTTTAAATTAAATTATGTCGTATAAGTAATATATAACAGTACATGACTTGGTTAAATCAAAAGAACTCATATTATAATTCTCAGGTTATCATTTATTTTTTTGAAAAATTTTATTCATCATCTTGATCACAACACAACACAACACATAATTTTTTTAAATTTTTTTCTTATCAAATATATGGTGTATGGATGATTCAATTAGTTTAGAATGAATAAAATAAAATAAAAAATAAAAATAAAAATAATATAGGATGTATGAGTAATAAAACTTCTTTCAAAACTATCTAAAATTTTTGACCGTTAGAATTAAATTGATATTTCCTTTTATAATTTAGTGGAAGTGACAAAAGGAGCGCATTAATTTGAGCGGTGAAAATTTAATTTTCAGAAAAAGGGGGAAAAAAGGGCAAAAAAAAAAAAAAGTGTTTGCTGCACGATGAATCAGACGGCAGATATCAATGCCAGATCAAATGAAGCCGAAACAAGACCGTACAAACCCAGAGAAAACAAACTGTTGCAACAGGTGGTGATGAGATAGACCTGACCGTAACGGGTCATATATAAATTTCTGGACATTTATAATTAATATTATTTTTGTGGGCCCCTTTATGTGCAGAATGAGCCCCACGAACCAACACGTTACACTACCACCCCCACCACCTCATTAAGGCCCACAACACACAAAATTATTAATAATTCTCTCTCTCCTTTTAAAAAATTAAATTACTTTCTACTTTTTCTTGTAACAGCAGAAAAATATTTTGCTTTATTTTCTTTTTGGGTCACGATCCTTACGTTATCGTATTTTTAGGGTGAGTTTAAATATTAAAGTGAGTTGAGTTGAGATGATAAAATATTATTAGAATATTATTTTTTAATATTATTATTATTTTGAGATTTGAAAAAGTTGAATTGTTTATTATATTTTGTGTTGAGATTTAAAAAAATTGTAATGATGAGTTAAGATAAGTTGAGAGTAGTTTATGTTCCAAACGCACCCTTATACTACAGGATGTTGGAGCGACTTTCGTTATACAAAATTAAATTATTTTATTTTATATAATTTTATAATTTTTTTAAATTTTAAAATAAAAATAATATTATAATAATATTTTATTTAACTTTTAACAAAACATATCATCTCATTTCATCCGAACTGCGTAACCAAACGAGACCTTAAAAATATTATTGTTCATCTAAAATTTTATTATTTTTAATGGCACGGAATTACAACATGAGCTTGTATATTATCACAGATAAGCTGAGCAATATTGTAATTAATAGTAGAATTAGATAGTTACAGTTAGTTTCTTAGTTACTCATCTTCGTTACTCTAGTTACTTATTTTACCTTTTGCATAAATATTAAACAGTGTATTATAAATATCAGATGGTGTATTCGTGGAAAGAGACTTTTCATATATAGAATCAAAAACTTTTCTCCAATCTTTCCAAGATTTGCTTCATGGTATAAGAGATGATACTCTAAGGTTCCTCTGTTCCGCTGCAAAATGGCTTCAATGGCCTTTGTGTCGTTGAATATTGATGATTCTCATCCTTACCATTTACAAAATGGAGATTCGCCTCGATCCATGCTGGTATCTACAGTTCTTACGGGAGACAATTATCTTAATTGGTGTAGATCAATGGAGATGGCTTTGAAGGCCAAGAATAAGATTGGGTTCATAAATGGAGCAGTTGTTCAGCCTGCCAACACAGATCCATTATATGCTGTATGGGATCGCTGTAATAGCATGGTGCTCTCATGAATTTTGAATTTCGTATCTAGAGAAATGAGAGAGACAATCATTTATGCAAAACAGCAAAAGAAATGTGGGAGGGTTTACGAAATCAATTCTGCCAAGGTAATGGGCCAAGAATCTTCTAACTGCAGAAAGAACTTTCTTCTTTGACTCAAAATCAGAACTCAGTGAGTATATACTATCGAAAATTTGAAGTTGTGTGGGATGAATTGTTGAATTATAATCAAATACCTAGCTGCACATATGGAGCATATAGAAACTGTACTTGTAATGCTACACACTTGTTTGTGGAATACCAACAGCGCCAGAACATTATCATGTTTCTTATGGGTTTAAATGAGAAATTTTCTCTTATCATAGGGCAAATTTTGTTGATGGAACCATTGCCATCAATTACTAAGGTTTTTTCTTTAGTAATTCAAGAGGAGAAACAGATAGAAGTTGGGTCTATGATTAGATTTGGAGTGGAAACATCAGTTTTAATGAATAAGAAGGTTGATAATGCAAAATCAAATCTTGGAAAGCAACAATATAGAAAATTTCTATGTACTTACTGTGGTATGACAAATCACACGGTGGATAAATGTTATAAACTGTATGGGTACCCTCCAAACTTCAAGCAAAGGGGAAGAGTTTTATCAGCAAATCAAATAATGGCTCAACCTGCGAGTACACCCTTTTATCAAAATAATTATGTGTCTTTCTCTCTAGAACAATATCCGCAGCTACTTGCATTAATTCGCCCACAATCATTTGATCAAAATGTCATGCATCAAGCAGCAAATGTTTCCTCTAGACAAAATGCATTACCTATTCAGTCAGGTAAAGCTATAAACAATGAATCAATATGCCTATCAAATTTCTCAGCAAATAAAATTGATGTTCATATTCTTCTTCAGATACTTAGATCATAGATACAAGTGTCACAGATCATATTATACATTCAGTCAAATCCTTTACTACAATCACTCGAGTTTTAAACACTTTTGTTAAACTTCCAAATGGAGAAAATGTTACAGTCACATCTTGGGACTGTACAATTATTTGATAGCCTAGTGTTGAAAGATATATTATGTGTACCAAGTTTCTCATATAATCTTCTTTTAGTTACTAAGCTAATTCTAATCAGAATTGTTGTTTCATTTTTATGCCTAATGTCTATTATATTCAGGGCCTTATCGCATGGAAGATGATTGGGAAGAGTAGAAGAGCAGTTGGATTATATGTTCTGCAGCAACCATTTGTGAGTGCAGCCAATAATTCCATTATTTCACCAAGTGTCAATTCTGTATCTGATTCAAATTCTAGAATTTGGCATAATAGGTTAGGTCATCCATCATCATCTAAATTACTTGTTCTTGCTAAATTCATTCCAAACATTGTTTCTCAGAATAAAGATGTATATGATAATCATTGTACTGTATGTCCTTGGGCAAAACAAAAATACCTATCTTTTCCAATTCATTCATATAAACCTTCTTATTATTTTCATCTGATTCACAGTGATATTTGGGGTCCCTTTTTAATACCAACTCATGATGGTTTTAAATATTTTCTAACCATTGTTGATGATCACTCAAGATCAACTTGGATGTATCTAATGAAATCCAAATCAAAAGTGAAATCCATTCTTATAAATTTTTATAATCTAATCCTTACACAATTTCAAACAAAAATACAATGTGTAAGGACTAACAATGGTTTAGAATTCAATATAAATGATTTTGACTCTTCCATAGGCATCATTCATCAAACCTCATGTGTTGAAATTCCTCAACAAAACTCAATTATTGAGAGAAAGCATCAACACCTTCTTAATGTAACAAGAGTCTTAAGGTTTCAATCAAATATTCCTTTGAAATTTTGGAGTGAGTGTGTTTTAACAACAGCTCACATAATCAATCTTATTCCTTCACATATTCTAAGTGACAAGTCACCATATCAGATTCTGTATGGAGATGTTCCTACATATCGTCATCTAAAAGTTTTTAGCTGTTTGTGTTATGCATTCTAGCAGCATCCACTTTTGTCTCATCTTCTAAAGGCTCAATTTTTACACAATCAGGTAATCCATATAACATTTCTAATTTTTTATCTTATAAGCATTTATCTCCTTCTCATTGTACCTTTAGTGTTTCTATCTCATCCACTTTAGAACCTGAATGTTATCATCAAGTTGTTAAGCATTCTCATTTGAGAGATGTTATATCCATTGAATTACTTGCTTTAGAATCAAATAACATATGGATTCTAGTTGATCTTCCATCCAATAAAATTTCAATTGGTTGTAAATGGGTATATAAAACCAAGTTTAATGTTGATGGTTCTATTGAGTGACAGAAATCTAGATTAGTTGCCAAAGGGTATACACAAAGGGAAGGTCTGGACTATTTAAAAACTTTTTCTCCTGTTGCAAAAATGGTAACAGTGCACTGTTTTTTATCTCTAGCAGCCATTCTTGATTGGCATTTGATACATTTAGATGTAAATAATGTCTTTTCATATGGAGATTTGGAAGAAACAGTTTACATAAAACCACCTCCTGGGTATTTGAAGAAGAGGGACACAAGGGTTTGTAAATTGCAAAAGTCCTTATATGGACTAAAGCAAGCTTCTAAGCAGTGGAACTCAAAGTTCACTGCAGCCTTGTTGATTTGGATTTTATTCAATCCAAGTCAAATTACTCTTTGTTTACAAGGAAGCAAAATGATTCATTTGTTGCACTATTACTTAGTATATGTTGATGACATATTGCTAGCAAGCAGTAATTTGGAGGTTGTACAGGCCATTAAATCTTCATTGAGTGAATACTTCAAATTAAAAGATTTAGGCCCTGTTAAGTAATTTTTGGGCATGGAGATAGCTCGATCCAAGAAAGGTATTTATTTGTGTCAGCGCAAGTATGCTTTAGAATTGATCTCAGATGCTGATTTGTTGGGATGTAAACTTGTCAATTTTCCAATGGATACTCATTGCAAGTTATCAAAGAATGATAGTGAGTTACTTGAAGATGTTTCTTCCTATAGAAGACTTATTGGTAAAGTATTATATCAAGACTAGATATTACATATTCAGCACACCATTTAAGTCCATTCCTTGATTCTCGTAGAGTTCCACATATGCAAGCAACCATCAGAATATTGAAGTACATTAAAATGGCACCAGGGCAAGGTATCTTCTTCTCGGCTTCTTCCTCAATTCATCTAAAGGCCTTTGCTGACTCAGATTGGGCCAGCTGTCCCGATACAAAGAAGTCTACATTTGGATATTGTATATTCTTTGGTGACTCACTCATCTCCTAAAAATTCAAAAAGCAAAAGACAGTATCAAGGTCTTCTGTAGAGGCTGAATATAGGTCAATGGCCTATGCTGTTTATGAATTGACATGGCTCCAATATTTACTTTCAGATTTGCATCAACAACATTCTCATGCTTCTTTACTTTTCTGTGACAATCAAGCTGCCATCTATATTGCAGTCAACCCTGTATTTCACGAGAGAATTAAACACATTGAGTTAGACTGTCACTTGATCAGAGAAAAAATCCAGCTGGAGTTCTTCGAACACTACATGTTTCCTCAAGCCACCAACTTGCTGATTTACTTACTAAACCTCTTGGGTTTTTATTGCTCACTCTTTGTTATCCAAGATGAATGTTAATAACATATACAATTCATCTTGAGGGGGACTATCACAGATGAGTTGGGTAATATTATTATAATTAGTAGTAGAATTAGTTAGTTACAGTTAGTTACTTAGTTACTCATCTTAGTTACTCTAGTTAATTACTTTACCTTTTGTATAAATACTAAACAGTGTATTCGTGTAAAGAGACTTTTCATACTTTTCTTCAATCTTTCCCAGATTTGCTTCATATATTATATTTTGAATGAATTTTCATCCAAATGGTTAAGGATCTATGCAGCTAGCTATTTAAAATGTGTCACATCAATTTATTTAATTAAAATTTATAATAAAGTTATGGATGAAGAGCAGCAATATTATTATAAGTAGCTTTTTATCTGATTGATCTGTAAAGCTATATATTTACACATTTGTGAAATTTTGTGATTTTTATTTTGCTTAATTGAAACTGATATTGAGGAGACCAGTATATACAAGATTATAATATTGCAATAATTTCTCAGTTTATGATCATGAATATTATATGCTTATATACCTTTCCATGTCAATCTATTACTTGTATTTTATATGAGAGAATTTTATGCACATTTACATGATAATCAAACCAAATTATATAAAAACTTTACATGAAAAAGCTATATCACTTTTGTTAATGTATCATTTTTAATAGATGATGTAGTTAATTCATTTAATTTTTCTTGGGTAATTAGCAACGTAGTACTATGTATTATCAATAATATTTAATAAAATTATTTATTAAATAGTCTCAGAGCAAGTAATTAATTAAATGGTAACGTCCATAATAATAGTAGTAGTAATAATGATAATAATAATAATAATAATAATAATAATAATAATAATAATAATAATAATAATAATAATAATAATAATAAAAGTAACTATTATAGGATACCATTCCATTAAAAATAAATGATTATAATATAGGCAGGCCATTATAATATATAGCATAATATGATCTTGTGATAAAATATATAGGCCGAGTGTCACACTAGTCATATTTTAATAATTTTTTATTTAAGAAGGAATACATTTAAAAAGGATAATTTTGAATCTTGATATGAATCCTAATATTTATATAATTATTACTCATTCTTGAATTTTCGCTCTCATTTTGGTAGACGTTTTTTTGGAAATTGCTTTCTATCACGTTACTTAATTTGTGCATGGATGAAATCATTCCTTATAATAAATTAGAAAGTAAATCCATATGTCAAAATGGGATAATTCCTGCATGCCTTTTCATCTTTATAAAATAATTATTTTATAGGTAATTCGCTGACGTGGCAATATAATATTTGTTGAGCGACCTAATTATTTTTATGGAACCACCTTATGCAAACATCTTAATTAATTAATTAATTATAACCATTGAGCCAAACCTTTGCTTAATTAATATTATGTATATTTTTGCATGGGGTCGACAGGAAAGGAGCTGTGTCTAGCTCTAAACTTTTGCTTTATAGAATAATTATTTCGAACAAATTAAGATTTCTACCAAAAGTTTGACTTTAAGAATCAATTCCCATGCAGGTGTATAAAAAAAATATATATATATATATATATATATATATATATATATAAATTTGAGCACACGAGAGATACATGCATGCATCATGCATGTTTTTATGAGCCGACGTTGGTAGCTAGACTAACACGTAATTCTTATTAGAAAACATGTGTTTTTAAGAACTCAAAAGATACATGACAATTTATAGATTAACATCCCTATATTTGATATTAATATATTATATCCTCGCCCGATCTTTTATATATATATATATATATATATATATATATATATATATATATATATATATATATGGGACAAGCATGCAGCATGGTGATCCTGCGAAAGAAAGAAAATAGACGATCAAAATAATATATAATAGTGGACGGCCGAAGATCAAATAAAGCTTATTGACATGAATGAAATGGCATCATCGATCGATCTTTGTATGGATCGAATGTGAACAAATTAATATGCATTGCCTACGAAATTGAAGGCCGTACAAATACAATAATATTCTAGCTAGCCTATCGTCATTAATACATGATATATATAGATCAGCATGCAGAAAAGGTAGACGATTAATTAAATTTTATGTGCAACTCTTGCTCGCATCTTTATTACTGCATAAAGTATAATTTGTAGTACTGGTACGTACTTATACCTACGTGCATGCTAGCTAGCTAGCTTGGTGTTAATATAGCTTGCGATTGATCTTGAAATAAAAGAAAATGATTTTGTGTTGATTTGATATGAAAAGTGACACGAGTAGTAGTGATATATGCATGCTCCGAAAAGCATATATAGCTAGGAAAGCGGAAAGTATACTGCAGCCAGCATGATAATCTCAGAAAATATTATATATACAGTTATATGCTCCGAAAATATCATATTGTAATCTCGTATATGTACGTTGGAAACTTTGGATCGGAGTGTTCTTTTGTTTGCAAGTAATGAAACCAACAACGTCTGAGAAAAGTAAGACTAATTATTTCAGGTCCTCAGGATATTGCTTTTGCAATTAATTTCCATGTTCGATCATGCATGCACCTAGCTAGCTAACTTATTAAATCACAGAAACCATGTTGATCTCCATTAACTGGGAAAAAGTCAATAGGTATATATAATTTCGCTCTTCATATATATATATATGATCCACTTGATCATTTGTCTTCGTAGATGATCAAACTGCAGAAATATATATATTAATTATACATGAGTCTCTAATTCCCATATGGGAATCTCACGGGCTCCAACCTGCATGAGGGATATATATATATATATATATATATATATGTAATTGGTATATATAAAGTTACTGTTGAAGAACGACCTAGCTAGACTATATACTACTACTGCATAAAATATCTGCAAGGCGCTAGCTGATCATGAACAATATTTGCGACATCTATATATCGATCACTGATGATCACATATATATTAATTAATGGGGTTTCGATGTTTAAAAGAAACATAACGATTGGGGGACCATAAAGTTATAAACAACCCATACCTTTAAATCCCAATAAAATATGAGGAGATTCTGAACACATGCATGGTTGCATGTGATATTGGTGGGAATGGGGATGATTTTCTTCTGCTTTCTTTCTTTCTTTTTCTTTTTTGACGCTTATATTAATAATATCTTATTTTCTCCATATATATTTCCAAAATTTCATCTCTTTTTTTGGGGGTATATTTAAATCATGATCATCATGTGTTTGTGTAATTTCCTTTACCCTCCATGTGACGCAATATTGTTTGTACCCCACTGCGCACTTACTAGGAAAGTAAGGCATTTTGTGGGTAAATTGCACTATATGAGTGAAGTGAACCCAACAAAGACTCCTCACCCCCCTCTCTATAAAGCTGGTAGACAAATTATATGGTAGAGTGGTCCACGAGGGACTCTGTATGGGCATTGGTCATTTCTGGCCTCCTCCTTTACCTCTCTCTCTCTCTCTCTCTCTCTCTCTCTCTCTCCCCCTCTCTCTCACTCAAAGACACACAAACAGAAGCTATTATATCTTCCATACAAGAAACACAATATAAGGGATGCCAAAGAAAATCGAAATGAGATCTGAGGAAAAAGTGAGTGAAATTTTGTGGAAGTGATCCTGGTCATGCTTTTCCACAGCTTTCTTGAACTTCTTTTTCTGCTAATTAATCTCTAGGATTAACAGTAGTACCCCTAGAAGCTCAAGAAAGCTGTGGGAGAACATGGCTATTCAGGATTTTGCTGGTGTTTCCTTCACATGATGATATTTCTGTTCAAGATCTAGTACTACTTGGCTTTAGCCTGCAATTCAAGGCGTCCTTGGCCATCCTTTCGTCTGCATGGATTATGGTAATACTCGAAATTCTCTGGTAAGTCAAATACATTCCAATCACGGTATTTTTCTTTGATTAATGTTTCGTATATTTCACTTGAATTCTTACATTTTCTGAAGGAAAAAAGGATTTTGACGCTGAAATACAATGTGGGTTTTTATCTTCCTTATATATAAGCTTCTTATTAACAGAATTAATTTGCAGCAATATAAGGGGGTTGCGGCCTGATATTATATCTTCCTTATACCCATGGAGAGAAGACGAAATTCATGAATTCAAGTTTTTTCTTTTATTCGTTACCATTCTTCTTTTTTGTCAAATCTACTGCTACACGTTTGAACCGTGCATGAAAGAGGGCAGCTTTGGTGGAAATTATTTATATTTCTCATTGAAGTTGTAATATACAAAAAAGGTGAGAATTCCTGCAATTTATATATATATATATATATATATATATATATATATATTCTTTGTTCATATTCTGATTTATTCCATCAAAATGGTGGGAAAAAAAAAAAAAAAAGTTACCCTGCAGAGAAGATTCCCTAGCTTGCCCTTTTAGCTTCAATGATGATAGTTCCTCCTGTTGGCCTTTTGGTTTTGCCTCCACATCTTCTCCTAAATTTCTGTGAAAAAAGGTAATACTTTGTCATGAAGTGACATCATTTTTTTTAACCTCTCCCTCTGATTGATCCGATTTTCAATTTTTTTTACCCCTCCCACCTTTTCTCTTTCCAGGAACTGTTGCTCTTATATATGGAATACAAAACAACGAAGAAGGTCATAGAATCGGGCCGTAACTTCGTCTCCAAGTGTATCATGTACTACAGAGCTAGCTAGCTAGAATTTATGTTTCCCTTGATTTCTTTTTTTTTTTTTTTCTTCTTCTTTTGTTTTTGTTTTTTGACTAGTAATCCTGAGATGTCAAAGGGTTGAAATGTTTTCTAGGATGATCTCGAACAAAACACCAAACCCACTTAATTACCACCTCAGGCGCTACAGCTAGTCAAGAGTCAAGAGATTGATCTGCAGCGCTTCTGGCCTGTATCTAGTCAGCAACATCGGAATATCATTAAAGACAGAGAAAGTGACAAGAAATTCTAAGCTAGCCTTGCTGCTGCATTGTTGACTGGATTCCACATTACTATAAGTTCTCTTGAATAATACATGTCCTTCTTGACAAGAATTTCTAGCTAGCTAGCTGCTTCTCTTACCGTATGTAATAGATCTCAAGTAGATCCATCCATGTTCATGTTATTATCATGGCCATTATGAAAATATATAACAGGATTAACGATGGTAATTTCTGGATTAGGATTCTACCTCTGGTTGGAATAACTGATCTACGAGATTCCGAATTGCATGTTTACTTTCCTAATGAAGCAGTATATACTTGCCAGCAATTAGGTAAAAAATTCAATGAACTTCTAATTAAAGAAATTATTTTTTACTATTTGAAATGTATCATGAACACATACAATTCTCACTTGATTGTATAATTGCTAAATAGACGTTGTTCATGGCTAAACAAGGACTTAGAATATATATACTTTCTGATCTTCTTCAAATCTAGTTTTCTCGATCTTTCATAAAATCATTTGAACTTTTATCAGTAACTCTTAATATGGGTGTGTCCCTAGCTGTCAGATTTTGCTATTTGGGAACATTTTTGTTATCCCTCTTAGATTTGACAACTTATATATATATATATATATAGATACACACACACACACACAAGTACACTTAACAGTGACACGATTTATATATGCTGCTATGATATGATATTTTATGCAACAAGTCATAAGCTGATGATCAGTTGAGGACAAGAAAAGCTAGCTACAAGCAAGAACCACATGACTGGGATTAATTTTCGAAAGAGCCTGCAAAGAACTTCAAAGTGATCATGCATGAGCTGCCTCACAAGCATATATCCTTAAATATTGTTTCAATGGCCGGCCGTTTCTTCTCCTCCTTTTTTTTTCCTTTCTTTTTTGGGATTTCTTCACTTCATGATCCTTGATATATCTATCTGTTGACAAAATCAAACTCATTGTAGGCAATAATATTATTTGGTCACAATCTTTGGCAAGATAAAACTGGAGTACTTGAGCATTGAATTGGACAGCAAGCTTGAGGCTAGCTAGCTCTAGTAATATAAGATGAGGCTACATATGTATGTATATATATATACATACTGTAAAAGTATTTTAGATTAGTAAGAAAGAGGCACCTAATTTGGATCAAGAAATAATTGATGCTATAAAAAGTGAATCGTGATCATTAGTAGCTATATGTAGTACACAAGAAAAAATTGGAGTTAGGTCCACCAAAATCAGATAAAAGAAAATTGGGCAGACAAAGGAGCAAGCTAGATAGCTAGCTATAGGCGTGGCAGTTCTGTGCTCCTCAAAGGCAATAAAGCTAGGTATAGTACCGAACGTAAAAGCTAATATACTAGAAACTAACATTATTCGTCTGATTTTGAGGAATTGGAGGGCCTATTTTCCATTTTCTTATTGAAATTACTCAAATGACCATGTAACGTAACATAAAGATCTATAAATGCACTCAATAAATTAGTTAGTTGTCAATCATGTAATTATTTAATAATAAATCAATAACATAAAATAAATAAATTACATAATATCAAGATTGGTAACAAAGGGGAACACTTTAAAG
The DNA here is from genome assembly GCF_004785595.1 of Juglans microcarpa x Juglans regia. Lineage (NCBI taxonomy): Eukaryota > Viridiplantae > Streptophyta > Magnoliopsida > Fagales > Juglandaceae > Juglans > Juglans microcarpa x Juglans regia. The sequence continues at coordinate 39,511,374 of NC_054596.1, forward strand.
AACTCTTTAAAAGTAAAATCTTACAAGACAACCAAACTAAAAAAAGTCAATTTTATTATTTGTAAATCAATTACAAGCTAATTTCAATTACAAAATATTTGTCAATTGACACTCTTATTTGACCAGACAGACGACCCGTTTGTCTCTACCGCAGTAGCAACCAGAACAGCTGATATTTTTAAACTATTGACTCATTTCTTGAAACTCCAGTGGCTGAACTCGATCAATCAAACTCCAACATGGAGTAAATACGCACTTGATGAGAAAAAGAGAAAAAGAACTAAAAAATCAAGAGAATTTTTTCACATTCAAGCACTAGAAAGTGCTCTAAAAACTATCTAGAACTGAATCTCTCCAGATCCTAACTAATAGGATCACTTAAATAAACAATCTAAAAGCAGTTTGAATTGCAGTAGGATTCTACCGAAAGAAGACTCTTCTGACAGGATGCTGACACGGTCAGACACTAAATATTCTCAGCAATAGTAGTTTCTCATTCAAACTCTTCTCTGAATAATTACAAAACCCTTGAAACTCGATTTTCACACTCTTGACTTATCTAAAACACTTCTTAATAACTTCTAGATAAATTCAAAATAGTTACAGATAAAGTCAAAATATTTTACATTCATATATCCAAATTACAAGACCAAAAATATATAAGATGAAGTCTATCATCTTAATCACTTAATCCTATCCAAACTTATCAACTTAGTCACCTAATTATAGCCAAACTTTTACATCTACCCTTATGGTACTAATGCCTTTAATATTCCATTAATATTAGATCTGAAGTAAGCTGCTGGCCAGCAGCTAGCTAGCTAGTGCATCATGTAGACACAACATGATGGTATAATGCAGTACCGCCAAATTAAGCTAGCAGCTATTTGGTACATGCAATTAATACTCTTCATGTTTTGAGATTAAATAATGATTTGAATAACTGCACACAATTACAAATAGCTGCAATATCGAAACAGTAGCCAAATAACATATATATCTGCAAGATCAGAGAATGATTAAAATAGGGAGATCACATCAATATAATGAGTATTTAATTAGTAATTGAACCAGCTTCTTGAGATTTTTTTGAAGGTAAACTCAAAATTATATATAATGGTGTTGAGAATATTTTCGATTCTATGCAGATTTTGGTGAAAAATTATTAACTAACAAAACTTTATATCATGCTCCGTATAATATATATATATATATATATATATATATATATATTATATAATGTGTGTGTGTGTGGGACTCTCCCACACACAAGTGACTAATTTAATTTCCTTCAAAATTAAATTGGCTTTCTTCTTTCTTCTGGAAGGTAATTAAGATTAATGCCGCGCGAGTTGTATATATATTATCATGTTATATAATTAGGGCGAAAAAGTTTGAAGTACTGGCCGTCGACACAGCTTAATTCAAATTAAGTATATATAGTAAATTAAACAAAAAACAATCGATATATATATATATATATATATTATTGCAATATATCATGTAGGGTTATTGAAGTAGGACACATACAATAATTAATTGTCTCTCCGATCTATTTGAGTCGTAGCTGGTTGTCATGAAATATATATATACATATATATATATATATATATATATCTTCTAACGCCCGGCATTAGTACGTACGTACATGATTCAGGAAGCATTCTGGTTGTTGACAATTAATTAATTGGTTAGAAATTAAGACTAGTACTACGTACTACTTCAATCATTAATTACTGGTACTGAAAGGAACGTTTGTGTAGATGTAAAAATTTGGTAGGATTAAGTGATTAAGGTCTTGTTAGTTTTCATAATTTCTCTTAACTCATCTCATCTCATTATTACAACTTCCTTAAATTCTCACACAAAATAAAATAAACAATTCAATATTTTCAAATTCTAAAATAAAAATAATATTTAAAAAATATATTTTAACAATATTTTATTTAACTTTTAACTTTAATCTTAATTCATCTCATTTTATCTAATCTCATGCGAAAACAAACGAGGTCTAAGTTGATAAGTTTGGATAGAACTAGGTGACTAGATGGATATAGATGTGTTGTTAAGTTTGTTGGATGAATGTAAAATATTTTATTCTTATCTATAAACATTTGAATTATGTCAAGAATTTATTAGATAATGGGTTGGATAAGTCAAGAGTATGTATAGCTGAAGTTCGAAAAGTCAGGAATTATCTAGTTGAAGAAATCTATATTTGCTGAGAAGACTTAGCACCAGGTATCGACAGACACATCAGTAGAGTTATTCCTAGCAGAGTCATTCCGTCAGCAGAGTCCTACTGTGTCTCAAATTTCTAACAGGCTCAATCCGCATCAACAAAGTCCTACTGTAGATCAAATACTGATCAGAACATTTATGATGGAGATTTCGATTGGGCGACTATCTTTTTTATCATATCTTCCAGAACTTGGAGAGATTGGAGAATGATCCAAGTGCTTGGGTGTGAGAAAATTTTCAAGAGAATTTTATAGTTCTTTTTCTTTTTTCTCTCATTGAGTGCTTACTTACTCCATGTTGGAGTTTGATAGATCAAGTTCAGTCACTAGAATTCCAGATGAGAAGTCAATAGTTTGAAAATCGCTAGAGGTTCTAGCTACTACTGCAGTAGAAGTAAACGGGTCGTTTATCGTGTCAAATAAGAAAGTCAATTAGTAAAGATTTTGCAATTAAGAATTACTTGTAACTGATTTTCAAATAATAAAATTGACTTTTCTGAGTTTGGTTGCCCCATAGGGTTTTACCTTTAAAGAGTTGTTTAAAGAGTTTTCCTGCATAACTAAATTTGGTGTAACACACTTTATTTACTTTATGTATTTGATTGATTATCAAATTATTTCATTATTGGTCACTAACCAATTATTTTTTGATTGAATTGGTAGAATGTGGTAATACAATACATGGATACTTGTGTAATTTCAGTTTGCAGTTGTAGTTTAGGAAGCATAAAAATGAGGAAATTAATTGCTCTGTGGAAGAATTGATTCTCGTGACCATGGCCACTTCTAGCTATTGTAAATATTTACCTAATTAAATATATAAATTAAACTAACATACATGCATATAATATTAATTATAATTAGCTAGGTACGTAGTGTGAGTAGGCGTGACAATATGTGACACGACCAGTTAACTCAATATAAACATGACACGATAAAAATATGTTTGAGTTTAGCCTTAACAGGTTCGGGCCAAAACGAGTTGACTCGTTAAGATGCGATTGCTTAACGGATCACTAACTGTTCAACCCGTTATGATCTGTTAAGAAAGTTGAATTTACATTTATATCATATTTGGGATTGTAACATTAATATTTTACAATGTGTGTATTATTACTATGTCTATCATATTTTTGAAATTGTGTGTTTCTGATCATATTCGGTACTGTTGAAATTTTAATATCGGTATTTTTATTATTTGGATTGTAATATTGGACTTGTAGTTAGTTTTTTTTTTATTTTTTATAGATGTTGTTTATATTTTAATATTTATATAAAATCAATCAGGTCATACGGATTGAAACGGGTCGGGTCGTGTTGTGTATTATCGTGTCAATCTATTTCGTATTCAGTAACATGTCAAAACGGGTCGTGTCGTGTCAACCTGTTATCTTAATGGGTTGTCTTAGGATTTGAGAATTTGATACGAAATCCTTAACGGCTCATGTCCGGATTAACCCATTAAGTATAATGTACATATCTTGACACGACGCGAATACGACCCGTTAACACAATTTGACATTCCTAGTCTGAGTGAAAAAAGAGCTAATTCCCCAATACGTGCATGCATTGAAAAATATTTTTACAAGTACTATGAGTGGTTTAGTTAATATATGCTAATTAATTAATATCACACATTAATCGAACCTAATGTGCTATATTTTGTGGGAGTGTGTGTTTGATCAATTCTGTTGGTCATCTTAGTTTTCCCAACCCTAAATTGGCTACTCAATATTAAAGGTTTAAGAGATAATCGGTCTTGGTTGGATCCGGCCATTTCCATGTGTTTGATCAATTCTGTTGCTTGATCGATCGGGAACTTGGGAAACCATATATATATGCAGGGAACCTGAAAGATCAGAAATTGGTATATATGCATAGAGAAGCACTAATTTTGCCATATATGCACCAATATTATCATCATGATGCGTTAGGGCCGACGAAATGAATATTATATATAGTAGTACTCACGTCGTTGTTGGTCATGTAAAACTATATAAGTTTGGCCATTTGAACAATGCTACAAAATTAAATTCTTTTTCTATGGATGTGATGTGAAAGTAGTGTATGCGCAGCAATGCTAGCTAAATGCTTATAACTTTGTTGACCATGTTGTAGGACCTTAATTAATTAATGGGGGTCGTTATATATATACTCACCAGAAAGGACGAATAGTGATGGTAAACAATACATGATTATACGAGGCTGGTGCCTGGCTGGCTAGCCAGAACATTTTTGTAAATTTTTTTATTCTTAATTTAAAATTAATAGCTAGGGCCGGCAGATCAGATCGGAGGAGATGTTGTCACACTTCAAAAGAAAATAAAATACTTGTGGACTTTAAAAGATCGAAGCTTAATTTATTTGCTTTGTAAATCATGATAGCTAGTACTGTCAGTACTACTTAAAGATCAGAACAAATAAGTTTTGTAAAACATGATGAGTACTCATGATGTGGTTGGAATAAAATCCTCTATATGTGAATTAATGGATATTATTCATTAATTAGAACAAAACATGATGAGGATGTCTTAATCATAAAATGATCAAATAGCTAGTTAGCTAGCTAGATCATAAGTGAACATACATACATACATATACATATACATATACATATACATATACATATATATTCATAATCCAGGCGTGCTTGCATATTATTCATGCACCGTGCAATTACTATGCATGCAAAGGACGGCCCTTGCTTCATGCATCAGGCCCGGTTCCTACATAAATATGAGATCATTAATCTACAACAATGATGGTATCAAAGTTCAGATTTTCTTCTCCCAAATCATAGAAGACGCAAAAAAAGGCCAGATAAATCCTACTAATACTGGCCGGATTGATAAGATTGTTAGAGGCCAGGGTCATGAGTACTACGGCCCGGCCAGCAAAAACCTTATTACAGATACTACATCAACACAATAAATATATAGGAAGATTTGAGCCAAATAAATGGTCAAATCCCATATTTTCTTTGTTGGTGATCAAGTGGCAAGAAAAGAGTAAATGAAGGCGTGTGTGTGTGTGTGTGATATAAGTTATTCAGGAGAATTCCTTGAAGAACTCCAAGTTCACTGCCGCAGATATAGAAGCGCGCTGTCTGTCAACTCTAGTTTCAAGGGAAGCGGGAAGATCATAAAGAAATAAAGAGGATTGAATTGACCAAGACTTGGGCAACGTCCCTCAAGGCACGCACGCACGCACACACATTGCTCTTACAAGCTTCATTTGTCAGCGATCGGAAATGGAACGTGGTGGCCCCCATCTTAAAGATCCAATGTTAAAGCATCTGGCAAAACAACACGTGGTTGTTAGACGAGTAGAGTTGTGGTATCGCCTAAGACTCACATGTACGTGTTTGAGAAACATATATATGAGGCTCTCATATATGCCAGTTACAATACATGAGTGGCGCTACTGATTTGTGACTGGTAAGCAGGTGGACCATGTGTAGGTCCAAATTAAGCACACGATCGATTTTCATCTATTCTACGAGAAACAAGATAAGAAAAAACACAAGGAAATGGCCGCTATTAAGCCTTGGGAAAAGGTTAATGGAGGAGGGGAGAGATCTGGAGTTTATGAGAGAATATAGGTTTCTCATGCTTTCTTGGATGGTGGGGACGATCGATGAAGGAGTCATGCCTTCTTTTTGACCTAAATGACAATCTACATTGATTTAATCAATTGATCCCATTCCTTTTCCTTTAATGATCTAGCTATCATTCCTAGTGAAAATCACAAGAAGCTGCAGACCGGTACTGAAGACCCTTCAAGCAAGGGCATATATATATATATATATATAATTAGTAGCAACAATATTAAAGAGCATCTAAACACAAATAAATCCAAAAGGTCAAAAAAGAGTCCATGATTAATTAAGCTAACACTTTTGATTGATTATAAAGTAATATTAAAGAATATTATCTAACAGCAAGTACTGAAAGAAATTAGACCCATTAATTAGAATATGCAATATTCGATTAGTGGGTCATGACATGAGTACTAACTAGACATCATGAATCATATATATAAATGAAGTGGTTGGGTCATATCATGATGATAGGATCCGTGCATTAATATCTTCTAAAAGAAAAATATCACTGGCCAATTAATTGGATGTATTGATCATGATCTAGTTCTCTCCAGCGTCTATCTAACTCCACGAAAGACAATTACCATAGCTTTTGCAGTCAGATTACTAATATTTCCTCATTTTCTAGGGCTCATGAATATCCATATATATCGATTTGGCTCTTAGCTGCAGCTTGGACCCTGATCGAGATCCAACTCTTTTACATGAAAGACCTTTAACTTATCGTCTCTAGCTACCATCCAAGAAATTAAGCATGAAAAACCTATATCGTAAAACCATGAGCCCGAAAAACTGGGATCTGATCTAGCTATATCGGAACATTCTCGGCGTTAACAATCCGAGGAAACATGTTTCTTGAAGTGAACAATATTATTGAACCCTATTGCCAGTTTCTACAAGCTGCTGCTTCTGCATATAATATTATTTGTCTAGGTTTCTCTCTTCAAAGATCTTATCTGTATCCAGCTTTGTTTTTTCATAAAAGCTTCACCTAACATTTAAGTTTAATTTTAATGGCTTTATGTCTTGTTTAAAAGTACATACAATTGTAAAAACTTTTAGTGTTCTTCGTAGTGTACTAAAAAAAACCCAAACTTTGTTTAAAATATACCGATCGAGCATAACACACGCATGACACACCAATTAATTACGTACAGATATTAAAAACCCTACTTAGACTAAGATATATTGAACATAATTCACACCGAAAGGAAAATAATTGTACTTACGTCGTATTAATTGTTAAAAAAAATAAATAAATAAAAAGAGGAAATCGAGGTGCTGAATAACAGAGCTGTAATAAATTACAGTCCCTCGCAAATGACATACTAGCGGCCATAATACATTGACTGATGATCTGCAGGTTGGAATCTATATATTAAAAAAGACTAACAATTTTGGTTGCACTAAATGTATAATGAATGAACTGTTTACCTTGTTGAATGACGCTGAATATTTACAGATCCGGCCAAGTGATGGAAGCTGCTGTTTGATCTACAAGTGGTATATATTTTTGTTTATGATCCTGCAATTTAACCTAGCTACACATCGGAACAGTAACACGTAATAAAGCAATCGAGGGAGCCCAAACAATTATATATATGTAAATAAAGAAACCCAAAATTGGCCACATATGGAGTAATTAACAATGGAAGAAGAAAAGAACACAAGAATAAAAGAAAGAGAAGAATCTAGCCAGACAAGAGGGAAAGGTACAGTCCTGTGAATCGTTGTATGTATCTGATCGGAGGGGAACAAAGCCATCGTTATATCTGTGTTATAAAATACCATTAGAAAAAGCTACTTGTCGATGATATTTCCAGACTGTCACACACAGAGAGAGAGAGAGAGAGAGAGAGATTTAATTATTATAGGCTACTGTAGAGATGTATTATACAACGATTCAATACCATGATAAAATAAAGCTCCAACGATTCAAATGAAAAAAGTGATATTTTATAACTGATATGCAGAATTATATCTCTACACATACATACTGAAATTGGAATTAAGTGGGGAGGGGAGGGAAGGGGAGGGGAATAAACTATGTTGTATCAGGAAGTGGAGATACCACATTTATGTATAATTCGAACTGAATTTCACTTTATTTATTTTTTCTGTGGGAAGTGAAATGAATTTAGTTTCTTCGTACGTACAATCCCATTTGAAGCTTAAGGGTTCAGAGATGTATATACTTCATAATATTTCCGACTGTCTGAGTACTGTTTGGCAAGGAAGTAAAAAAAAAAGGAAAAAAAAAAAAAGAAAGCATCAGCCACACATCTCATGTACTGAAAGAATTAAGATCAGAAAAGAACCTTCGCGTTCAGAGAAATGCCATCGACACCGTTGTGTAACCAAAGAAATCATCAGATCGGGATCATAAAAACAAAGAGGAATGAGGGATTATAAGTAATAATACCGAAAGCAGATGATCTTGAACTTTCTTGACACTGTCTGTATCTTCCCACAGCTTTATTGAACCGCAAACAAGAAGAAAAACATTATCTCTGCATGCAAAGAGATCACTCATATATGCAGTTCAAGAAAGCTGTGGAAGAATACAAAAAGGGTCATCTATAGACACCACATGAGTAGATCATAAGATGCTTGAAAGCTTCAACCAATTAAAAACAACCCAATGAGCAAAGATGGATCAAAATCTAAGAAAAAGGGAGAGAAAGGAAGCAGGAAGTGCAGAGGCACTCAGGCAGATGATCAGAGGGAGATCAGAGATGTAGGTTTAGGGGATGGGGAGGGAGCGGTTTATATAAGGAGATTTGAGGGTTTTTTTTCTTTCTTTTTTACCATCAATCCCAAGAAGAATATTGGGGTTAAGATCACAGATTACTGAACCCTACTTTTCCTTTTTTATTTTTTGTTTTGTTTTTCCCGAACCCTCTAATTAAATAGCTGGCTGGCTGGCTGCGTTTGATCCCATTTAAAACCTCTATAATAATGTCAACAACAAAAGAAACGCACAAGGAAAAGTCATAGATATACGTGCGGTTGGGATGCAACATTCCGGATCTGACGGTGGCGGTTACCCTAGTGGGGGCAGTCAAATAGGTCCAAACTCAGATCTGTCCATATATAAGATTTTACATCTTAGGTCACGCGCTTTGAACTTGATGAATCACACTGTCTAGTGAAAATGGGCCTATGAAATAAGCAAGCCCATTTTCGTTGACTGCATTTCTGGACTAGGAAAAAATATATTCATCATTTATTTCTTACTATTATCTCATTATTTTATGATGTGTTATTAAATGATAAATTTACAAGTAAAATATAAAAAATAGTCTTCAATCATCTAATGACACATCATAAGATAATGAAAAGATGATAGAAAGTGAGATGATGAGTAATAGTACTCTCGAAGTACTATACATGCAACTTTTTAAAAGAGAAAGTTAAAAAAATAGGGAATGAAAACAAGAGTTGTTCAGCCAATATTCGAGGTGTGTGACAGTTGATAACCTCTCATGCACATTAAGGGTCGTGTTTCGTGCACAATAAGTGGCTTACCCTTATTGTTATCAACCATGCATTCATGAAATATTTATGTTTAAATTAAGCAATATATTCTCTAATTAACTTCCCATGAGGAAATTAAGGTTGTTACTAATAGAAAGAAAATTGTAAAGGGTATAACCATGAAATTGTATATAATAGAAAGAAAATGAGGAAAAATGAGCAAATATTTGCCGTCTTTAGATTTTCATATATAAAAGCCTAAACTTCATCTAGTGATGAATTTCCTTAATTAGTTTGTACTTACTCTCTTATATATATTAGATTGGGATTCAAAAGGTTATGTCTAAATAAGAAAAACATAAGTCAAGGATTAATGAATTCAAAAGAGATAATCTTTGAAGGAAAGTGACGCACATACAATTATTTTCACAAGAGAAATGATTTAGCTTTAAAGATATTAAAACAAAGTAAATTCATAAAACTGATTTGATTTGATGTGGTATGTTAGATTGTAAAACTACTTTTATTCTAAAATAGATCTAACATATTATATGAAATCACATCAGTTTATATATTTATTTTTATAACTGTAGTACTTCTTTTTATAAAAATACTCTGAATTTAAAACATGATTACAAAAAAATAGCAATGATATTCACACAATATATTTCACAACACATGTTTAATGTGAGGGTATTTTTGTAAAGTGGTGTTATTTTTATAAAGTATTTTACTAAAATATCTTTTATTTTAAAGTATGGTTATGTAATATATTATGAAAAGTGAGATGTGTTTATTATTTTTCATAAAAAGAAAAAAAAAAGTTTGGGTGTATTATTACTATTGAAACTAAGGCTGCGTTTGGATGTTGAACTGAGTTGAGTTGAAACAATAAAATATTATTAGAATATTATTTTTTAATATTATTATTATTTTAAAATTTGAAAAAGTTGAATTGTTTATTATATTTTATATTGAAATTTGAAAAAGTTATAATAATAAGTTGAGATGAGTTGAGATGGATTTACGAATCAAATGAATCCTAAATTTATGTAACAGCTGACATTGATGGGAGCATCGATCTTGGTGGCATGCAATAGAAATAGAGCGGTGCTACTCTGCCGCCTGAGTAGCACTACTTGTTTCTACCTCTTGTTGCTTTTTAATTTTTTTATATTTTTTAATATATTTAAGTATTTTTAAAAAATAAAAAAAAATACATCAATACACTTAAAATTATTTTCTTAATTATTAAATAAAAAATATATAAAAAATTTTTTTTTTGCAGCGGTATACTAAAACAATACATTTTGAATGGCATACAAGCTTTTCCCATATAAATAAATTAGACAACGGTTGTGATTTTGGTGATTGATGAGACAGCGCGTGAAATACACAATGGAGGTGGGTGGTCGTGAAGTGAATACAATGCAGTTGTTAAAAAAGAACATATCAAGGTAAAATTATAAAAAATGAATAAAAATTAAAAACAAACAAAATGAAGAGAATTAGTAAAACCCCTAAACGAGGAACAGGAATTTGGGGACTCACGTGGCGACATGTGGGCGAGACCCCACCCTGGGAACCCAACGTTTGTGGGCATCGACAGTACAGCCAGCCCGTCTTTCACGGGACGGAGCTCTCTTCATCGGACGCTTCTATTTGTACGATGCCATTGCTGGCTGGCTAACTCTCAGCAAACAACAAAATCTAGAGTATAGATTGTATAAACCACAGAAAATTTGGATGATCGCGATATTTCAATCAAGACCTGAGATTGAAATAAGTATATGAATCATGTTACAAATTTTGAATTATGACAACACCATTATTAATGCTTATTAAGTCTCGTTTATTTTTATAATTATTCTCAACTCATGATTCAATCTCATCTTATTTAATCATTACAATTTTCTCAAATTTTTATAGAAAATAAAATAAACAATTCAACTTTTTCAAATTCTAAAATAAAAATAATATAAAAAATATATATTCTAACAATATTTTATTCAACTTTTAACTTTAATATCAACTTATAATCTTATCTACGAAACAACAAAATATGAATCACTCGATATTTCAATCAAGACGAGAGATTGAGACAATACAAATTAATTTTGAGTGAATTTTACGTAAATATAAGGATATTTACTTTTATACTGTCTATCTCTAAATTAGATTTTATATATTTCGCTACCGAACTATCTAATAAATAGATTAAGAAAGAAAAAAAAAAAAAAAAGGTAGGCGAGGGGTTGTTGTTTTGGTGAGCTGGTCTTCACTAACTTATGCTAATCTTTTCGCTAAAATAGTAAAATTATATATAGTATTTGGATTTGATTTGATTTGATATCATATTTATGTTAAAATTCACTTTCAGTCTTACTTTTTAGATATTCTTGTGCGAGGAAATGGTACTCTTTCATGAAATAAAGTTTATACACATTAAAATCACCTTAAAAAATCCACCAGCTTTTATTCAAATATAATTAGTGATATAATTTTGTAAGTTTTATGGTAAAAAAGCAAAAAATAAATCTCTCTTTTATTAATTCTATTGTGGTTTTTTCACTTTAATTCAGGCTCATGATTTTAATTAACAAAACGTACTAATATTATTATATAGTGATTTTGTGGACCATATTAAGAAGATTATTATTTTTCATATATATAATATTCAGACTTAATTTTTATATTTTTGCATATCAATCTATCGAATTAAAAAATTGGGAGAGTTAAGAAATTAGTTTTAGGATATCACTTCATAAAAATCTATTAACTATTACATGATAAGAATAAAAGATAAATTAATAAAAATTGGGGGGCCATCCCCATCAAGGTGGGTCCTTCGATCCTTGGGTGGAGGCTGGAGGGATTGTGACTGAAGGGTTAGGTGGATGATTTTTTTTCCGCCTCCTACCTTCATTTTACAAACGATTTTATGGGTATGTCTATGTGCATGACGTGTATTAATTGTAGCCTATACCAATATATATATTGACCACATGATGCATAAATATCAGAGAAATTTTATTTATAATCCTAAGCGAGAGATTGTGTATGCAGTCTTATTAATAAATGAATATAAAATAAAAAAAAATATCATTTTAAAAAAGATATTATTGTAATTTTAAATTTTTTTAAATATAACTATATGGGTTTGTATGAACAATTCCTATTTGAAAATTGTATATAGACTAACTTGAAAAGAAAATAGTGTACTTTTGAGAAAAAAATGATATATATATATATGAATCATACTTGTAGCCCCATGCGTTAATCCTTTTTTTTTTTTTTTTTTTGCGGTTTTCCAATATCAAACATTTCTTGCTTTTTATTTTGTGATATTTTCTATTATTGAATCTGCATATTTCTTCAACATAAATCATGATAAGGTGCTCTGTAATAAAAATCCAATAAATCTTGTTGAGCGATGTCATTCTTCGCCTTGAATTTATCAACCCAAATAACATGATGATATATCAGTTGATACAACTGTGACAATTTAATTAACTCCTTATGTCATCCACTTGGATATAATAAAAAAATTACACAAATATATGTACATCAATTGATTTTACATTTAAAAAAATGAAAAAATAAATAATTTTGTGATTTTTATGAAAGAATTTTCATTACCAACAGCCATGTTGCAAAATAGAAAAAAAAAAACACAAAAATAAGATTACATATATGCAAGAGCAGTGTGTAAACATAAAACGTTACAAAAACTATTTCTAAGAACACTTTTTTCAATAATGTTGTGTATAATTAATATCAAAACTGATAATCACTCTTATTAATAACGACGGCACTTTCGAAATAGATGGTTACAAAATGGTTAAAATGTCCATATATATATATATATATATATATCAATTAGTTCATTATACCCAGCTAACAAATTGAATTCAATAACTCTTTTGATCTCTTTGGTTTGAATTTTTGTTGCATGTTTTTACCTTTGTCATTCTCGCCTATATCCAGTTCAATGCCCAGTTTCTCGTACCACTATCTGATGTTCTTGTTGGGATGGTTATAAAACATGAACAAGTTAAAAGAGGAAAAAAAAAATTGCGTGCATTTGAAAATGGAAAGTTCTTGGGGGGGTTTGGAATTTTCCAATGCTCGAGTAGTGACTGAAACGTGCATGAATATCCCCAGAAGAATGAGCTGCAGCCAGATTGGAAAAGTAGGCAGCGTCGAGTCTGGAACTATTGCGAAAAGTGGAGGGAGTCGGGGACAGGTGCATGGAAACGCATGTACATCTTGTCATTACATCGCTGACGCTACCTGCTGTACAAACACTCATGCCCGACACGATGGGAGGCTGTTTATGGATTTGATATTTTGTTGGATTCAACCCATCACATTGTCTCCTGCCTTTCCAGACTTCTCTATTCCTCTCCTGTGCTCCTTCTGTTTCTACCTATGTTTATATATTTTAAATAAAAATTTTATATGCTGTTATTTTTGTATATTTTATGAATATAATTATTGTATTATTTTTTAATATAAAATAATTATTTTTTTCGATCACATTGATTAAATATTTAAAAAATACGTAAAAATAATTGTATGTAAATATCATTTACTGTAAATATCAATATAATTTCTAGTAAAAATAAATAAACTTTTTCATAAATTCTACTTTTTAAAAGACTTGCCTGAAAGTTAGCCAAACTTATACGTTTTAAACCTATGCAAATTATTTTCTAGCTGTAGCTATATTGCTCCTATATTTTCCAAGACTAGAAGTACAATGATGTTTGTTGGGTACTGGCTGTCAATGCCCATGGAAGTTTATCACTCCCAACAAGACCTGTGTCTTCTTTGCAAGCGCTAGGGTACTGAAGGCCGTGTCGATGACATCTAAAAGTGTGTCAACAATTTTCATTTATACAAATTTTAACCAATTGGGTCGTCCAAGAAAAGTTTCTAATTCGCCACATTTTGAAGCTCCCCCCTTTCAAAATCTATTTATTATTAGAAAATTTATATTTTCAAATAAGTGTAGGCAGAGCACACGTAATAAAATAATATAATTTAATTTAAAAGATAAACGTTAAAATATGAATCTCATAAATTAAATCTTACTATTTAAATGAAATGCATAGTATACTCTACACATAGACAGGAGTGGCATATCTAACACCCCTATGAATCCAACTCGACACAAAATTAGCAAATTTTGATTTGATGTAATTAACGGGTTTGTATTAAAATCAATTGACTCGTTAAGACACCATTTATAAACCGATTGCGATTCCAAAGATTTTTTTTTTTTTTACTAGAAGGAAATTTTTTTATTCAGATAAAACATTTTCTGAATTGTAATTGTATAAATTATATGATGAGAGCAATTATCCTGCAATTTTAAGACTTGCTATGAATGGAGTTATAAATGAATTATGGCGTAAAATAGTTGTTACATCACACTTGGGTTGATGTAATATCATGTTGCAGCCTCAATTATGACTTGTCGTCCTTAGATACAGTTCATTCGCCATTAAGTAAGGCTGAGTGATTCTTTTGTGTATACGTGAATTCAATTAAGATGAAAATATGGAAGATCTAAGTTTGAATATTTTTTGTTGAGTTTAGAAAATTACTCGTATTTTGGGCAATGGTGGGGTATTGTGATTTTTTGTAAATACTTGTTTTGGAAATAAAGTTTTATTGTGTTTTATTTCACATTACCTTAACTTTAATATTTAAAAAAAAATTATAAAAGATCGCCGAAAATAGTGGGAGTAATTCAACAACTAGTGTGAGTATACATTTGAGTGACGGTATACCATTAGTAATAGTGACTCTCAAAATTTATAGAATATAAAGATTCTCATAAATAGTGTAATAGTTATATATCAGTATTCTCTTGTCGTTTAGGGACTAAAAGAAAATATTTGTAATATGATTTCGCTAAAAGTACTGAATTCATATAGTAGGAACCCAAATATAGAATCTTAGATTTACTTCACTTATATGATCCAACTTAGGATTATTCATTTAATTGACAAATGAAAAGTGGAGTTGATAGTAGTATAGATCTATCTTTTGACACTAATTGAGTTATATTTAGATAACCATTGATCACACATTTATTAAAATTTTTCTTCAAAAAGTCAAATAGTTGATTCTCACAGGAGAATTAGATTGTTAATTTTTTGTAATGTTTAGGCGCAAAGTACTTTAAGCACATAATTGTTGCTTGTATTGTTTTGGTACAAAAAGTGAATGAATGTTGTTAATACTATTTTTGTGTGGCCTAAATCAACCATCTATTTAAAGATACCCAATGTACCTAGTCATTTTTATTAACGACCTATTGAATAAAATGAGATTTTTTGAACGCTGTTGACTAAGGGTGTAACCAGTTTGGTTTGGTTCAGTTTTTGACAAAATTTAGGACCGAACTAGTATGTACTGGTTTTGCATTTTTAATAACCGATTTCGTACTGGTTACCCCCCTAAACCAGTACTTCCGATTTTACCAATTCCAGTCTAGTTCGTTCCGATTTTCCAGTTTTAATATATTATATAATATATATATATATAATAGTATATATTATAGTATATAATACTATAGTGATAATATATTGTAGTATATTATAATATATAGTGATATAGAATTAGTATAACTATTAATACACACTATATAGTATTAGTATAACTATTAATACAATAGGCTGTAGTGATATAAAATTTTAAAATTTAATATTATATTAATTAGTAATTTATCATATAATACAAAACTATTTGATAAATAATTATATATTATATATAAAAATTATATACAATGTAAAAAATTATAATATATATATGAACCGATCCGGTTCTGTCCGATCCTGTTTTAAAAAAAGAAAAACTAGAACCGGACTGACTTTGACCTGTTTAAGAAAAATAAAATCAATATCAGACCGAACCAAACTCGGTACTGAACCAAACGCACCAGTCCGATTCTGTTTACTGGTTCACTAGTTTTTTTTTTTACACTCATACTATTAACAATCTTAGAAAAATGTCCTCCCAAGAGATATGACAATCTGGTTGTCTTAGATTATTAATTGTCATCTAATGAGATGTTTTCCATACTATGAGATGATAGACATGAGTTTGTGCAAAGTAGCTAAGAATTCACGTCTTATGAGATTGTGTATAAGAAAAATAATTTCTAAGAGTTCTTATTCAAAATCCATAAACAATTAATGAGATAGAAAATACCAAAAAACTAGTTTTGTCTATACTATTTGGAGTTTCCATTATGGTTTACTCATGAGAGTTAGAGGTTAGGATTTTATTAGAGGGTAAATATAACTTACCTTTTATTAAGTGAGTTTGTGATGCAATTGTCATTAAAAGTAATGACTAGATTATTGTGATTGTCTTTGGGGGCAAAGACCCTAATCGTTTTATCCTTAATGAAAAATAAGTATGGTTATCTCACATGCTTTTATTGAGTACAATAGATTTATATGAAACCTTGAAGTCGCAAAATAAGTTTGTTAAATGACATTTGTGGTCACCTTATAGATTCTTAAAAATCGCAGTTGGACTTGCTGAGTAGAATCTAAAGTTTATATTGTAAGTTTGACCTTAAATGAGATTCACGATAAGTGGTTGACTTCATGGTTGTGCAAAGAAATTTTATATATAAAAACAAAGTTTCTTGGTAGGAGCATGTTTTGGAAAATTACAACACGCAAGATTGCGCATGGAGAGAAATGATTATTAAACATCACTTGATAGTTGTGGCTTGATTATTTTTTAGTTAATCATGTGATTTCTCTCCATCATGGTTTTGCCCGTCATGCACATGACACTAATGTGTTCAATGATCATGTGACATAATTAGAAGTATTTTTTTTATGTAAGCACACACATTCACCATAGATTTGGGAGTTATGGTGAAAAATGTATATCAACAAGTATAGATCGGCTCATTCACACGAGCGACCACCTTTAGTGCTACAAAGTGGTAGCGAGCAAAGATGAAACAATATGTTATCGGTTTTTTTTCCATAGAGGGATAAGTTATAAGGCACAAAATATATGTTACCTTAGTGGAAGCTAAGATGAGATCCATCATATTTAAAAGGATCGTGCATAGTTACTCACAATCCATGTAGCTTGTGGTTTAATCAGATGCAAGATCCTCTTTGGCGCTTCGAATAGTTAGTAAATAGAGGGATTCGGATTATGCACTGAAATAATGACTAGATTAAGATCTGTTTGGTGTATTGAAATTAGATATATGCACTTTATTTTTGCAAAAAGAACTCCATCATAATATGTATTTCATACTACATGTACTTTTACAACCAACAATAAATGTGAGTGAATTGATTCTTGTTTTCTCACCGTGTGAGTCCTGTAGGTCATAATTGATGACTTTATTTTATTTATGTCCTTAGTAGGCCTTTGATTATGCCACAAGGTTGTTATTTTTTTGTTTTCTACTTTGGCATGTTATATATGATCATGAATGATGCAGTCTAAAGAGACATTGATGAGAAAACAACTAGACTGAAACTGAATGATATGAGGGTGGAGGGAAAACTATTTAGCAACAAATCGATAATGATGTGTACTCATTGCTGGCAAGTTGTGTTGTTTCTTATGAGTTGCAACACAATTGTGAGTACATAATGTTTTACGGAGATTGAGCATCGCCTTGGGTAATTTCGACTTGAGAGGGATTGGAAATGCTTAATTTGATGTGACCAAATTTAGTTAGGGCATAACGAGATACTTTTAGAGATGTTGCTATACTAGTCTTCTCTCAGAGAGCCTTGATGGTTGGCCCTTTATGGCCAGCCGAGAGTTACACTTAGAGTGACTATTTACATAGCCGCTCCCCCTTTGGATGACGCATGTGGCATATACAGAAAACCTCTCTCTCAAAAGTATAGTTTTCTCCAGTCCTGGCTTTTAGACTGTGAAATATATGAGTGTTTCTCTAATATATTACCACATAGCAGACTCCACCATCGCTGGGAGAATGTTGCATGAACAATGATGTTGACGGAGAATCCGTGGAACAACCGCATTAGATTCAAGATATTGCTGATAAGATAATATTACTTCCCCTGTATAATTTGATCTAGTATTTCTTATATGATATGTCATTAAATGATTGAAAAATTATCTATTATGTTTCACATGGCTACCAATCATTTAATATTATATCAATAAATATCAAGATAATGATTGTTAAAAAATGATGAATAATTAGAAACTCACTCAATATATGTGTACATATGTCTAGAGAAATACTTTAACCATAAAATGATTACATAAAAATAAATTCACAAATTAACGTGGTTTAATGTAATACGTCAAATTGTAAAGTTATTTTTATTGTAAAATTGATTTAACGAATCTCACGACACTATATCAATTTATAGATTTATTTTAATATAATTTTTTTATATCTATAACAATTTTCACATGTCTATATTGTATGTTAACGTGACTTGATGTGACATTAATCACTTCTTGAATTGGGCTCGCTGGCAGACCACTTACCCTGCTTTTCAACAGCTTTCTTTTATTCTGACATACAACTATTTTGTATTCCTTTTATCTAAGGCCCATGAATCCCTTCTCTTGCTTTCCATTCCAAAGTCTTATGCTCATGAAACACAGTAGCTCAATAAGATCCAATATCTAGAGCTAACATCATATAATCCAATTGAAATATTGTAGAATAGGTTAAATTTTTCTTAATATCTTTTTTAGCAAGAGCTAAAATAGCTGTTAATAGTAATGTTATTATATCTATTAAAACTATAATATTCATTAGGTAAGGTATAACCATGAATATAAGGTTAGAACTTAGACAAATATTTCTGTAATTGATGTGACATATTTCAACACCCACCATTGTATTGTTTGATATTAACAATCAAATTAACTACCACATAATTACCTCATCCCATCTTAATTACCACATAATATATATAAATATAACTTTAGAAAATTTAGATAAATAAATAACTTTGGAAATAAAAAGAAAAAAGATGTTGCGTTTCGTGTCTTTGCTATCCCTTACAAAGATAGCTTTTGGGTAGGGAGGATTGAAATCCGGCGAGGAAAGCATAGCGCAAGAAGATAGAAGCTTGTATGGTGAGGAGGAATGAGAAGAGGTATATTAAAGAGATCAACTTAAGGCCATCAGAGAGATTGGTCGATCAGAATGTATGTCAGCTAGAATGGAGAGATCTAGAGACGAGGGGAGAGGGGAGTGGGGAGAGTGCACCGTGCGTGGGGGAGAGGGAAGAGAAGTGAGAGGGTTGATTATATGCATTAGGACACAACAAATTAGATAAGTCTTACACTTATTGAAATGTTATTGACTGGTGTAAAATGGATAAACTCACTCGATCAGCCAGGAGTTTTTTTTCCTCTTTATATGTGTGTGTGATAAAGAACTTTATGATCTCTTGAACTTGCCTATCGTGTGGTAAACATGTATGGGGCCACTAAAATTTGGTGTGAATGGCACTTCAATTCAATATCCACATGAAAAGAAAAACAAGGTCGTGTAGTACTTGGCACTCCAATCGATCTATATATAATTAGAGAGAGAGATATTTCATTATCATGCCAGTTCATAAAATCGATTTGACAATTTATGGGCCATAGTTTTTGGATCCATCTTTCGCGTGGGATTGAATTGAAAATACGTGTAAATACCTCCAAATTAATGAAAAGGTACGTACGTGAACCACCGCCAAAAAGGACATGAACATGAATAATGATGTTACACAAAGGTCGCAACCCCAATATGAAAGTTTTTTTTTTTTCCTACTACTTGAAGAACTCAATGATGTCAAGTTTCGGTGATTTGACACTGCAATTAAAACTAATTAAATTACAGCTTTTGCTAAAGATGTCATGAAGTATGGTAATTTGTGAAGAGTTCAGCAAGTCTTGCATTTTTTTTTATCAGGTACTATAATCTATGGTTCACATTCTAGAATATTGCAAATACCTTTTTTATTTGGTTTTATAGATATGTATGGGAAATGGGAAATTGTTTTTGAGAAAAAATAAGAGAGAGATGAGGTTTAAGTTTGAAGCTCAATATAGGGATGCTGAGAAGTATTATTTGAATACATTTACATCATATATCATTTATATGGTATAATTTAATATGTAAGATTTAAATTTTAAATTTTATCTTTCAAATTAATTTATGTCACGTGTATGGTGTGTAGTATAAAAACTTTTAAATAGAGTTATTCTAGAGATGCTACCATAATAACAAAATATTATAAAAGTATCTACACAAAAGTAAACTCACAAACTGACGTGACTTAATTCATGTAATCTATTTGATTTTCTTTACAATAAAATTAAATTTACAAAATGATATACCACATCAAAGCACGCCAATTTATAAATTTATTTTTATAAAATTCTTTTGCGTTTAAAATATTTCTCAAATATTAATTTATTCAAAATGATGCTTGTCTGGAGAGCTCGGAATAAGTTTACCATGTAAGACTAGGCGCATGCATTGTTGAAAACAAAACCATTATGATCCCTCAATAAATGGGTTCAGTTTAACATGTGGAATATTTTAATAATTGGATGAAGTGTAAATGCATGATTTGAATTAAAGACCTTTACTCTAATATCATATGAAATTATCGCTTGTTTAAAAAGTTCAAGCGAACTAGAATATATAGAATATGAGAAATTCTATTTCCAATCTCCAAATGAGGATTGCATGTAACATTGCACATAGAATATATTATTTATATCCACCAAAGCCATAATCGTAACAAGTGGGTAGATAAAGAATAATAGGCATGAATCATTCCCCTTTAATATCATACTTGCGAAGACTCAAATTCATAACAGATATATATATATATATATATATATATATATATATATATATATATATATATATATATATGCGGCTAAACTAAGTATCCCCTCAGCAATGGTAAAGCGGAACTAGAAAATTGGATTTGGGAGGGGCAAAATTATAAAGTTTTCTTTCGAGGGACAAACTATTTTTTAACAAAATTTAAATTACAACAAATGAGATATTTAATCAATTATTGAAATTATGAATTATTTTATATATTTTTTAAATATATTTCTGAAAGGATTTTTTTTTTTTATTTGGAGGAAGAGGGTTTCAAACTCTAGACTTCTATTTTAAAAATTAAAAATTATATCAATCAGATCATATATCTTTGACTCGGATTTGAAGAATATAGTTAAAACCTCTCAATAATACTAGGCTGTGCTAACCAAATTCACATAAAAATGGGTAAAAACAAAAGGTCCGGGAGGAGCAGTGTAGTGGATGGATCTGATTCAATGTGAGGCTCAAAAAGAAGCATCTTAAAATAGGAATAAGGATATCCCTTTTATTTTTATTTTTTTTGGTAGAGCTTAGACACGCAATTGGGCTTTAAAAAAAGTCATAATTCTCTGACCCCAAACCAAAACTAAGGTGGACCCCTGGCCTCATAAATAGGAATAGTAGTGGGGGGAGACCTATTAAGTCAAGTCCACCAAACAGACACAAATATATATATATATATAATTAAAATTTTTTAAAATAATAATAATTAATTTTTGAAAAAAATAGGAAACTGGACCTATCCCCCCACGCCCCTCCCAAAAAAAAAAAAAAAAGTCCAATACCCAAAAGGCAAAAGTTTGGCAGTTGAAGAATTTCCAGATCGTGTTGTTGTGTGATCTAATGCCCCCCCTAAAGGCTGAAACTTTAAACTACCCCAAATTAAAAGAAAAACTAGTCCCTGTCGGTCCAATTAGCTTCACGGGTTTCTTTGTCCCAAGCCCAATCTCCCTCCCTCTCTCTCCCCCGAGCCTGTCTCTGCAAAACCCTAGATCTCTTCCGGTCCCGGAAACCCCCCCAAGCTCGGGCCACGTCCCGTTCGGGCCTCAGTTCTTTTTGTATTTTAAGGATCTCTCTCGCGGTAAAACACTCTGACCCTAAAGCAATTTCATTTTCTTTGCTTTTTAAATTAATTTGTTATAATATTTTGGGATGACCTTGTTCTTCGTTCTTCTTTGGATGCTTTTGGTTTTTCACCATTTGAATTCTGGTTTTGGAAATTTCATAGCGTATCGTAGCTTAATTCGTTGGTGTTACGAGCTGGAAGAACTGGGTTTTTGCTGATTCCATGGTGGCGATGATCGGGTTCTTTTTACTGATTCTTGGGTTTTATTTGATCCGGGATGAATTTTTATTTTTAAGCCCAGACGATCAAACCCTAGATCTGGACTCCATCAGATTGTAGAAGTATATACCATATTTTAATCCGATCCGTGTGGACTCCATCTGTAGCTTTGATCTTCAGATGGACCTGATCATCTAGGGCAGGTCTAGCTGATGGGGGTCGACTCGTCCGTATTTACTCAGTCGGGTCACGTGTCCTAAGCCCGGCCCATTAGTGAGTCCAGGTTAATCTAGCCATGATTTTAGTGCTGAACGAGCGTTTGTAGTCGGGGACACCAGTGTCAGGCGCTCTAAACGGAAGGAGCACTTATGTTTGTGACATGAATTTGGTTTGCCATAGGCTTTAGCAAGCATAAATGTGGTACATGGTCAGTTTGGATCCTCCCTTCCCTCAATATATTTGACAAATCTGAGTCATCCGTGCATATGGGCCCACATAGGCTCACTGTCCACCACGTTAATACCTTTATATTTTAAGGGAAGTGTAGGAATTTGTATTGAAGGTAGCATGCTTCCTTCTGTCATTGGCTGGTCTGGTATATGCATTAATTTTGGACTTAAAATTTTAAAAACATTGCTAAATTTTGGAGTCATCAAAAGTGTGTTGAAGGGGGAGCATATTTTACCCTCTCTTGTGTACGCAAGTGTGCATGCCTTAGAACTTAGGTATGTCAAACTCAGCAAAAGGCTACGAGAGAGCTGGCTTCATTAATGCTTGTGACAGTTAAAAGGCTTAGGAAAAATTGAAGAAACTAATTGTGCATGGAATTCCTTTGGTGCCACCCTGTGAAAATTTCCTTTGGAAGCTGAAAGAAGAAAAGAAATCAAACAGTTCTCAGTTGCATCCTAGAAAGCTTGTTTTAATCAATTTCGATGGTCCCCTATTTGGTTTGTTTATACTTCTCCTTGGGATCTAATTAGCTTCGTTAACAGTTATGTCTTTTTAATATTGGTTTTTTATTAAAAGAAAATAGAATAGTTATTTGAGAAATGTTTTGGCCACAAAGGAATTTCACAAAAGTAAACTCACAAATTGACGTGGTTTGATATGGTACGTCAGGTTGTAAAGTTACTTTTATTGTAAAGTAGATATAATGTATCATATGAAGCTATGTCAATTTATAAATTTGCTTTTGTGAGATCTCTTTGTGACTGTAGCACTTCTCTAGTTATTTTATGAATTTAAGAAATGGTATAATTTAAGTGCACATGATATATACAGAAGTAATCCTCTAAGGCTATATCATTTAAACATTACAAAAATTACTAGAAAAGGTCAAACTGTAATCTACCCTGCCATCCACTCCTATAAGTTATAACAATCTCAAGGGAAAAGATTATACTTATTTATGCTGGTCCTAACGCCATCAAAAATGTCCCAAGTATTCCCTTCACATGGCACACAATACATGAGACAAAGGGATCGAGCATTGTAGATGTTGTTAATGCAATGCTTTTGCTGGATTGTTTTCCTATATTTGGGGGTGTATAAAGATGGCAGGGGAGTTGATTCCTATATGTTGCACCTGTGGCTGTTTTGATTCATGGACTGGTGCTTTACAATTCTGTATGCATTTGATGGGCACTGTATATTATTAGTTCTAGCTTCTATGTGCCCGGTGCTGATTGGTAAAATGATACGAGTGCCTCATGATTATTTGATTATGTAAAAAAAAAAAAGTTATCTCATTATTGTAGGATTTGATGCTTGTTCAGATAATATTATTCCAAAATTGTCATATCTCTACCAAAATTTCATTTTTGTTCTCAATGATTGATCAGTTTTTTAGCTTTTGATTAATGTTGTAATGGTGTGAGTTTTTGTATGTTAATCTAAAGTCGAAGGTAACCAGATGGCATCTTTAAATTCTTGGTGATTTGACTAATACCTCTGCAATTACATTGCTTTGCTTGTCGAAAATTACAAGCCCATTATCCTAGTGCCTGTCTTCCTGTTTGAGGATTTTGGCATCATAATGAAGACTGAAACTATTCAAGTTGTTTCCGCCTTGTGATATCTTTAGTTTACATCTCTTGAATGAGTTATCTTAAATGCAGTTTTTGTTCTTAAATCCATTTTTCACCATCAATTGTAGCTCTTACATGAAGTTCACTGTCCGTGAAACACTTTGTCTGCTGTGTGCATGGGAGTTCTTTCTTTCTTGGTACTTGTTTTCCACTGTTCTTTGGATGGCTGTGATTAATTTGGAGTTCCATATATTGTATCGGCTATCCTTTACTATGCTTTACTATTATTCTCTGAGCAATAGACTCGTATTGATGGTTTCCTCAGTGTTCCATATTAGCTTGTTTCCTTTTTTTAATATTTGGGCATTATCTTCCTATCCGTTTTTCTATCCATTATTATTTTTTGGCTTCCTGCATAAAAAATATGCTTTTCAAACCCAGCTTGTCTAATTTTGCACCCAATAGTTCTTGTGTATAATTAAGCATTAATACTATCATTATGCCCTAAACTAATTTTGTTTTAATTGCAACTAACCTTTCTTTAATATTTATGTGTAGCTGATCGTAGAAATTAATTTTTTCTATGGCAACCCTTGATGAGGAGAAGTTGGCAAAGCCAGATGCGCACAAGATTGGAAATTCACATGAGCATGCGGTGGAAACCCCTGATGAGGTTGCATTGGGAACCCCAGAAGAGCACACCATGGGAACCTCAAATGAGCACACCATGGAAACCCTGAATGAGAACACCATGGAAACCCCAAATAATCACACAATGGGAACCCCGACTGAGCACACCACGAAAACCCCGAATAATCACAAGAGGGAAACCCCAAATGAGCACACAACAGAAACCATATCTGAGCAAATGGTGGCAACCCCGGATGAGCAAATGGCTGCACCCCGGATGAGCAAATGGTGGCACCCCCGGATGAGCAAATGGTGGCACCCCCGGATGAGCAAACAATGGCACCCCAAGATGAGCAAACGATGGCACCCCAAGATGAGCAAAAGATGGCCCACCAGACGTGCACATGATGGCCCCACCAGATGAGCACGCAATGGCAGTCCCAGATGAGCACGCAATGGAAGTCCCAAATGACCATGCAATGGAAGTCCCAGATGACCATGCAATGGAAGTCACAGATGACCATGCAATGGCAATCTCGGATGTGCACGCTCTGGCAATCTCGGATGAGCACGCTCTGGCAATCTCGGATGAGCAAGCTCTGGCAATCTCGGATGAGCACGCTCTGGCAATCTCAGATGAGCACGCTCTGGCAATCTCAGATGAGCACGCTCTGGCAGATGAGCACGCTTTGGCAATCTCGGATGAGCACGCTTTGGCAATCTCCTATGAGCATTCAGTGCCAACCCCAGATAACAAAAGGATGACTCCAGAAGTGAACCATGAGCTGCCAAATTCAGAAACACAACCTAACAAGAGAAGGAAGAAAAAGTCCATAGTATGGGAGCACTTCACCATAGAAGCTATTAGTCCTGGATGTAGACGGGCACAATGCAAGCAATGCAAGCAAAGTTTTGCATACAGTACAGGTTCTAAAGTTGCTGGAACCAGCCACCTGAAACGCCACATTGCCAAGGGGACCTGCACAGCACTTCTACGTAGCCAGGGGCAGAATCAGTCAACACCATATACCCCACGTTCAAGGATGGGAGGAACTGGCAGTGCAACTGATGCACCAAAACGACGTTACAGAACTCCTGGCTCACCCTACATTATGTTTGATCAGGATCGTTGCCGCAATGAGATTGCTAGGATGATAATCATGCATGACTACCCCCTTCACATGGTTGAACATCCGGGGTTTATAGCTTTCGTCCAGAATCTTCAGCCCCATTTCAACATGGTGAGTTTCAATACTATCCAAGGGGATTGTGTTGCAACTTACTTGATGGAAAAGCAAAACCTAATAAAGTTTATCGAGGGCATTCCTGGGCGCATTTGCCTTACACTGGATATGTGGACTTCGAGCCAAACAGTAGGTTATGTGTTTATAACTGGACACTTCATTGATAGTGATTGGAAGTTGCACAGGCGGGTTCTCAATGTCATAATGGAACCATATCCTGATTTGGACACTGCCCTTAGTCATGCTGTTGCTGCTTGCCTTTCTGATTGGAGTTTGGAGAGCAAGTTATTTTCTCTAACTTTTAATCAGCCGCTAAGTGAAGCTGCTCTTGAGAATCTTAGGCCTCTTCTTGCCATTAAGAACCCTCTAATCCTCAATGGTCAATTATTAGTTTGTAATTGCATTGCACACACTTTGAGCAGCATGGCAAAAGATGTACTAGGGGCAGGGCAAGGAATAATCAAGAAAATCCGGGATAGTGTTAAGTATGTGAAGACATCAGAAGCCCATGAGGAAAAGTTTCTCGATCTCAAGCAACAGCTTCAAGTTCCCAGTGAAAGGAGTCTATCTCTTGATGATCAGACCCAATGGAATACAACCTATCAAATGCTGGTGGCTGCTTCTGAGTCAAAGGAAGTGTTTTCTTGTTTGGATACTTCTGATCCTGATTACAAGGATGCCCCATCAATGGAAGATTGGAAGCATGTTGAGACTCTCTGTACATACTTGAAACTTCTCTTTGACGCAGCAAACATCCTGACCTTCACAACTAACCCAGCTGCAATTACATTCTTTCACGAATTGTGGAAGATTCACACAGAACTAGCTCGTGCTGTTGCAAGTGAGGATCCCTTCATCAGCAACCTCACTAAAATGATGCTAGAAAAAGTTGAAAAATACTGGAAAGATAGCAGCCTGGTTTTGGCAATTGCAGTGGTCATGGATCCACGTTTTAAGATGAAGCTTGTGGAGTTCAGTTTCTCAAAAGTCTATGGCGAAGAAGCCCCCACATATATTAACATTGTCAATGATGGAATTCATGAGCTCTTTCATGAATATTTGACACTTCCTTTGCCTCTAACGCCAACTTACGCCGAAGAAGGAAATGGCGGAAGCAATATTAAGATGGAGGATTCCCAGGGAGGAAATCTTCTGTCTGATCATGGACTCACAGATTTTGATGTTTATATTATGGAGACTACAAGCCAACAGATGAAGTCAGAGCTGGATCAGTATTTGGAAGAGTCTTTATTGCCTCGTGTGCAGGAGTTCGATGTGTTAGGCTGGTGGAAGCTAAACAAGATGAAATACCCTACACTTTCAAAGATGGCTCGTGATATTTTGTCTATTCCAGTGTCTACTGCTGGTCCTGACTCTGTATTTGATATAACAGGCAAGGAGATGGATCGATATAGGAGTTCTCTACGACCAGAGACAGTGGAAGCACTTATATGTGCTAAGGATTGGATGCAGTACGGCTCAACAGAAGCTTCAAACGCACTTGTAAGAATGGAATATTAGATTCTAGGTTTAGATTTCTTCTATGATGGTACTTAACTGGGGAGACTCTTCTTACTCAGCTTTTTTCTTCGAACATTTTTGTTTATGATTGTAGTTATTCTGAAGTACTTACTGTCTTTGTAAACTGGTCGATCGGTGAAACCCTTTTTCTGTTGCTATTTAGATTTTTAGATGTCCATTCTATTGTAACATGTCATTTTTTGTAAAGTTTTGCTTCTTTTTTTCCTATTGCATATGGTGGATATTTGTTCCGTTCGAGAAATGTTATATCTACAAAGGATTTTATAAAACTTAAATTTATAAATTGGCGTATTTTGATGAGACATATTCGGATTTACTTTTTAGTAAAATGAACTTTATAAATTTACTCTAATGAGATTCTTTTGTGGATTAAACACTTCTATTTATATACCATGAGCTTCAGATAAGGGCTTTCTTCCTGTCCAAAAAAAAAAAATTGTGCACCATTACTGGCTGTAATTGGTCAAGATTTTTACAGGAGTAGATTGAAGCTATATTGGTAATCCTAACCTAAGCTATCCGAAAACCCAGAAAGAGAGAGGAGGAGATATTCGTAATAATAATCTCCGATTATTATGTCTGATTATTTTAATAAAAATACACAATGTTAGATTTTGGTCAAAACCTTCAACCCGGACTTTTCCCTCTTCGCCCCAAGCATGATAAAACAGAGGATCCACGTTAAGCAAAAGAAAGAAACTTTATTTAGATTTCTTTCCCTCCAACCTTACACTATCTCATCGACCCAAATTACAACGTTTAGAACTTACAGATACAATAGACAAGATGATAGATCCCTCTCCTAACAATCCCCAATTCCACCAACATTTTCCTTCCACCTCCTACCTAACCTAGGACGAATAAATGTTCATAACTCAACCTCCACAACATGAACCTTCTGACCCTCCACAGGCAAGCGATCCAAGCTCAAAGTCACTAACCCCGAATCCGTATTGTACACAAAATCAACCACATTCGAATTCACAGTGCACCTCCTTGGCCTGACCGAAGAATATGCACCAAATTTGCCACACCCTTTAACCTCCATGTGAACGAGCCCCACCAACTCTGAACTCTTGTTCTCCACCTTCACTCCAGGTACACCATTCCCTTCTCCTTCATATCTGCTTTCTAGTTCCAACAACTTGACCCCGTCTTTCACCTCGTATCTAAGCCTTTCTATGGCTCCTCCAGCATTGAACATGTCGACAAGTCCCACAGGAGCAAAATCGAACCTGGTAATAAAATCTTGATGGGTGTGACGGTGAATATGTTGTGCTCGAGGACCTTGAGGGATACAGGCATGGCTGCATTGTAAGGAAGGGTAATGAGCTCACCAGTGTTGTGACAGTAGAAAGCACAAGCACCATTCCAATGGGTGTCAATGGTGGCCTCAGCTATGAGATGGACATCACGGCCCCTAATAGAGATAGTTATGGCCTCTGAGTTGGTTTGGTGGAAGGTGTTCTTTCTTTCGGCGCTGTTCCATGCTGCGCCTTGGCAGTTGTACACGCCCAGGACTCCGGTGTACTTGTTCATGTTCCATATCTTTAACAAGCTGAAACAAACTTATGTTAGTAAGAACAATACTTACCATAATAGACAGGGAATATAGATGGCTGAAATTTTTTGACAAGAAAATATTATAACAATAGATTTAGTAAAGACGTGCTGCATAATTGTATCCTCGGACTCTCATCTAGATTGGTAAATGGGTGCTAATGCTTCATCAACTATTGATGGTTAAGATTTGCAAGATTAGTTTACAAGAATTTACCATGCTGACAACATGCAACATAGTCCAATCCGGTTAAAATCTAACTCATGTCTTCAAAACTAGTCTAAAACGCTAAACTAGCTTTGTTATGTTCCGAAGACCCCATCCAAACAATATCTATCGAGTTCGATTACTGCTGGGGCAAAAATGTTCTTATACCTAACACCATCACGGGCTGGATCAGTGAATAAACAATCTTTGGTTGGCCGACCAGGCAAGCGAGCTCGAAGGATAGAACCATCAGGCAGCACCAGCTTCTTCAAGAGCTCAAAATTATGTTTCCCCGGCGCATCACTGTTCCAAAAAAGGAAATAAACCAGACACGTGCCGTTATTAGCCTATTGATGATCAAAACACATTACAAAAAAATCAAGTAGTTAGCTAATCATGTTGTTGTAGAGATATAAGATATGCTACCTGACGTAAATGGGCCCACCGCTGATTGCCCTGGCTGATCCGTGGTATTCGGCAGCTGGATGGAGGGAGTGGAACATGTCCCAATCCGGCTGCATGAACTCTCCCAAGAAAACACTGTTGAATGCCACCGCTGCTATGTGAATGGTGTGCGATGTAGGGTCTCGTGGGTAGAAGTCATCTGATGCTCTCACCACAGCCGTTTGTTTCGAGCTGTTCCATTCCACCACGCATCACATAGAGTCTCCCAAATCATACTAAAATTCAAACTCTGATTTTCTGCTTTCATAGAAAGTAAAAAGGGCCATAATAATAAGGGTGAAAAAGTAAACTTACCAATAAAGAGCATCAGTATTGTGGCTCATGCAAGCAATGCAGCCATTATCAGGAAAGTTTCGAGAAACGGAGGCGTCAAGGGCCTGGTGATATTGCCTGGTCAGCTCGACCCTGCCACCAAGCCCTGCACCCAGTGTCTCCAATATGCACTGCACATCCACCTTCACTCCATCGATGCCCGCAGACGCCAAGTAACTGTGCAACTCTTGGTAGAACTTGTACACATGCATCGGATTCACCAGGCCCAATCCCTGCACGGCCAGCACATCTGTCTTCCAGCCGGGCTCGTTCTCCGCCACACCCTTCGACACCACCGGATACTTCATCGTCGACCCGTATTGCTCCATCTCCTTAACCCCAGGCCAGACCCCGCCCCAGTACCCGGTAATAGCGTGCCACACGTACACGTGCTTCAACCCGTGTTTCTCTTTCGCTATTTTCACGATGTTCTTAATCCCCGCCGTCGGGTTGTCTATGCTCTGGAACTTTGAGTTTTCTTTGATTCCCGTCAGCCTAAGCAACGGCTGCTGCTCCTTCTCGCTCTCGTTCCCGTCTTGTGGGTCGCCGCTAACCGATTGCCATCCGTCGTCAATGATGACAAACTTCGGCGGGGTTCCACCGGTGGCGAGAGATGAGAGCCCGGCCTCAACACCTTCTTGGGTCACCTCCTGGTAAAATGCGTCCCAGGTGCACCACCCGAAGTAGTCGACGATTCCGGGCAGTTTCTTCTCATGCCGTTGCCGGAAAGTCTTCAGATGCGATTTCACAGCCCCGAGAGCGTCGGTGATCGTGCCGAAAGGATCGGTCCCCGAGCTGATGAACAAAGAGTGCGTAAAAGACGACGCCTTGGTGTCCGTGTCGCCGCTCTCTAGACAGAGCTCGAGCTTGTCTTGTGCATTTCCCTGTAAGCAAGCCCGGAAAGAGCCTTCGATTAAAGGAAGGAAGACCGTGTACACGATCTGGTTTTCTTCGTTTCCGTCGTCCGGTTCGACGTGGGACCCATTTTTGGTTTCGACCAGTAGGAACTGCGTCTCCAGGGGGATGTCCCTTCCTTTATCGCCCATTTTCTGGGCCATCCACCATAACTTGAACCTAAAGCATGCCATGAACCGGACCTCACGCAGGGATCCGAGCGGGACCACGTGCCGGCTGTTGTCCTCGTCGAAAATCGCTCCGAGAAAGACCCCCTCCACAGGACCAGAAGCCGAGCCCGAGCCGGACGTGGCGATCACATTTTCCGGTACTCCCGTCAGGATCGTTCGGTCTTTCACGATGAGCTTCCGGTCGGCGATCCGAACCGCCGGTTTGATCGTCATTGCTTCTTCTTCTTCCTCCTTTGCCTCCTTCTGCCCTCCTTCCTTGTAATTCTTTCTGTACGGGGTGCTCGGCTCGCTTCTCTGCAATTACCAAAAATAAAAATTAACGCACATCAGATTTAATTACGAAAATCCAGCACGAGAATCTGAAATGTGAGTTATTATATCTACCTTAAAAGCCAATAGCGGAAGTACCCGATTCGAGTTCCAACTGCGAAATCCAAAACATGCAGAAATCAACCAAACCTCGTCAGCAATTGAAACGAAAAGAAAAAGAAATTCCTTCAATTTCTCGGGAACCAAACAGGGAGAATCGACGAAATAAAATCGTAAATGGAATTGTACCAGAACTAGAGCTTCGCTTGATCAGTGCCTCTGAAAAGCGAAGAGAGTAATGTGAATGAAAGAGAGGTCTGGTATTTATAGCCATAGATCCAGCACTGTAACAAAAATTGGACACCATTGTTTTCTATTCTCAAAATGTTCCTTCTCAGCCTCGGCCTCGTCGTCGTGTTCTCTAGAGGTACTTCGCTTTGCTCTCGACTTATCCAACGGCAATAAAGTATCCGCCATGTGTTGGTAGTTCAAACTTGACGGTGGATATGATTTCCACATCGGATCCACGTCTTACCAATCAAGAAACTCGGATGTGGGGTGTATTGCAACAAACGAGGGTTTACGAACATTTTCATGGAGTCGACGCCTTAGATCGACGCGTGTAAAATAACAATTTTGTTCCGGTTGAGTAGGTATACGTGTCGGATCAGTGTTGAGGGCGCACGTACAGAGCATGGTACTGGTAGTGCGTGGGAGATGTTTCTCCAAAAAAAACGAAAAGTGCTTATCTGTGTCCACGTACCCAGCTTTTGACGTCTTTCCATCATTCACCAAACTTGAAACGGAAGTACTATTGGACTTTTACGCGCTTCAAAAGTTTACGCAACGCGTAGCTTCCCCACCCTTTTTTTTATTTTCTTTAATTAAACACGCGTAGCTTCCCCCTAGGACCTAAGCCAACATAAATTATCCAGAAGATATAAATAGCGAGTCTTGCTTGATACAAGAGATTTCGTGCACTAAATAAAATAAAATAAAAAATTTAAGAGAATAAAAAAATTTAATATTTTATAAAAATTATTTTCATTTTTAATTTATATTGTTTTATTAAACGAATATCTTACATGTTAATATTAATAAGTAATTTAGTGGGTGAATTCACTTGCAATAAAACTTTTACATAAATAAATATGACAACTTCTCATAACGCGTAGCATCCCATTTCATCTTTAAATAATTTTTAAAACTTTTTGTAATTTTTTAATTATTATTTAAATACAAAATTAATATTATTTTAATATATTTTAAAATAAAAACTTTATGAAAAATTTTAATTTTATATTATTTTTATTCAATTTTTTTCTTTTTCTTTTTTTAAAACCTAATAAAATATCTTCACTTAAATCATTTCTTTATAATTTACAAAATTTTGAAATACTCCTAATATCCAAATATGGCATTAAACAATAAATTAATGTGACAGTTTCTTAACTTTTTTTAAGAACATATATGATTGTTAAAACAAAATATAATCGTTTGTTATATAGTAAATAATAAAAGGAAAATGTCTGTGTTGTGAGAAAGCTGGTTCTGACAATTTTTTTTTTTTTCTTTACATTAAGTTAGTGTTTTTTAATAATATTATGATTTTTTAAAAATCTTTAAAATGACTAAAAAATACATTGAAAACTAAAAAAAAAAAAACCAAATAGCCTTCTCGAAAACTGTTCAAGATTTCTCATTGATTTTAGCATGGCAATATCATTTTTTATGTTAAGGTGAACTTAAAATTTGTCGATTTTCATGTTGATAGATAAATAGGATGTCTTTGAATTATTTACTCGAATTGTAAGAAATAAATTTTAGAAAAACCTAATGTAATTCGTTTCCTAATATTTATTGTTTATCGTGTGCCTTTAAAAAATAAGTTACATATTTTAAATAAAAATTACATACTACTTTCACATCTCTTTAATATCCACTGATAATTCAGACGAAAAAAAAAAAAAAACTCTGGATTTTCTTAAAAAAAAAACTCTGGATTTTACAACATCTTTTTTTTTAAATTTTTTTATGTTACTGCCATTTTAAAAATCAACCGATCCATGAATTATTGCAATGTCATTATTGTAGTTTGGGAAGCATGATTATGCCGAATTATTATATAAGTAAAAGTGTCTCTACAGCCACACATGGGGATCCTAGTGGTGCATTTCTTTCATGTATTTTTTTAATATTTTTAAATATTTTTTTAAAAAAATTCATAATATTATTAAAAACTACTTCTTTAATTATTAAATAAAAAAAATCACAATCGGGAGCCCATGAGTGGGTTTAGTATTTCAGTATACGTAATGTTATCTGTAATTATAGATTATGTAAGCATAACATATTTATTTTAAAAAAGAATAGGATCTCATATTTATTTATTTTTTTAAAAAAAATTAGTACGCGGTGCTTCCTAATTTTATGATTATAAATATTATTACTGTTCGACATTTATTTTTGACCAAAATTTATATTTTTTTAAAAATTTTCACGTTTCGTTATTTTATATGGATAAAAACTAGTATCATGTCAACTTCAAAAGTGAGTAAAAAAAAAAAATGTTAAAAGTATCTCAAATTATCAGTGAGTTGTTATGAAATAATTTATAAATAATAATAAAATAATAGTGAATAAATTCTTAATGGTAATAAATTATGAGAAATGATAGTTACAGTCGTGAGTGTGCAAGCGTAATCACTTTGAAAAAAAATGAATAAATACGAGATCTCTCATAAAAAAAAATTAATTTTTTAATAATAAATTCTATTATTTTTCAAAATGACTGTACGGTACTTACGTACTTCATAACTGCATGTAACATTATTTATAAATTATTTGTAAATAATAATTAACTGTTAATAAATAATAATAAAATACTTTTACACAACATATCCTAAGCCAGAGTTTTCCTAACGAAATTAGCAAATGATAGTTTTATTTTTCTAAATTCTGGTTTATAGATTAGGCGAATGAGGGTATCTTTGTATTCATAGATATCAATTATCATGATTAACAACTACTTTTATCGTCGGATAACTCATGATGTTCGTATAGCTTTATCAGCTAAATTGCTATAGCTAGCCAACTTTGACAATCAACTAAAATCCTGATTTAAAAATAAAAAACGTGTTTTGTGCCTATCTCGTGGATAGAAAATAAAATAAAAAATAGAGGAAAAGAAGAGAGAGAATTTGAGAGCTAAATTTTTATTATTCTCATTTGTTAATGAATACAATATATATATGCCTATTTATAGTGAAATTATACAGGGATAAAATACGATAAATATTTTAATTATTACAAAAATAAAATTAAAGATAATATAAAATCACATGGTAAAACGTTTTTTTCCATAAAACAGCATGGCATGGACTTTTTGTCAATTAACAGTTCTTTTAAAAATAATATTAAATACAATTTTAAAATATATAAATCTCGCACTCTTTTTAAAATAAAAATAAAGTTTACTATTAAGAAATATATATATATTTTATATAAATCTTAAATTTATTCACTTTTTTTTCAAGGAAAGCTTGCATAACTTACACACTAAGCCTACAAATACAGTTTTTCAAAATGAAATAGAGTAAATGACAGTATATATTAGGGTCTTGCTGGGATATCGAGAAAATGCATCGAAATGTATACCGATGAATGTTTTTTATTTTTTATTTTTAAAGCATACGTGTGTATTTTTTTTAAATACTAAAAACAATACATAAAACTGCTTAAAAAAAAAAAAACTGATTGGTACATTTTTTTTAATACACTTTATTGGTATACAAAGTATTTTCTTATAAAGTAGTAACGCTAGCTATGTATGGTCATGGAGTATGTGTGTATCGCTTAATTATTTTGAAAAAGAGTAGAGTTTACTATTAAAAAATGATATTTACAGTCGTGAAATATGCAAGTGTCACGTAATTTCTTTAAAAAAGCAAGTAAATACAAAATCCAAATGAAAAAAAAAATTAATCTTTTAATAATAGACCTCACTTATTTTCAAAAGAATTACATGACGTTTGCATACTCTACGATTGTATATAACTGCCTGGTTGGGTTACACAATCAGGGGCAGAATTGTGTTGTAGATTGGGGGTGGTAAGGTTTAAAAATTAGTCTTATATATATTATATAATTATAATTTTAAGTATAAATATTCTTAAAATATTTAAGATTGCCTCTCAACATTCAGACACATAGTATATCACTCAAATATTTTTAAATCTAATAACATAATAGCCGTGATTTGACATATCTATCTCTTTTTTTTTTTTTTTTGAAATCATATCTATCTCTCTTTATTTGCTTTTAGTGTGCATTGTGCGGTTTGTTTAATTTCATATCAATGATATCATATAAGTTTTTCTTGTCTTTCTAAGTTTACATAGTTACATGATATTTTATTTTTTATTTCCCTTATCTGGGTCATTCTCGGCTTCATTGAGTTTCTTGCCTATCACCTGTACATAATCTTCCTTTACAACCTTTGAGATATTTTTAATCACATATTAATCAGTTAATAGTTAGAAGTTTTAAGAGAGTTTGTCTAATAATTAAAACAAATCTGGAAGATTCTTGCACATGGGGGAGGCAACAGATTTATCTAGCTAGATGATTAATGAGACGTTTCTAGAGAGATGGAGAGAGTATGTGAAGAATTTGTTTTCTTTTGTGAAGAATTTATTAATTATTCACTTTTTTTTTGTTCACTTATTAATAATAATACAATTATACAATAAAAATCTAACAACTTTTATATTATTTGATAATTTTTTAGGTTTATTCTTGATCTATAAATTTTTCTTAAAGTTTAGAAAAATATGAGTAAATCGAAAACAATTGTATAATTTTATGAAGTATAATTATTAATTTTTATATAGTCACGTGCAAAAAGTACATATTATTTATGCTGACACATACTGCACTCTTCGTCGATCGCCTCCCAAATCACAAATCCTAGTTTCGCCCTTGTACACAGTTCAAACTATCTCATCTCATCTCATATAATTATTACAATTTTTTCAAACTCTCACGTAAAATATAATAAATAATTCAAAATTTTCAAATTTTAAAATTTTAAAATAAAAATTATATTAAAAAATTATACATTGTAATAATATTTTATTTAATTTTCAATTTTTATCTCGTATCATCTGATAAATAAACGAGTTCCATCTCTTTCAATTTGTTAAGAAAAGAAAAATTTTTCTGTACACGATGAATCAATCAAGTTGTATTGTATAATCTTGTATTTGGATATCTCTTTATATATAAAAGAGCCTATCTAACGGAAATTCTTGTTTTAACGGAGCTACAGTATTTCCGTTAACTTTTCGTTAAATCAGTGTTAAAGCAAAAAGAACGTCGCTTCCGTCTTCTCTATTTTTCCGCATATTCTCATTCGTTTCTCTCTCCAAAACCAAACTCATTTCCTTCTCTGTCTCTTCGTCTTCTCTCTTCTTTGAGTCTTCTCTCTTCTCTTCGTCTTCATGTTTGCGTCTTTAGATTTGTTTTCTACGACGTTGGTTTTTTGGTTTTTTGCATGTCGTGGTAAATGTTTCCAAACCAAGGTCATCGCCTCCCAATCTCCTCAATTGCGCCTTAGATGCTGCGGATTTGGACCCACTGCATCTCAATACTCATTTCTCCAACAAAAACCAAAGCCCATAGAGAGAGAGAGAGAGAGAATGCGAGGCTTCCGACTGTATTCCTTAGGTTCGACGAAAACCACCTCTCCACGATTGACCGCAGCTAGCTCGAGAAAAACTCTGCTGGCTGGATTTCTTGTTGGCCTTTTTTGGCACCTCGTGTTTCGCATTTGATCATGTTTTGGGTTTGGATTTTCACAGTTTCTGTTGGATTTGTGTTTTGTGCATTTGGGTTCGTCTGGATGGTTTTGCATTTTAGGGTTTTTGGGTTCAATTTCTTTGATTTTTTTAATCATTTAAAGCTTTATTTACTTTATTTTTCCGACATCTGAATCCAAGGTTTATTGATTTTTTGGTTTTCAAGGTTGCCAATTTTTGCCCATGTTTGACCGAGTGTAGTGAGACAGAAAAAATAAATCTCAGAGAAGAGTTTTTTCAAAGCGAATGTCTGAAAAGAGGAGTTTTAATTGGATTGTATTGAAGCGACAATTTGAGATTCTGTGAAAGGGATCGTTTGTTGATTTTTTTCCTATGCGTGTTGAGAAGAGAGGGAATTAAAGTGTGATGGTGTCATCTCTCCTGCAAAAGAAATGAGTTTCTTCTAGAATTCGCCGTGCCATCGGTGCGACAACGATGTGGAGGCCAGAGCAAGCCGCTCTAGTGTCAGCATGAACAATGGCGATGAATCGTCTTTGGATCCTTTCGATATTACCAACACCAAGAATGTCACAATAGAGCGACTTCGTCGTTGGAGGGTACGTTTTTCCTTTTCAATCCTCTTTTTCTCTCTGTTTTTACTTTTCATTTTGTTCCCCCTAAATTGTCTGTTCATCAAGATGTTTTGATTATGTTTTCTGCTTTGGTGGGTTCTTGATCTTTTTGTTCTGCATTTCTATTTCTTTCAACTATCCAGGTGGTGTTTAAGAACAAAATGTGTTAAATGTCTCTCGTCAATTTCATTACATCTTGGACTTGAAATGGGAAGCAGAGAGGAAGCAAAGTATAAGGACTTACAAAGCGCATGTTCAAGCCAAACAAGTAATATACTTTCTTGTACCTGATTTTTTGGGCACTCTGATGACTTAACAAAAAGAAAAAAAAAAGTTTCTTGTGCACTCTTTATAGCTTAAATGTATTTTCTAATTCATGAAATTGGAAATATTAGGCTGCATATCGTTTCACGGCAGCTGGAGCACAAGAAAATGGTACTTCTGCATTTGTTCTTTCTTGTGAAGATCATTTCCATGTCATTCTGGATTTTAGAACTATCTCGCTCTATTGTCCTTCTGTTGTTATGTCATTTGTGCTTGTGGATAGGAATCTTCAATGTTGTTGTTTTTTTTTTTTTTTTTTGTGTTTGTGTTTGAGATCTACTGTCACATAAAATATTATATTTTTATGTCTAATTTTTCCTCCTTTTCTAGGAACTTTTAAGTGATCCATCTTGGTTTCTTTAGGGATGGTAGCAGCTCTTACCAATGAGAGTGCTACTAGCAAATCTATATATTTTGCACATTGTACATCGGAGATGATATTCATTACCCATTTGTTGGCCGAAGAAACAGAGAAGTTTGCAGGGCCTTTGCTAGCTGATACTTATGTAACCTTGTTAAAAGGTCGTAATGCATGATATGGCCAAATGTCACCAATTTGGGTTTTGACTTATTACTTTCTTTTGAACCCATATAAGATCCTTTCACTTCAAACTCTACAATTCTAGACCATTTATTATGTGGCACACTTTAGGGTGAGTTTGGGAGCAACCTGAGGCATGACTAATTGTTTTCTAGGTTTAATGAAGATATGATCTTACAAGAAGCAAAACATAATTTAAAAGAAGTAATGTTAATTCAGACTCCCACACCCCAACAAGATATTCTTAAAGCAAAACCATCAAAATGAACAACCCCCCATTAACAGAAATTCAGAATATTAACATGAAAGTCATGTCAATGTATACTCCCCACGAGCTGGTTTTCTACCATGACCACTAGAAGTTCTTTATTTTTATTTTATTTTTCTGTAGAGTCACCAAAACAACAATCCTGATATGTCTCCACTTCTTGTAGTGAGGCAATGAAAATCATAAAGCAAGAAATTTCTTTATTACATTCATCTGTATCATCATCCATTCTAGCTAGGTGAAGTGCAAGAAATAACACGTACGATCAGAGACTAGTGGCTTGCTTTCTTCTTAGTAAAACATAAACTCTTAGAAACAAATGGGAGACACGATAATTCCAAATCTGCCCTATTATGTTCGAGGGTGTCTCTGCGGTGGAAGCCTTTTATGAACTTCTGAATTAGTCTAGCCTAAATGTGTTGCATCCTGAAGGAAACAAGCATGTAGCTCCTGTAAAGCTTTGCCCATCTTAAAGGCACTCTATAAAATACTGATCTCAAGATAAATTTCTTGCAACTCTTAAAATCTCGTCCATGATTTTAACCTTCAATTGGCATGTTACTAATCATTGAACCCGAGTTGTCGCAGATGGCACATGAAAGCAAACTAGGCATGAGCAATAACAAAACAGGGTCATGTTTCTTCTGTTCACTTTACACTAAACTGAAGACTTCAAATTAAATATCTACCATGAATAAGAGCCACACTAACCATATTATTATGCTGGCTCACATATGAAGTAGGCCTAGACTTTGTTGAAAATTACAAATTTAATTCAAATATTGCTGTCAAATTTTCATTGTTTCGGATCTAAAGGTGAAGTATAGGTTGTTCTTCTTTCTCCTTTTCCTTTTAAATATTCACCAACTCATAATCTATTACTCACAAGCATTGTTAAATTTATGCATAGAGGCTTCTGGGTTTTAGAACTATGGGATATCTTAGATCCTTCTATTTGCACGTTGGTCCTCGCCTAGTATGCATATGAATTACAGATATTCCTCTTTCAGTCAAGATCCGGAGGCCAGAGCAACGTATCGTGCGGCTCGAAACACGTACGAAATGATAAAGATAAGAGACAACGAAGAAGTAGAAAAGTCGTATGGCTCACTCTCTCATCTCTAGGATTAGCTGATGTGGCAGACAAATTTATAGAATAATATTATATATAATCATAAAATAAATAAATATTATATAGTCACTCTTTTATTATTAAAAAATTAATTTTTTTTAATCTCATTTTGTATTTGTTTTTTATAAATGATTGCATATGCATTCACTATCATTTCTCATTTGCAGGACACCGCGTCACATAAAAGACCAATTTTGTTCCAGCTTGATTAACTGCATACGTGTCCTTAATTTCCGTTCAAGCACCTAAATAACCGGACAATTATTGCCTAATATTCTTATACACTGCTATTACATTTCCAACGTGACCCAACAGCAGAATGACACGTGCATTCAGCAAGCCAAGATGCTTGGTCAAAATGGGATAAAGCCAAAATAAGCAGGCGTGAAGGACATTATTTGTGTGTAATATGCTCTATAAAGAAAAATTCTAAATAATCTGAGAAGAAATCACGTTTAGGATTCCTAGGCATTTTGTCGTCAAGTAAACGCCAGAGAACATTGGCAAACGTGGAATAGATGTTTGTATTTTTTTTCTATTGTTTAAACAAATCATATATATATATAAAGAAATATAAGCAATAAGTTGATGTTATAATATTAAATAATTTTTTTTATCAGTTATTATTCACCAGTCTACATCTCACATGATATCTTATAAAAAATACTCTATGTTTTATAAAAAAAATTATCAAATATAAGATATGAAGATGAATAATTATTAATGACTGATGTATAATAAAACTCTATAATATTTTGACTAACTTTTATTTATGCTATTGGCCAAATTTGAGGGTTTTAAAAAGAAGAAAAATAGATATATAAAGTAAATTTTACAACACTTATTATTACCAGTATAACTATTTTAAATAATATTAAATGAACCAAAAATATTATAAAATCACTATATACGTCTCTCTCACTTGAGAGTTTTAAATTCGGACAAGAGTTTTAAAAACTTTTTTTTTGTAATATTTAACCCTATCGGTGTAGAATCTTTGAATAGTGTAAGCCTCACATTAACATTTAATATTACCTTAAATTCTTTATTATTTTTTCTATTAAATTGAATAACATAATTAAAAGAAGAAAGTCATACTATGCCTCTTAATTTATATCATTCATTATGCCATCTCAATTGTGGTGAAACATGGCTTATTAAAAAAAAAAATTTAAACACAAGCATAAAAGGGTAGGAGGAATTTAAGATTTTAATCTTCATATTTTTGTATTCTCGGGAGTAATTTTGTTTTGAATATATATTTTTAAAATTTTTTTAATAAGCCACTTGGCACCACATTGTTGTGCCATATTAAGAGGGTAAAGTGAGTGGTATAAATTATGAGACATAATAGCATTATTCATTCTATTAATTTTAGAGTAATGCTAGATACAGACTTACAGTCTTAGAATGTACAAGCTATACGCATTCTCTTTAAAAAAGTGGGATCCATTATTAAAAAAATAATTTTTTATGTGTATTTCAGATTTATCTACTTATTTCAAAGAGATTGCGTGAAGCTTGTACATTCTATTATTACAAATATAATTTCTCTTTGTTTTAGTTGTAATAATATGATATTATTTGCACGATATACAAGCAAAATATAATTACAAATAAAATGAGAGTAGAGTTTTAAGTATAACATTTGTAGATATTTATTTAATGTAGGACAAATGATCTTTGCATATACTTTTAAGGGAGTTGGGTTCTAGAGACATGCCTCTAAAATGTTTTCAAACAAACTTCCCAAAAAAAGGTGGTTAAGTGATCAAAACAACTTTAACATCTTGATTCTTAACATTGTTTTTTAGTTTACCATTTCAATTCTCAACATTGTTGAAGAAAAAGGGAGGCAATTATTTCCGACATGAATGAATATGATAGAGCGGTTGACGTGTTCTCTTTATTTTTTTAAAATGATTATCGAGTCAAAAAGTTAATCAGGAATGCAACTCATTGATGCATTGAAACGAAAAAAGAAGAATGCAAAAAAAAAAAAAAAAAAAAAAAAAAAAAAAAGGAAGGTAAGTGTGCAAGACTTCAAGGAAGTCTCATCCAATGATCAAGTTACTCGTATCATAAAATGGTTAATCAATGATAAATTGTACGTGAATACACTCCATATTCGTTTATATATATACGAGAGTTTCTTGGTAGAAGTCTCTGTTTTGACACTTGTCATCTTTATATTTGATTATGTTTTTGACTTTAATTATATATA
The DNA here is from genome assembly GCF_004785595.1 of Juglans microcarpa x Juglans regia. Classification (NCBI taxonomy): domain Eukaryota; kingdom Viridiplantae; phylum Streptophyta; class Magnoliopsida; order Fagales; family Juglandaceae; genus Juglans; species Juglans microcarpa x Juglans regia. Next base: position 39,554,165 of record NC_054596.1, read on the forward strand.
TAATTTTTTATTTTTTTTATTTTTTCCTCTTACCAAATATATTGTATATCGATGATGAGTAAAAGAATTCAATTAATTTAAGAAAAAAAAAAATAAGTATGATATGTGGAGATGATAAATACTAAAACTCTTTCAAAATATTATTGATCTAAACTTGGTGTAGATCTAATCTTTACACGTTCTAAATATGAGAGCAATATGAGAGCATTGGCATTGAATTAGCTTTTTTATTCTTCAAATTTTGACTAATATGTAACTTTTTCACTTTTATCTAATCATTCAAAACTTAAAATCTATATTAGATTAGTCATCATACTCTCTATAATAATAAAATATTATTATTTTTTATTTTTATATTTTTATAATTAATTAATTCTATTTTCATAACCTCCTATAATCTCCAATAATTATATTTATTTTTATTTTCACAATCCAATAAATAAAATTTCATCACACACGATATCAAGGAAAAGAGCTGCTGGAAAGAGAAGGAGCCAAAATATAATAAACAATGAGTTTAGACTTGTTACAGGACTTTTCATATTTGAAAAGAAAAATGAAATTATTGTAACTCATATTTGAGATGAAAAGTCTTTGGCTAATTCAATGTGGGCCAGTTATTGTTAAAATTAGTCAAATATAAAGATGAAAAGGTATTTGGCCAATCCAATACCAATGCTCTTAGTGGTATAAATTAGAAATACTAGCATTACCCTACTTCAAAAGTTAGGCCCATCCTTTTTTTTTTTAAAAAAAAGGGAAAAGTAGGCCCATCTACAATACTATGGCCTGTTTCAGGTCTGTAACGAGTTTAAGAAATAGCAAGCCCGGCCCATCTTAGTCGGCTGGATGCTAAAACCCGCCAAATCCGTCCAATTGGCAACCGCCCTCCCTACTTGCTGAAGGTTTTGGCGCCAAAATTGGAATCAGGACTCTTTTTTGTTGTGATTAGCGTTTCATCGGAGGTCCTGCCTCTTCGTCTACTACTCTCCGGCAGCGATGGCTCATTCCTCCATTCAACTCGAGCAAAATCAGCGGCCCGATTTCCTTGGGCTCGAGAGGCAACAACTAACAAGTGCTGCGCGTACTCTGCCCTCTTACAATTCCAGAAACAGTCTAGGCTCCAGTGTCAGTCTTGCTTCATATCGGATATTGAGAAGTTTTTGTTCTTCAAAGAGGCAAGATTTTAAAGCATTCGTGCTTAGCCTGCTATCTTTTAATTGTTCAGTAGCGGATGTTGCAGTTTGGTTTAAGAGAAGTTAGTTAAACTCGTTATAAGTACAAAATTGACAGTAAATATCACATTCTCAAAAGGAATGATAGTTTTCCGAAGTTTCCATATTCTGTGTATTTCATGGATTTTGACTCGTTCACTTTCTAATTACATTTGTTTGTAATTTAGGAGTGTGGCATATATCTATCGAACAGTTCAATGCTCCATTTTTAGATGCCGACCACAATTCTCTGTTGCAGGCAGTTTTTCATGCCCTTGACAATCCTATTGGTTCCTAATCAACAACTTTTGAACCTATCCATATATAATTACTTGTTCTGTTCGTCCATAATGTTTCTATTATAGTTTTCCTTGCACGTTCCTAGATATGTGAGCCGATTTTATTTTAAGTTGTTTCATTGTACAAAATATGCAATTCCATCTAGGATATCAGTTAACCAACCTTTGTTCTAGCAATGGCAGAGAAAGTCTGTAGGCATTTCATGGTCCTCCACCAATTTAAGTCATGCTGCTTGTGAGTAACTCTATGCATATTAGCTAACCAACTTGGCGACAAACAAGTATTTATATATTGTTGGGAATAAGTGTAGCTAGGACTAACACGAAGTATAGTAGCGGAACTAAAACGAAAAAGATAGATGACAATCACACAGAATGAACACCAAGAATTAAGTGGTTCGACTCAAAACGAGCCTACGTCCACTGGTGGGGTCGGTATCGAAGATTTCACTATCAACAGAGATGGAGTACAGATCAATACAACAAAACTTCACAAGGAAGTTATCTCTCAAACTCACTCAAGACTTCTCTCTCAAGAAAACACTAAACAAGAGCAAAAATGAATTCTGAAGTCTTAACAATGAGAGAGGCGCCGTTTGATATTTATAGCAAAAGTGAGAATTCACTTTTGTGAACATTGGCTCGAGCGAACGTCGAGCGAGTGTCGAGCGAACGTAGATATTCTGTACTTCGCTCAAGCTAACAGTTGTGCGAGAGACGAGCGAAGCTCTCTGTCTGAACTCGCTCGAGCTGGGTGTCGAGCGAGGATCGAGCGAAGCTCTCTGACTTGGATATTGCTCGAGCTGAATGTCGAGCAATACTTGAGCGAAGCTCTCTGTCTGAATTCGCTCGAGCTGAACGTCGAGCGAATATCGAGCGAAGCTCTCTGTCTGAATTCGCTCGAGCTGAACGTCGAGCGAATATCGAGCGAAGCTCTCTGTCTAAATTCGCTCGAGCTGAATGAACCTCCGCTCGAGCGAATCTACGACACTTGCACTGTTCAACCAGAATTTAAGCCACCTCATAACAAATCTCCACCTTGGCTTGAACTCTGCCAAAACACCAAAAAACCTCCGACCACAAAACCAATCCCACCACCACCAAATCCCTTACGGGAATAACAAAATGCGAACACCAATCAAGTCCAAACAAAATTTGAACTTGTATACTGCAACTGGCTTAGTCATCATATCTGCTGGATTCTCTGTAGTAGCAATCTTCAGAATCTGTATAGCACCCTCTATAACAATCTCTCTGAGAAAATGGTACCTGACATCAATGTGCTTCGTTCTTTCATGATACATTTGATTTTTGGTCAAATGTATTGCACTCTGACTGTCACAGAATACTGAGATCCTATCTTGTTGTAAACCCAAGTCATTGACCAAGCCTTTCAACCAAATGGCCTCCTTAACAGCCTCTGCTGCTGCCATGTACTCTGCCTCGGTAGTTGATAAAGCAACAGTGGATTGCAGTGTTGCTTTCCAACTGATAGCTGACCCACACAGAGTGAAAACATAACCTGTCAATGATCTTCTTTTATCTAAGTCTCCAGCATAATCTGAATCAACAAAACCAGTAACTTTGGGACTGAGATCGACATCTCTATCAAATATTAACCCAAAGTTCAGGGTTCCCCTCAAATACCTGAGTATCCATTTCACAGCCTGCCAATGAGTCTTACCTGGGTTAGCCATATACCTGCTAACTACGCTCACTGCCTGTGAAATGTCTGGGCGGGTGCAAACCATTGCATACATGATGCTGCCAACTGCATTTGAATAAGGAACACTAGCCATGAACTGTTCCTCTTCATCTGTCTGAGGAGATAGGCAAGCTGAAAGCTTAAAGTGCGTAGCAAGTGGTGTACTTACTGGTTTGGAATCAAACATCCCAAATCTCTGAAGCACTTTCTCAATATACTTTCCTTGGGACAAGTACAACTTTCCAGCTTTCCTATCTCTGAAGATTTCCATTCCCAAAATCTTCTTTGCAGCACCTAAGTCTTTCATTTCAAACTCATTTCTGAGTTGGGTTTTTAACAAACTTATGTCAAATATGCTTCTAGCAGCAATAAGCATATCATCAACATATAATAGCAAATAAATGAAAGACTTATCAGATAATTCCTTATGATAAACACAACTATCATAGTTACTTCTCAAATAACCATGATCAATCATAAAGGAATCAAACCGCTTATACCATTGCCTTGGCGACTGCTTCAAACCATATAAAGACTTCTTCAATCTGCATACATGATCTTCCTTGTTTTCAACAATGAATCCCTCTGGCTGATGCATGTAAATGGTTTCTTCAAGTTCACCATGTAGGAACGTTGTTTTAACATCAAGTTGCTGTAGCTCTAAGTCATACAATGCTACTAAAGCTAGTAGCAATCTGATCGAACTGTGTTTCACCACTGGAGAGAAGACTTCAGTGAAGTCAATGCCTTCTCTCTGACTGAAGCCCTTAGCAACTAAGCGTGCCTTGTACCTTGCATCTGTATCACCCTGGATTCCCTCTTTTCTTTTGAAAACCCATTTGCAGCCAACAGTCTTTACCTTCTTTGGCAACAGAACCAAATCCCATGTTTGGTTTTTGTGAAGAGACTCAATCTCTTCAGTCATAGCTGCGCACCACTGTGCAGATTCTACGCTCTTGACAGCTTCTGAATAACTGGAAGGTTCCTGACCAACAAAATTCTCTGCCGTAGTAAGAGCATACATAACCATATCTGCATGAGCATATCTCTGAGGTGGTCTAATCTGCCTCCTCTGTCTACCAGTTGCTATACTGTAGTCTTGCTCACCTTGTGCGCCGCTACTTGAATCAGAATCACGCTCATCTTCAATAGCATGATCTTGGGCACCGTTGGGCAGCCCTTGTGATGCTTCCACCTGAAACTCCACCTGCTTTCTAACATCCTGTTCTTGTCTTGTAGACTCAGAATTCGGTCTAAGCATGGATTTTTCATCAAAAGTGACATCCCTACTGATTACAAACTTGGGTGATCTAGGATCAGTACACCACAACCTGAATCCCTTCACCCCACTGGCATACCCAATGAATATGCCCTTCTTTGCCCTTGGCTCAAGTTTTCCATCATTAACATGAAAATATGCAGGACAACCAAAAATTTTCAAATTTGAATAATCAGCAGGAGTATCAGACCATACCTCATTCGGAGTCTTCAAACCAATCGCTGTGGCTGGAGAGCGATTGACCAAGTAACAGGCCGTGTTGATTGCTTCAGCCCAGAAATCCTTAGCCAAGCCTGCATTAGAAAGCATGCTGCGAGCTCTCTCCAAGAGGGTCCTGTTCATCCGTTCAGCTACCCCATTTTGCTGTGGAGTATGTCTAACTGTACGATGTCTGGCAATACCCTCATTTTTGCAAAATTCATCAAACTCACCTCCGCAGAACTCCATACCGTTGTCAGTGCGAAGTCGCTTGATTTTCTTGCCCGTCTGATTTTCAATCAAAGCTTTCCACTGTTTGAAGTTGACAAACACATCACTTTTCTGCTTCAAAAAGTAGACCCAAACCTTCCGAGAGAAATCATCAATGAACGTAAGCAAATATTGAGCTCCACCTTTTGACGGGACGGAAGATGGGCCCCAAAGATCAGAATGAATGTAGTCCACAGAACTTTTGGTTCTGTGAACCCCTGTAGAGAACTGAACTTTGCACTGTTTGCCAAACACGCAGTGCTCACAGAAATCCAGTTTCCCTATCTTCTGATCACATAACAAACCCTGCTTACTCAGAATTGACATTCCCTTTTCACTCATATGACCCAACCGCATATGCCACAAACGAGTGACATCTGAATCTGGATCATCAGAAACTGACACTGCAGCTGCACCTGTCACGGTAGAGCCCTGAAGGAAATAAAGACCATTTGTCTTATCTCCTTTTATCACAACCATAGAGCCCTTACTGACTCTGATAGCTCCACCTTCACCAGTGTACTTGTAGTCCAGAGAATCAAGAGTACCCAAAGAAATAAGATTCTTTTTCAAATCTGGAATATGTCGAACATTAGACAAAGTCCGGACAATTCCATCAAACATCTTGATTCTGACTGAACCAATTCCAGCAATTTTACAACCCATATCATTCCCTAACAAAACAGAACCTCCGTTGACCGATTCATAGTTAGTGAACCAGTCCCTCTTGGGACACATATGGAAAGTGCAAGCTGAGTCCAAAACCCACTTGTCACTAAAGCGACTATTGGAGTCGCTTATTGCTAGAACAAGATCTAGGTCGTTAGACCTATCATCAGCAACACTAACGGCATTAGATGAACTAGTGCCGTCCTCTTTGTTTTTCAATTTTGGACACTCGTTCTTGTAGTGACCAAACTTATGGCAGTAATGACATTTGACGTTTTTCTTACTGAACGTTGTTTGTGAACTGCCCCTGGATTTCCCCTTATTCTTCTCTGAACCCCTGTCATTCGATCTACCCCTGCTTGAGGACCCCTTAACAAACAAACCACTAGCTTGTTCATTAGTGTTCTTCACACTCAATTTATTCCTCAACTCCTTAGAATTCAAAGCAGACTTTACATCTACCAAGGAAATTGTATTTCTACCATACAACATGGAATTCACAAAGTTCTCAAAAGATGTGGGTAATGAACATAAAATAATTAACGCTTGATCTTCTTCTTCAAGCTTAATATCTATGTTCCTCATATCCATAATGAGTTTATTAAACTCATCTAGGTGTTCAGAAATAAGAGTACCTTCCTTCATTTTGAGAGTGTATAACCGTTGTTTCAAATACAACCGGTTAGTGAGAGATCTCTTCATGTACAGATTCTCAAGTGCAGACCAGAGACCAATTGCTGTTTCCTCATCAGCAACCTCTCTTAAAACTCCATCAGATAGTGACAAAAGAATAGTACTGTGTACCTTTTCTTCTTCTTCTTTCGAAGGAGCCGGAGAATCTTCAGATACTGATGCTTCTAATACTTTTGACAAGCCTTGTTGTCGCAGTAAAGCCTTCATCTTGATGCGCCATAGACTGAAACTGTTCTGACCGTCAAATTTCTCCACTTCGAACTTAGCCATAGCCATCCCTCCAGATCCTGAGCAAAGCTCTGATACCAGTTTGTTGGGAATAAGTGTAGCTAGGACTAACACGAAGTATAGTAGCGGAACTAAAACGAAAAAGATAGATGACAATCACACAGAATGAACACCAAGAATTAAGTGGTTCGACTCAAAACGAGCCTACGTCCACTGGTGGGGTCGGTATCGAAGATTTCACTATCAACAGAGATGGAGTACAGATCAATACAACAAAACTTCACAAGGAAGTTATCTCTCAAACTCACTCAAGACTTCTCTCTCAAGAAAACACTAAACAAGAGCAAAAATGAATTCTGAAGTCTTAACAATGAGAGAGGCGCCGTTTGATATTTATAGCAAAAGTGAGAATTCACTTTTGTGAACATTGGCTCGAGCGAACGTCGAGCGAGTGTCGAGCGAACGTAGATATTCTGTACTTCGCTCAAGCTAACAGTTGTGCGAGAGACGAGCGAAGCTCTCTGTCTGAACTCGCTCGAGCTGGGTGTCGAGCGAGGATCGAGCGAAGCTCTCTGACTTGGATATTGCTCGAGCTGAATGTCGAGCAATACTTGAGCGAAGCTCTCTGTCTGAATTCGCTCGAGCTGAACGTCGAGCGAATATCGAGCGAAGCTCTCTGTCTGAATTCGCTCGAGCTGAACGTCGAGCGAATATCGAGCGAAGCTCTCTGTCTAAATTCGCTCGAGCTGAATGAACCTCCGCTCGAGCGAATCTACGACACTTGCACTGTTCAACCAGAATTTAAGCCACCTCATAACATATATGTTTTACTGGAAGTGTTCAATTCAGGGACAAAATTTCAGTATCAAACTTGAATGAAGTGGTATGTTGCACATGAAAGCAGCGAATGTTTTGTCTTAATTAACATTTTTGGAAAATCAAGTTTGTCTTCATATATATCATTGCTAATCTTGGCATCTTGTAATTAACCAAGAAATGATTAATGTGTTTATTAATTTGTCCCTCTGACCTACCCTTTTGATGCTATATTATCATTATGATATGCTGTGATGAAGTTAGCAGCTAAATTAAGTGATAGGATAAGACTTATAAATAAAAAAAATAAAAAAACTAAGTGATAGGATGAGGGACATGTCACATATATGGGCTCCTCTAATACATAGAAGACTTCTCTGCTTTGACAAGAGGGATAGGTACATGTCAAAAAGGTGTTTGCTGAAGATTAACTCTACAACACCCACTAGTTCTCTCAATGGTACTAACATGCTTATGTTGTTCCTCATATATTTGTGTTATGAAGCTGTAATGGTAAAGAGAAGTCCATCTTAATTATGAAAAGGCTTTGAACATACTAACGTGGTGTGGTTACTTAAATCTGTTTGTGACATCGTATATTTCCTCCACATTGTTGTTCATAGAGTTGATAATTAATATAGGTCTAGTGTCTTGGCATTCTTTAAGAAAAAAAGAGAGGATAAAATCATGATGTGAAAAATTTCAATAAAAACATCTTTTTAGCTTCTGCTCCAATTTCAGTATCTCAAGAACCATTACAAAATTAGTTTTACTTATTATAGATCTTCATTGGTGCTTGTTAGAATTTGGGGGTAACTTTTCATTGTTCCAAGCCAAATCTGGTGGGATTTTTTTTTTCTTTACAATGATTGTCTGTCGTTTCAAACTGAATATATCATGGGAAATCTTTTTTGTGAGGCAAACTAGACCGGTCACTACATTTAAAATGTAGGAGATGTTTTTGAAAAAGTCAAGAAATTGACTTCTCGTGTGTTCATCCATGCCTACCTCATTTTACGCGGTTGAGTGTCCAAGATAGAAGCATGAGAAAAGTTCCTTCAGTCTTAACTTTGATGCTCTTTCGAAAGACATTGGTGTCAAGGTTAACATTTGCCTATACTCATTCCAACATTTCATATGCCTTGTTCTGCAATATAAGAATTTGAATGCGCTTCATTCTTTGTTAAACAGGTACCTGTCGAGGATATGAAGCAATGATTGCTCGGATGTAAGGGTTGCTGAACCAGGGTTTGAATGTTCAAACTATTCAGGCGTAGGTCTGGGCTAGGCTCAAGTTCCCATGGCAATCGATAGAAAGAAAGAAAAAGAAGCAAAAGTATTAACACATTGAATTTTCATTCCTCCATATACATGGACCATGGTAACCTTTTGGATTAAATTTTTGAAAAGTTATCCTTTTTAAACTTCAAACGCCATTATTTTATATAATGTGGCAGTTCCTTTATTTTCTAGGTAGCCATGGAATATTTTTCAGTTCGACTTCCATTTAAAGATGATTTCTATTATCATCAATCAAGTGTCAATCGTATCTGTTACTCATGAAAACAGAAGTTTAGCACGTTTGCTTTAAGATTATTTGTATTTGTTTTAAAAGGAGTTTGCTTGGAGTTGAGAAAGAGCATCCACTAAGTATAATGATATTATGTTGTGTTGGGCACATTATTAAGCTTTATAAAGAAGATATATCAAGATCTAAGTTCAAAAGGCGTCAGTAGTACTGACTTAAATCATACTTCCTTTAGGTTTATAGAGGCTGGCCCGCAGGAGTTGGGACCTGCTATATTAGTATCCCCCTCTTTTCAAGGTGTCATTGGACGGACCTCAAGTACATTGACAACCTGCAAGCAGTTATCCGTCTTTCAAAAGTTCAGGCTATCTGCTCTATCACTGATGTGAATATGGCTTCACCAATGGTTTTTTAGTTGTGGTCTACTTTTGCGTGGTGTTTCAATGAACTATGAAGACATCCCAAACAGAGTTCATTTTACAGGGAATGCAAAATTATTTTAAACATCTTCTATTGTCAGCATTTGATCCCCTGAAATATTTCCTTGCGACTCTCAGTTGAATGTATGACTGTGTTGGTTCCCAACTGCTTAAATATATGGATAACAATGGCCAAACGTCTGATGCACTTTTTGGATGATGCTAAGGAACTTTCACTATCTAGGGTGGAGTCTAGCAGCGCTGGTTTTGTTGCCATATGCTATCTCTTATTCTACCCATGTGCTGTATGCCCTTAACCCCAATTCAAACTCATTGATTAGTGGCTCCTTGGAAAAGGGTCATGTTTCACCGCAGGGAAAGCTTGAGCTTGAACATGTTATTGAAGTCTGGAGGGTACCGCTTGGGTTCTCTAAAAACCTCACCGAATCAGTGTTCTATGAATATTTTGCTTGTGGATTTGAGTCACAAGGATCAGGTTCTTGATCTCCTTCCTTTGCTTGGTGAAGTTGTATGTTTCCTGGAAGATGTCTGTCTCAGAAGTAGTTTCAGATGAAAGTAGATACATGTATTGTGGCGATCATAATATATCCTTTGCTTGGCGATGGTGTGATAGGTTTCCTGGAAGATGTCTGTACTTCAGAAGTAGTTTCCAGATGAAAGTAGATACAGATATGGTGGCGATCATGTAATAACTACTGCCAAGAACAGTATCTGCCAGGTATGTGCAAAGATTGCTTGTTAGATTTACAAACTCTCATGGAGCTATGGTTGGTTGTTGAGGCACCATTTTATTGCAGGTTGGCAGGGTACCAATTCTGGATTGGGATTCCTCACGGATCCCATCATTTCATTCACAGAGTTTTGGACAGAGAGTATGACAAACCAATTCAATTTTGTAGTATACCATGAGCTGTTAATCTAACATTGAATTCTTCCTCACTTTCCAAAGGACGGGAATAGGTTTCAATTTTATAAAATCCAAGTACTTATTCCAAATTGATAACAACAATTGGGACATCATCGGTTACCACTAAAATCGTCATGGTTTTGAGAGGGAAGTTCATTTCCCACCTTGGGCCGCGAAGGGTTGATTCCCCTGGGGCCCAAGCCGACCAATGGATAGTCCGGCGCAAAAGCAACGAATGAAGGAGGGTAGAACTGGACCCGAGAAGACCCATTAGATACGGTGACTAGTCACGTCACCTACCCAAGCCACAACCCATACTGCCGAACAACGAGCACGCCGCATTAAATGGCCATAAGAACTAGCACGCAAGGTCAGAGCCTGACGTCTACTCATCACTCCTGTAATCACAACGGTGTGCACACATCCCCTTCTTCTACAACAAGAGACAAACTGATAAGAGGAAGAGCGACCCACATATAATACGGCAATGCAACAGCTGACATGATAGAGAAGGACCCTGCCACTATTATAACACTCGGTACACCCTTGCACGACCTGCTAGCAGTGGGCAGGGACTACTGTGACCAGGCATATAAGCACGTCTCGAGTTCAAGTAAAGGGATCTGAACATTTTCTCCTAGCATTTTCTACACAAAAGAATTATTCTAATTTAGACATAAGAGGTGTCACTCGCTAGAGTCCTCATCTTAGTGAATCTTACAAGTCTTCGAGAGGAACTGCTGAGTTGCCCAGATTACGAAACACTACATCAAAAAGTTTTGCTTTTAAGGGTCTTTTCCATTGACCACCCTTGCTCATGTTTCATCACGAAGATATTTGTGGTCGTTATAGATGAATATAGCGACAGACCACCTAATTGCTTTTGTCATGACAAGGTAACTCAATATCTGGTTTCATACCTTCGTGCTAGTCATTCCACATGTGATTTCACTATCGTGTCTGACATTGTTATGAAGTTCAGGATACCCGATACTGTCTGGCATACTTTGTCACTTGTCTTCAAACGAAGCAAGATGGTCTTGTTTATTGAGGTACTGCATCTACCATAGTTCTTTTGCCTATTGTCCTCCTCCACCCTTCCAGAAGAGTACTTTATGTACGCATGGAGTATATCTTAAAACATTTATTCCTCATTTAATGCTGTCTAAAATACTTATAAAAGATAATAATAAATACTGTAAGATTCATTTTATATGTCTATCTCTCTTTTTTTCTCATTTAATATTATCTAAAATACTAATAAATATTATAAAACTCATTTTATATGTCCATCTCTCTTTTAATTAGGACTCATTTTATACGTTCCGTCTCAAACTTGGTTATAAGCAGAATTTATAAACTTATCTATTTGTTTGCGGAATATCCTGTCTGCTAAAGTAGCAATTAAACTTTTTATGTATGCAGATGAAAGTCTTGTCCACTGCTCCAATGGCCACGCGGCCATCACATATAGAGATGCGGGATGGAAGCACCAAACATTAAACTGCAACTGTGATGAGTCGAAATCTTTTGACTATTTACGAAGCGACAGTTATATTATATATAATTATTTTTATATATTTTATTAATGTGATTGATAAAAATAATTATTTTATATTAAAAAAATAAGACAATAAGTACACATAAAATTTTTAAAAAACCCAACCATTCAGAGTTTTCATTCCTTTCTGCCTTCTTACCGACACCACCACTCACAAGTCTAACAAGCCCACAGCATCTTAAGAATACTACTGATATTGGTCCTCATTGACTCGAAACCTACTTCATCCATTTGAGTGAGAAGCTTAAAGAGCACCAAAGTTATGTCGAAATGGTATTCTCTTCATTTTGATCGTTACATTTAAAAATAAATAAATTAATGACATTAAAATTAAAATAACCAAATCACTCTACTATTTATAATTAAATAAATACCATCCATCTCAAAATGAAAATAAAAATGGTTACATTGCGACGTTCTTTAGATTAATTGACAACACCTCGATTTCTCATTAAAAGAATCAATGATTAAATCCCCTCTCTCCATGTACAAAATAAAAAATAAAAAATATTATCGTCTCATCATTTCAATTATCATTATTTTATGATGTGGCATTAGATATTGGAAATTATTTATTATATTTTATTTATAAATTTATCATTTAATATCATATTATAAGATGATAAGACGATGATGAAAAAAATGACGATGAATCAAATTTTTCATCATGTATTGTTGTGTGCATGGAAATATGGGAAGCACATGGAAGAGGGAACTCTTCTTGTGGATGGGTTGCGCACGCACTTTGGTTGTGTCCGACAAATAATGCACATTTTAAGTGATCTTTTAGCCTCTAAAGTCAACCGATGTTAATCGGATCACACGCAAGCTCCTGATCATATGATATATATTCCTTTTTGTTTCGCTTTCACAACCACTTTCACTGGCTGAGGGTTTGCTTGTATGGCATGATATAACAAGATTATCCAATTGAAACTTTCGATCAATGATCGTAGAGACTTTTGTCTCCTATGGTTAAATATGCTCAAGTGTCTAAACATTAGTGCTCCCATCTCCCCCATCTGAACCGTCCGATGCAAAAGCCAGACAGTTTATATGATTGGATGTCTTCTGCATGTCCACCAACTGATGGGTCCTATACCCCCCACTTAAATCCACGCATTCCATAAACAAAAATTATACATGAAGTTTACTTTATTAATATGATTGGTTTTATTATTTTTTTAATTTAAAATAATTAATTTAACAAATCACATTAATAGAATATATAAAAAATACATAAAAATAATTATATGTAGCACAATTTATTTTTTGGTTTTATTTTTTTTAAACTAATTAAATTCTTTTATTTATCATTTATATACTATATATTTAATAAAAAATAAAAAATTAAATATATTTTTTTTTATAAATATATGAATTAATAAATAAAGCTGTTAAAGCTAGCGATTGCTTCGGTGGAAGAAAGAGACAAGTGACGTGGCAGGTATGCGTGTTACGCACTCCGAGTGTTGTTGGTGTTGTACTTGCTTGCGAACAAAGCTTGGTGTTTTGCGGCACTAGAAAGTCACGTATGTGCGCTGATACATTTTAGAAAAATTCTTCTTATAGAATTATATATACAAAAAATTATATAAAATAAATTTATAAATTGATGTAATTTTATAGCATATTAAAATTATTTTATAATAAAAGTAATTTTATAATCTAACGTATTATATCAAATTACATAAATTTATAAGTTTATTTTTATATAATTTATTTATATCTAAAATATTTTTCATATATATGCCTATTTAAATAAATGAATAAAAATGACAGTTGGTATATGACGTGGGAGAAAATAAGTAACATTTTGCTACATTTTATAAGAATGACAGGAACAAGTCTCAAAACAATAAATTTTATGCAAGTTTTTTGTAAAAAAGAAATGAATTCTAAAAAAAATGAAGTTTTTATTTATATTTTTTTTCCTAATAAAATTTTATTTATTTTATAATACATTCAAAACTTGCAGACATGGTGATTCTACATTTTAACCCAACTCCTTGGATAAAAGTCTCCATTGAAGGCTTCACCTTCATTTGTCTAGTAAGTTAAACAGACACCCTCACACGTACTTCCATGTCCGTGTCAACACGCTCCTACCCATTTACAAAACAAAACAAAACAAGTGGTAATTGTATCTTCTTTTTTTTTTTCCTTATTCTTTCTCAATATTTGTTAAAGTAATCTCAAGCTTTAATTTAAATTTGTAATCTCTATCACATTAATTTCATATCTGTCACATTAATTGATGTGGTGCAGTTTAAATGGATTTTTATTCAACTATTTAAACAAAAAAATAATTTAAATGTGCCGGATCAACTTTTGCAATTAAGGATGACAAAATGCAAGAACATAATTTTCCTTTCTAAAAAAACAAAAATAGATTATTCTTAAAAGTTTCATTTTCATTTCAAGGGTTTTTTTTTTTTTTTTTAATTCTCTTCATATTTGTATTCAAGTTGATGCTGATTTCTTTTTTAATAAAAGAATCAAAATGACACTAAAACTTTAAAACATTGAGATTATATGATAGACAATGAAATAAAATTAAACTATGTATAAGGGATTTTCTAGTACATATCACCTAAATAAGATTCCTATGCTTGAGCAACATTTGACATAAATCTTAGACCTTGTAAAGTTATCAAATGAAAACTCAAATCAATGAGCTAAGAAAACATGATTGACCTTTAATAACCTATTTTTTAAAATAATGATTGTTTTAAAGCTTATTTAATAGTGTCATGTCAATAAAGTGAGAAAACGGTTTAATAATTTATAGTTATTACTTAAGTTTTAATCCATGATAAATATACACATAGATAAATTTTAAGATTTTTTGTTAAATTAATGGATGATTAATTTCAAATGATGGTTGGCCCAATATGTTTCTAAATGTTAAAGAGTACAACATGAAATAGCTGCCCATTTTGATCATTCACCAATTGTCTTATCTCATAATGATGAAGGGATTTCAGGTGGAGGTAAAATGCCTTTTAGACTTGAGGCAATGTGGGCTGACAGTGAAGAGTATGAACAGATTATTTCTAAGTCTTGGAGTTATGAACTAAGTATAGATGATAAGGGATGATGAGGAAGATAAGTAAGTGCAATGAGAAGTTGCAAAATTCGAACAAAAGCACTTTGGGACATGTTCAAACCAACATAAAGAATGCAAGATCAAAGATAAAACAGATTCAGATTCATGATACTTTTGGACTAAACCGTGTCAAGCAGAAAGAGGAACGTAAAGAATTACAAAAATGGTTGGAAAAAGAAGAAGTAATGTGGAGATAGAGGTCTAAAGCCTGATGACTCAAGGAAGGGGATCTGAATACCAAGTTCTTTCATAGAAGAGCTTTATTGAGAAGGAGAAAGAACCATAACCTGGGAATGAATGATTTAGACGGGAGATGACAAATGAAAGAGGCTAGGGACCAAGTCATTTTACAATACTTTAATGATATGTTTGCTAGATCTGCAATCAGTTGCAATTTGGAGTTCCTGAGAGGATTAGAAGGTCGAGTAACTGAGGAGATGAACCAGGACCTGCTGCACAGTTTCACAGAAGCAAAATTTGTTGATGCTTTGCAACAAATGAACCCAGGACCCAATGGTATGACTCCATTGTTCTACCAAAAATATTGGCATATTGTGGGCAAATTAGTGATCCTTGACATGCTCAAGGCACTTAACTCTGGTTAGTTCCCTCAAGCTATTAATCATACATACATCACTTTGATGCCTAAGAAAAAAAAATCCTGTGAATGTAGCTGATTATAGACCTACTAGCCTTTGAAATGTGATTTACAAACTAATTTCTAAGATTCTAGCAAATAGGCTAAAATGTTTACTTTCTCATGTTATTTCAAATTCTCAAAGTGTCTTTGTCCCAGGTCGTCTTATTACTGATAATGTACTTGTTGCTTATGAACTCATTCATTTTTTGAGAAGGAAGAGGGGTGGGAAAGAGAGTTTTATGTCTCTTAAATTAAATATGAGCAAAGCGTATGATAGAGTTAGCTGGCCTTTCTTAGAGCATTCAATGCTTACAATGGAGTTTGCTAAGAAATGGGTGGATAACAGTTTTTTTTTTCTGTTCTTATTAATGGTGAGCCTAAATGACCAATCTTTCCATCTAGTGGCTTGAGACAAGGAGATAATTTATCTCCTTATTTTTTCTTGCTATGTACTAAAGTTCTTATGTGTCTTTTACAACAAGTCGTTGTTCATAATTATATTAGAGGCATTCAAATTTGTAGAGGGGCTCCTAGAATCAATCAATACTTTTTGTAAATGATTGTGTTCTATTTTGCAAAGCTGATATGGTTGAAAATCTAAAGATACAAAATATACTGCAAGTCTTTGAACAAGCTTTTGGCCAACAAGTTAATAGGGCAGCGACATCAATAGTTTTTAGCAGAAATATCATAAGAGCCCAGCAGGAGGAGTTACTGGATTTATGGGGTGTCCAACAGTTTCAATAGTATGATAGATACCTAGGGTTACCACTAATGATTGGTCGAGAGAACACTCAAGTTTTTTCTAAGATTAAGTACAAGGTGTGCCAGAAATTGAAGAACTTGAAGGAAAAGGTGCTGTCTCAAGGGAAAAAGAAATTGTGATCGAGGCTGTTACTATGTCCATCCCTACCTACTCAATGATTTGTTTCAAATTATCAGATGGGTTGTGTAAGGATTTAAAGAGAATGATGAACTATTGGTGGAGCCGAAAGAAAAATGAGAATAGAATTCATTGGATGAGTTGGAGGAAAATGTGTGATTCAAAGAAAGAGGGAGAGTTGGGATTCAATGACCTAAAATTGTTTCATATGGCCCTACTTGCTAAGCAAGGTTGGAGGATCGTGTGTGAAGAGAGCACATTATTGCATAAATTGTATAAGGCTATATACTTTCCAAATTCACATTTTTTTGAAGTAAAGTTGGGTTCTAACCCATCTTAAGCATGGAGAGGTATTTGGGATATAATAAAGAGTTTAAAGATGGGTTGTCGATGAAAGGTGGGAAATGGTTCAACTATTAATATGTGGCGTGATTATTAGGTCCCAAACTTCAGACAGTTGAATTCTTTTGTTCTCGAGGCAATGTATCATCCTCACCAAACTATTGAAGATATTATTGATAAGAATACTTTCTCGTGGGATGTGGAAAAGTGAATTCTATTTTACCTTCTCATGTGGCAGTAGAGGTGTTTAAAATCCTTTTAAGCTCTGGTGGAAGTGTTGATAAACTAGTGTGGGAACATGAGCAGCATGAAGATTTTACAGTTAAGAGTGCCTATAAACTGTTTAGGTCACTTCAAAGAGAGAACAGAAATGGTGAAACCTCAAATGCACATGAGCAGCGGAGAATGTGGAATGGTTTTTGGAAACTACAGATCCCTAATAAAGTGAAAATATTTGGGTGAAGGGCTTGTAGAAATGAATTACCTACAAAGGCTAATTTAAAAAGAAGGCATGTGGTGGTGGATGACAAATGTATTTTTAGTGGAACAGAGGAAGAGGACATAATGCATGTAGTTTATCAATGCAAGACAATACTTCAGAGTTGGTTTGATGTGGGGATTAATCTAAATCATGGGACACGATATATTGATTTTATAGAGTTTGTTAGTGCAGCACAGAATTGTGGCGGCAAGGAGGAAGTTGAAAAGATTTTACTAATAGCATTGAGATTTTGGTATAGGAGAAACCAAAAAATGTTTTCAAATGTGGAAGTCCATCCTACAACAGCTATCCACCATGCATTATCCTTGTGGTCTGATCTGAAAAATGTGAAGTCTGGTGGGCAGAAGAGTAAAGGCAGATGGACTGCTCCTCAAGTTGGATATTTGAAGCTAAATGTGGATGGTGCCATTTTCTTTGATCAACAAAGAGTAAGGTTACGTTTGGATGTTGAAATGAGTTGAGTTAAAATGATAAAATATTATTAGAATATTATTTTTTAATATTATTATTATTTTGAGATTTGAAAAAGTTGAATTGTTTATTATATTTTGTGTTAAAGTTTAAAAAAAATTATAATGATGAGTTGAGATGAGTTAATGATCCAAACGAAACCTAATAAGTGTGGGAGTTTTATTACGAGATGAGAAGGTAGATGTATTTCTTAGAGGTTTAACTATGCTTGCATAGAGGTATACCCAAATTGGAGATAGAGACAAATTCATTGATTATGGCTATTGGCATTCAAAGTCTTGATGTCTTTTCGAAGTCTCTATTGGGTAACGCCATCAAGGAAATTCAAGAGTTGACGAAGCTTTTTAACCAATGTAGCATTCAACATGTTGGCCGCAGTAGCAATGAAAGTGCACACAAGCTAGCAAGATATGCATGGCATGTTGAATAGATAGGTGTATGAGAACGTTCTTTCCCTCAGTTTATTGAGCCTATTATATGGTTGAAAAACATTATTTGTAATGTTTCTGTGGATCAATGAAATTCTTGTTATAAAAAAAGAGAGAGAGAGAAATAGACACTATCGCATAATTCATTGATGCTTGGCACAATCTCTCGAGTAATATTAAACATTTAATAATTATTATCTCGATCCATTTTCTACCTTTATTTCTCAAAAAATCTTGTATCTAGAAACTTTCGAGTATCAGATACTCAAAAGTACTCTCCTATTAGAAAATACAACGCATCAATGCTTGCGTAATATTTTGTAATAAATAAAATGTGATCCTTAAAAAAATTGTAATAAATAAAATGCTTGTGAGTCGTGATTGATTCGCACGTGCAACCGGATGTCTCGTAAAGGGCGTGAACGGAAAAAAAAGAGCGAAAAAAAGGTTTCTTTATCTCCGAAAAAATAACCGTTGGGAACGTATACGTGTCGGCGTATCCATCGACCTGTCTCTCTCAACCCTCCTTTGGATTCTCTACGAGTCTACCTTGCCATCCCATGACATGTAGTATTATTATTCCTTAATTGTTTACTCGGTTTGTTCTGTTTTTTAAGCAAAGAACCCCATCCCATCCCCTCTCTCTCTCTCGTGATTCAATCTTCATCATCTGGTCTTTCTAACTCCCTCTCACACACCACGAATTCAGCCCCCACGAAAAGTCCTTTAGATATCTAATGGGTGTTCACTGAAACAACGGCAATGGTGAGAATTTCTTTCGAACTTTCGGGCATTGTCTTGGTTCTCTTTACACTGTTGCTCTGCTTTTTCAACAGTGACATTACAGCTGCAGCAACTGAATTCGACTTCGGCACCTTGACTCTCAGCAGCCTGAAGCTCCTCGGCGACGCCCACTTGAACAATGGGAGCGTAAGGCTCACCCGCGACCTACCCGTCCCCAACTCTGGCGCCGGTAGGGTGCTCTACTCCGAACCGATAAAGTTCCGCCTTCCCGGGACACGCTTCCCGGCGAGCTTCTCGACTTTCTTCTCTTTCTCAGTCGCCAACTTAAACCCGTCGTCGATCGGCGGAGGGCTCGCCTTCGTAATCTCGCCAGAAGATGAGACCGTCGGCGACGCCGGTGGGTTCCTCGGCCTCCTCGCTGAGCAGGGCTCGCCCTCAGGATTCGTGGCGGTCGAGTTCGATACCCTTTTGGACGTGGAGTTCAAGGACATTAATGGAAACCATGTAGGCTTGGATCTGAACAGCATGGTTTCGGCGCAGGTTGGCGATTTGGAAGCCATAGGGATCGATCTTAAGAGCGGCAATTTGGTTAACGCGTGGATCGAGTACGATGGGTCAAGCCGGGTGTTCAACATATCGGTTTCGTACTCAAATCTGAAACCGAAGGAGCCCCTCTTGTCGTTTAGCCTGGATTTGGATCAGTACGTGAACGATTTTATGTACGTTGGGTTTTCCGGGTCGACTCAGGGGAGCACAGAGATTCACAATGTCGAGTGGTGGAGTTTTAGTTCGTCGTTTGATCCTAGTTCGGGTTCTGGGTCTGGGTCTGCATTATCGCCTCCTCCAACGACTAGTATGATGAATCAGACGGCTGACTCAGTGAAGTCACCACCGCCTTCACAGGCTCCCTCTGGGTCTGACTCAATTTCGAGTACCTCGCTGAAAAACAGCAAGTCTTCATCTTGTCATAACCAGCTCTGTAAGCAAGGACCAGGAGCTGTGGCTGGTGTGGTTACTGCCGGGGCTTTCGTTTTGGCCCTGTTTGCCGGTGCTCTAATCTGGGTATACTCAAAGAAGATCAGACACGTGAAGAAACCCGATTCGCTTGCTTCAGAAATAATCAAAATGCCGAAGGAATTCAGTTATAGGCAGCTCAAATCGGCAACCAAGTGCTTCAATGCAAATAGAATTATCGGCCATGGCGCATTTGGAACCGTTTATAAGGGTATATTACCGGAGACTGGCGACATTTTTGCGGTGAAGAGATGTAGTCACGATAGCCAGGGAAAGACTGAATTTCTATCTGAATTGTCCATAATTGGAACTCTTCGACATCGAAATCTTGTTCGGCTTCAAGGTTGGTGCCACGAGAAGGGGGAAATCTTGTTAGTTTATGACTTAATGCCCAACGGGAGCCTTGATAAAGCTTTGTTTGAAGCGAGAATACCTTTGCCATGGCCGCATAGGAGGAAAATTTTATTAGGGGTTGCCTCTGCCCTAGCATACTTGCACCAAGAGTGTGAAAACCAGGTGATTCATAGAGACGTAAAGAGTAGTAACATAATGTTGGACGAGGGGTTCAATGCCCGTTTAGGAGATTTCGGTTTGGCGCGGCAAATTGAGCATGATAAATCTCCAGATGCTACAGTAGCAGCTGGGACAATGGGGTATCTGGCCCCTGAGTATCTTCTAACGGGGAGAGCTACAGAGAAAACTGATGTGTTTAGCTATGGAGCTGTGGTTCTTGAAGTGGCTAGTGGAAGGAGACCCATCGAGACTGGGGCCGGGAGTGTTCGAGCTAGCAGCAACTTAGTGGAATGGGTTTGGAGTTTACACAAAGAAGGGAGGTTGTTAACCGTGGCGGATGCGAGGCTTGGAGGTGAATTTGATGAGGGCGAGATGAGGAGGGTGCTGCTGGTTGGACTGGCTTGCTCTCATCCTGACCCATTGGCTAGACCCACAATGAGAGGCGTGGTCCAGATGTTAGTGGGTGAGGCTGAAGTCCCCATTGTTCCTCGAGCAAAGCCTTCCATGAGTTTTAGCACTTCCTACCTCTTGATGAGTTTGCAGGATAGCGTGTCTGACTGCAATGCTTTGATCACCATGTCCACCTCCTCATCAGAGGATGGCTTCATTGGTGGCGATATCGTTTAATCCAGCCGACGGTCTTTTCTTTGTTTTGTTTTTTAATTATATGTATACGTGTTTGCCTAAATTAATAAATGCTAGCGCAAGTTTAGGACTTGAGAGTTGCAATTTTGCTCTTAGTTATATTATGTAATCCATTGTACAATAGGATGGCATAGAGTTGTAGGAAGGAGCAAAAGAATGAATGGAAACTGGGATGTTAAATTGTTTTTTAAATTTTCTGTTTCTTTTGTCACAGAACTGAAACAGATTGGTGGATATCTTTTCTATTCAATATTTATGCTCTGTTTTTGTTTAGAGCAGTGTGGAGTTGTTTCTTGCAATTGGGCTTTCTTTTGCCTAGCGTAGGTGTATTTTCATTGTTGGATACTCTGTTAGTTGCGAGGAGCAAAGGCAATCTAGGTGGATGATGCCAGTTTGGTTTTCGAGTCATTAGTAAACTCATTATAACTATGAAAATGAAGATAACATCCCATTCTCGACTAATAATAGTTGTCCGGGAGTTGCCATGTTCTGTGGATTTAGACTTGTTTGCCTTTAATTGGAGCCAGTTTTTAATTTTCAAGTGTGGTGCAGATCTATCTAACAGGTCAATGCTCCATTTCTAGATGCCAGCTACAGTTATCTGTTGTAGGCGGTTGTTCATGCCCTTAACAATCCTATTGGTTCTTTATCAACAACTTTGAAGTATCCAGGTATAATCACTTGTTCCGATCTTTCGTTGTATTTCTATTTCTGTTTTCTTTTTATATCCTTGCAATATGAGCCGATTTTATTTTGTGCAATTGACAATTGGTATCCCACTTGACTAGAGATTGTTCAACCAGTGGCAGAATAAAGCGAGTGGGCATTTCATGGTCCTCAAACTAATTCAAGCTTTACTGCTAAAGTTAAACTCTATACATAATTTTTTATCGGTACTGCTAAAGTTAAACTCTATACATATTAATTGACTTATTCAGTTATTTCAAAGAAAAAAGAAATGACTAATGGGTTTTGATATAATTTTAACTCTGAAGTGTTCAATGTCTGTAATTTGTTATATTGCTTGTGAAGTGGTTTGCGTTTGCCTGATTTTTCTATAAAACTTGAATGAAGCGATGGTGCATTTTTACCTTAGATATTTGATACCAGTGTTAAAATTAACTCTGTTAGGGAATCAAATTTGTCAATTGAAATATCATTGCCAAACTTGGCATCTTGTATTAACCAAGAATGGGTAGATGTATTTATTCATTTCTGTCTCTGACTAACCCTTTTCATGCTGATAGAATATACTCTATCTCTATGATGAAGTTAGCAACTCAAATTATTCATAAGATGAGGGCTCATCATATACATGGTCTCCTCCAACACAGAGAAGATTTTCAGCTTTGCGGGGGGGGGGGGGGGGGGGGGGGGGGGGGGGGGGGGGGGGGGGGGGGGGGGGGGGGGGGGGGGGGGGGGGGGGGGGGGGGGGGGGGGGGGGGGGGGGGGGAATGATATATATGTCTGTATGTCTAAGGTTTCAACTCTTTTTCCCGGAGGTACTAACATGGTTATGTTCTTCTCTGTATATTCATGTGTTAAGATGTAGTATTGGTACACAAGTACGTCTTAATAATGAAGACCTTAACAAACCGGCATGATATGGCTAGTTAAATCCATTACCGCCATCCTATATGTTCCCCCACTTCATGTTCATAGATTTAGGGTCATTGCATTCATTTTAGGCAAAGGAAAGGTAAAATCTTGATAAGAGGTATTTCTATAAACATCTTTCTAGCTTCTGCTAATCCTATCTTAATAATTAGAGTAATGCTAGATATGTCTGTATGTCTAAGGTTTCAACTGGTTCTCCCGGAGGTACTAACATGGGTATGTTCTCATTTATATATTCATGAGTATTGGTACACAAGAGTACATCTTAATAATGAAGACCTTAACGAAAAAAATAATGAAGACCTTAACATACATGGCTAGTTAAATCCATTACCGCCATACTATATGTTCCCCACTTCATGTTCATAGATTTAGGGTCATTGCATTCATTTTAGGCAAAGTAAAGGTAAAATCTTGATAAGAAGTATTTCTATAAAACATCTTTCTAGCTTCTGCTAAATCCTATCTTAATAATTAGAGTAATGCTAGATATAGTCTTAGGGTGTGAAAGTCCCACGTACTCCCTTTAAAAAAAAGTGGAGTCCATCATTAAAAAATGTTTTTTTCATATGGGTCCTAAATTTACTCACTTTTTTCAAAAGGAGTGCGTGGGCTTGCACACTATAAGATTGCAAGTATCATTTCTCTAATAATAATTACCAAATTAACTTTGCTATTATATATCTCCATTGGTGCTTATTAGAATTTGAGGGTAACTTTTGTTTGTTCCAGGATATTTTTGCAGGCTAAATCAGCTGGCATTTTCTTCTTTACCATGACTATCTGTCTCTGGTTTCAAAAGTTAAAATCATAGGAATTTGCTGCGAGGCAAACTAGACTGGTGACTGCATTTAAATGTGTAGTATAAAAGATTTTAGCAAAGTCAAGAACTTGAGACAAAAACATGTATGATTTGCAGCTAAATACGAAACATGCTAAACAGAGTAATGATTTAGCATCATAAGCCAGTAGATGGCAATTTTTATGTCGTAAACCCATTATCTGCTCCATCGCTGATGTGAATGTGGTTTACCATTGATTTGTTTAGCTGTAGTCTACTTGCGTGTGGTGTTTCAATTAACAACAAAGGTATCCAAAACGGAGTTCATCTCATAGGGAATGCACAAAGATTTGATCCCCTGGAAAATCTCCTTGCAATTATCAGTTTATTGTATAACTGTGTCAGTCTCAAGTGCTTGAAGCACTGCATCGATGATGTCTAGTAATTTGCATTATTGAGAGTGGAGTCTAACAAGAATGGGTTATGTTGCCATATGCTGTCTCTTATCCTCCCCATTGGCTGTATGCTCTTGACCCCAGAAAAATTCAACCTCTTTAATTAGTGGTTCCTCAAAACAAGTCACGTTCACTTCAGGGAAAGCTGGAGCTTCAAAATGTTTTTGAAGTCCAGAAGTCACTTCATGGTTGGTTGTCGTAAAACTTCATAGATCAGTGTTCTGCTATGAACAGTTTTCCCGTGGATTCATGTCAAAGGGTGTGCCTTGCTGAAAATGATAGCATGCTTGAGTTTATCGATGATGTTGATTCATGTTACAAGGATCTGATGTTTGATCTCCGTCTTTCACTTGGTGATGTTGTCATATTTTTTTCCTGGAAAATGTCTTCCACTTCAGTAGTAGTTTCAGATGAAAGTAAGTTCAAATATGGTGGTGACTACGACTAGAGTGGGGCTACTATGCTGCTCCACTTTTACCGCTGGATACGCCCAGCGTTTTTTTTTTAATACATTTAAATATTTTTTAAAAATAAAAAAATATATCAATATATTTAAAATTACTTCCTTAATCACTAAATAATTTTTTTTTTTTTATACCAGCAGTCAACTTGAGCGGTCAAATGATGGAGAGAAAGTAGCTTTTCTCCTACAACTATTGTCATTAGGCTTCGTTTGGATAGTGAAAGTGTTTCATTTCATTTCATCATTACAACTTTTTCAAATTCCCTCATAAAATATAATAAATAATTCAATTTTTTTAAATATCAAAATAATAATAATAATAATAATATTTTAATAATATTTTATTTAATTTTTATCTAAAATCATATCATCTTATCTTACTATTCAAATCCATACTAATAATACTTAGTTGTGGCTATAAAAACAAATGTAGCGGTGACTATTAAATATCCACTGCCAAAGCTTGAGCTTGGCTGGCATGTGTGTGCAGAAATTGCTTCTTAGATCTACAACTGCTCATGTATCCATGCTCATAGGGTGTTAAGCGGCCATTTTGTTGTATGTTGGCTTTGTGCCAATTCTGGATTTTATTAAAAAATTTCTAATGTCATTTTATTAAAAATTAATTTTTGTATATTTAAATAATAAGATATTTTGTAATAAAAGTTTTTATAGGGCCCCAATACAAAATAGTCAATTATTGCAATTTTTCTTTTTACATATTATTTTCAAATAATTATTACGCAGTCTCAAAATTTAGACACGTAGTTATAAATATTATATTAATTAAAATTGATCCTAAGAGTTGGCAATAAATTCATTTTTTATTTTATTTTCATTGGCTAATAAATCTAAGAGGAACATAGCTGTTGATGCTACTCCCTCTAAGAAGTACCCTATTAACTTGGTTTCAAAATCCTGTGTCCAAATTCGGAAAAAGACCTATGAAAATGAAAAAAGGCCCAACACTTGAAACATAAAGAAGAAAAGTTCTCTCTTTCTCTCCCACTCTCTCGATTTTGGCTTGTAGGTTTTCGGATTTCACTCTCTCTGCAAATCGGACACATCTAAGCAAAAGAAACTCGAACAGGTGTCCTTCTCTGCAATATTCCGAAACTTAGGGTTTCCGAACCTCCAATCCCCCCCCCCCCCCCCCCCCCCAATCATCCATAACCGCACTCAGTTTCCCTAGTCGAAATTTGAATATTTTCGGGTTTTTCTAGATTTCTCGTACATTACGGTTCGGATTTAAGCCATTTTGGATAAGGTACTTGTAATATCTGGTAATCTCAGCCTCCAATTGGTCGATCTGCTGGAATGGACGCGCGAGATTCCTCGTCCTCGATGGCTGCCGCTGCTCCCAATCGCGACGGGTCCTCGGGCACCGACGACGACGCCGTTTTGCCCGTTGCGGCTGCGCTCGCCAAGGACGCCGCCTTGCACTTCCAGTCGGGAAAGTTCGCCGAGTGCGTCGAGGTCCTGAACCAGCTCTTGCTCAAGAAGGAAAACGATCCTAAAGTAAGCCTTTCTACACTCGCGCATACATGTTTCGGTTCTTGATTACATTTGTTTTATTCTTTTAGTTGGTTTTACTGTGCGTTGCGATTGCAGTGTGTATATTGATCGGATAAGTCGCTGTTTTGCTCGTTGCTTTTCTCAGTGGCAATGGTCGAAACTTGGTTGATGTTAGCGTGAGAAATGAATGGGCCCAATGGGTGTGATTTAACTTTAGCTGTGAAGTTCGAGTCTCATGTGGTATTTGAAAATATAAATTTTACGCAGCTTGAACGAGTGAAAACGCAAAAGAAATGTGGGGTTTATAAGTTAGTAAGGTAAGTTCGATAAAAGAGGAGAATTCGAGATGGGGACGAGTTTTTTATTTTCATTTTTAATTTTTAATTTTTAATTTTAATTTTTAAGTTCGTGTTCTTCTTGAAGACAGTCTTTTGTATATTTTGGAATGATTTGAAAGTAGTGCTGCGAGTTTTATAATTTTATAGTTCTTGTTGGCTGTAATTTGTTTTGAACGGAGAGGTTGTGCCATATTTCGAACAAATTACTTTCATTGAGAATAAATAATATTACATTCAAGAACAGATCTCAGGATCCATGGAGAAAGAATGACTTTTACTTCTTTGTGGTTCCATGCATAAATGAGAAGGTACAATACAGTGATGAAACTGTATCAGAAATTACCTCTTGAATCAACGCAATTTTTAGATTCACTGTCTAGAGCAACCATGATAGAGCAAAAGAATATTTAGAAAGGTACAAGCTTTGTGATTATTCCACCATGCTGTTTTTATTACTAACCTATATCAGATGTTAATTGGGGTCCTTTTGTAGAGGGAATAGCTGGTTTCTTCTTTAAAAAAAAAATACCTTCAACATGCTTGCTGTTTTCTATGATATAAACCATAGATAAAGTAAGTTTGCTGTATTGCAGAGGAATGTCTGTTTAGTGAACATTGATAGACTTTTTTTTACATAATTTTATTAATAGCACAAAAGGGACCCAGCCTAGTACACATGAAGTATATGAAGGTTATGCCCAACTAGTAAAAGAAAAAATTGTTTGGACAGTTCGTTTTTGCTAACTTCACCACATTAAGCACAAAGAGACCATCCTCCAAACTGAATTTTTGTGATCTCCACAAGGGCTCTGCCAGCATGCAAACAACTCCACCACTCGCCGAGGCATGATTGGCTCAATCCCAGAACTGCAGAATATCACTGCCCATAATTCTCTGGTCAGCTCACAATTGAGAGGAATTAAATATGAAAAGGTCTTTGTTTGAATATATGCCAATCTTGTATTGTACCTCCATGAATTGAAGGGTATTGTGTCAACACTACTTGTTAAATCATATATGTTTTTTTTTTTTTTTGATAAGTAATAAGATATTTTATTTATCAAAGAGTAGGCATAGTCCAGGTACACTGAATGTATACATGTGGATACACCTATTTAGGAACTAAAAATAGTTACAAGGAAATCATGGAAGCTGAGACCATTCATATCTAAAGCAATGGCCCACATAAATAAAGTCTTCCACATAAAACTCCTAAACTCTTCCAAGGAGCGTTCATGATCCTCAAAAAGTCTATCATTTCTTTCACTCCAAATGCACCAGAGAATACATAAAGGAGCCATCTTCCACACAGCTGCTATTTGTGGTGTCCCAGTAATCCCTCTCCAACTTGCTAGTAGTTCCACCACTCTTCCCGGCATTACCCATGCAATTCCCATTCTACTGAAGAAATAATTCCAAATTTCTCTTGCAAACTTACAATGTAAGAGTAGATGGTCCATCGATTCGCCACTATTTCTACACATACAACACCAATCTGTGATAATTAAACCACGTCTTCTAAGATTATCAATAGTCAGAATCTTCCCTAAAGCTGTTGTCTAGACAAAGAAAGCCACCTTTGTAGGTGCCTTATTCCAATGTTCTTCCAAGGAAAATTCTGCCTCTGTTGTATGGTAGATGATTCATAGAAGAAGCGTACAGAAAAAATCCCTTTCCTAGAAGGTCTCCATTCCATCTCATCTTCATTGTGACAGCAATATCAGCAGTATACAGCAGGTTAAGAAACTCCACCAGCTCCGCCACTTCCCAGTCATGTGTATCACGAGTAAGGCTAATGTTCCATTCTTGTATGCCATTAGTAATAACCCGCAAATCAGCCACCATAGCTTCTTTGTCCCGTGTAATTCTGAATATAGTGGGATAAGCCTCCTTCAACGCCATGTCTCCCACCCACACATCATGCCAAAAGCTAATCCTATTGCCATTCCCCAAACATAGCCAAGTATGACGAACGAAGGAGCACCAACCTTTCCGTATGAACTTCCATCATAACCCCACACCATATGCCCCCCTCCCCTCTCTAGAACACCCCCCCCCCCCCCCCCCCCCCCCCCCCCCCCCCCCCCCCCCCCCCCCCCCCCCCCCCCCCGCGCACGCGCAGGTACTTCCATACTTCATGTCTATCACCCCTTTCCACAAAGCTTCCCTCTCATTATTATAGCGCCACAACCATTTACTCAATAGAGCCTTATTAAAGGACCTCATATTACGGACACCCAATCCTCCATCTCTCAAAGGGGTACACACCTTATCCCACCCTACTAAGTGAAATTTAAACTACTCATCTCCTATTCCACCCCACAAGAAGTCACGATGAAGTTTCTCTATTCTATTTGTAATGCTGATGGGGAGAGGAAAAAGAGACAAAAAGTATGTGGGGAGATTAGATAGAGTACTCTTGATAAGAGTGATCCGCCCACCTTTAGTTAAATACAATCTTTTCCACCCAGCCAACCTACACTCTATTTTCTCCACCACCTCCTCCCAAATTGTTTTAGCCTTAAAAGAAGTCCCCAACGGAAGACCGAGATACCTCAATGGCAACGAAGAAACTGCACATCCCAGAATGTTCGCCAACCCCCTAATGTTGCTTACCTCCCCCACCGCAACCATCTCCGTCTTAGCAAGGTTAATCTTCAACCCGGATACCACTTCAAAACAAAGTAAGATAGCCTTCAAAGATTGAACATGTCTTACATTTGCCTCACAAAACAGCAATGTGTCATCCGGAAACAAAAGGTGGGAAATAATGATGGACCCATGATTATTATCTCCCGCTGAAAATCCTGAAAAAAATCCCCCATCTACCGCCGCCGACACCATTCTACTTAGGGCCTCCATGACTAGGAAAAGTGTTTTTGTTTTAGTATGTTCCAGAAGACTAGCTGTACCGTATTTATTGGAATTCCATATGCAACGCCAAAGTCTTAAGATGATTCTGGATTTATATTCGACAAATTTTATATTGGACAAATTTTATTGTCAACTTCTTGATTGAATGTTCTGTTATAAAATTTAAGCTACTTGTGATGTCACTGTTCAACTGTAAGCATTGCTGTCTATTTGTGGATCAGACTCGCAACCTTATTTGTAGACACATTCATAATTACTAGGATGCACTCAGCAAGATGGAAGTGCTATCATCTTTCTCAGCTATAGCATTTATGGTTTCTAATCATATGTATATATTTTTTAGGTTCTTCACAATGTTGCAATTTCCGAATTCTTTCGGGATGGCTGCTCAGATCCTAAGAAGTTGCTTGAATCACTTAATAATGTCAAGGTATACTATCCTTTTTACCTTTTCTCCCTATGGTGTTATATAGTCATATTAGTATATGCTAGAACCAAGTAAACCCTTTACAGCTAAAGAATATATATGTATATTTCTAGTTATCAATATATATATATGTATGTATATTTCTCACTCTAGAATTTCCATATGTTATGCGTGATTTTCCTTTTGGAGTTGTTGGAAATATAGAGAGAGGATCAGAGAATCTGAGGAAATTGAGATTTAGCATATCCATACTTTCATTGTCAGGGAAAATAAAATATAACCTAGTTGGAGAAGTATTACCTACTGTTACCCCCATCAGAGTAATTAATGGTATAACTTGGAAACTTTTGGTTAGGCTGTTTAATATGACTGGCACATTATGTCTATGGTTTGAATCCTCTTTAGTGCAAACAATTTTTAAGGGCCATCAGACTAGGGGAATTTCCCTTTGAATTACCTAAGTTGCTCTTGCGAAAAAACTCCTTGCTGAGTGCCTGTGCACCCCCGGGAGTAGTCGGGATTTTGTTCTCGGACACCTGGTGCCAACAAAAAAAATTGTAACTGTCGAATATGTGAGGTTTATCATTCTCCAACTGCAGGGTGGTCATGTGGAGACCAATAATATTATCTTAGAAGAAAAAGTGATTTGCTTAAAGTTCAATATCTGAGTTCTAATCAACTAAGGAAAAAGTCCAGCATCTGAGTTTATCATTGAATATGTAACCCTAGGAAGAATAATGATTTCTATAGTATAGTTTTGTAGTGTCAGTACTTTTTTTTTCTAGTTCATCACCATGTTCTTTAAATTTATATAAATATGTATGTGTGTGTGTATTAAAACTTTCTAGGTTAGATTAGAAAATGAAGCCATTTATATGCATATAAATGCAATTTTTTTTTTTTTTCAATTGCTAACCATGTTTGTAAATTGGTTTGGAAATTGCAGTATGTAATGTATCATGGCCTGCCTTTTAACTAGTATTTACATCTTTCTGGAAGGCCAATTGTTTAAATAGTAATTTTTTTTTTACAGGAAATGTTTAAATTATAAATAATGACATACAGTGACCTTCGAACCGAATGGCTGAAATATATTCTGCTGCTGTTTATACTCGGGAAAGTTACTGATTTTTTCTTTCTTGTTCCGTATTGTGGCCACCATTTTGTATTCCTTTTCTTGTGCAACTATTCCTTCAATTCTATATAACTGCTGTAATGAAAATAGCCACTATTGAGATAAATTTTGTTCCCTGCATTAAGGTAATATTTGTGATTCTCTCATCTAGTATTCCAGACTCATTTTGATTACTAGTTGATGATTTCATCTTTGCTTGTTGTTTATATGTCATTCATTGTTTCTTTTTGGTGGTATTGGTTCAGAAGAGAATTGAGGAGCTTGCCTGTGCATCTGGAGAACAGGTGGAGGCTGTTAGCAATCTTTTGAATAAAGTCACTTTGGGGTCTAAAGGAAGTACAATGGCAAATCAACTTTCCACAGCAAATAGTTCCAATATTGTTTACACAGATGAATTTGACACTTCCGTGGCAATCCTAAACATTGTATGTTTTATGTACGTCTTTAAGTAAATTTGTTGGAGGTTGCTGAAGGGTAGTTTCTTTCTTTTATTTATTGTTTGAATTGACATGCTTGTTTTTAAACCTGCTTTTATCAGGCGGTTATCTGGTTCCATCTCCATGAATATACAAAGGCATTATCGGTTCTAGAACCTTTGTATCAAAATATTGAACCGATAGATGAGGTATGATGGTTGTACCCTATGGTTTTCTTAGGTGGTTGTAATCCTGTGTTAAATGCTTTTCTATAAACTTACGTGCAGACAACAGCTCTTCATATTTGCCTCTTGTTGCTAGATGTTGGGCTTGCTTGCAATGATGCTTCAAAGTCTGCTGTAAGTTCTTTTTTTTGTTTGTTTGTCTTTTGATTGGTAAATAATAATTTTAGGGCAATAATACCCTTACACATTCTTTACTATTGCTTTACTACCCAGCCAATTTTTTTTTCTTTTGCTATTTGAATCTGGATTAAAAATCTCAGAACATGACATTCTTGCATAATTTATAAGAAAATAAATTCAATCAACTAATGTAATCATGTAAATTAATTCAAAATAAATTCAATTTTATAAAAATTTACTCAAAGAGCAAAAGAAGGTCAATTTTTATAAAATTGAATTTATTTTTAATTAAATTACATGATTACGTTAGTTGATTTAATTTATTTTCTTCTAAATTATGCAAGAAGGTCATGTCCTGAGATTTTTAATCTAGATTCAAAGAGCAAAATGAAAAAAAAAAATAGCTGGGTAGTAAAGGAGGTGTAATGATATCATTACCCATAATTTTATCGTTGGTAGAAAGTAGGCACAACACAAGACTTATACAAGAGCAACACCTATGCAAAATTGACTATAGATTCAAGGAAATCATGAATAGTCAT
The DNA here is from genome assembly GCF_004785595.1 of Juglans microcarpa x Juglans regia. Lineage (NCBI taxonomy): Eukaryota > Viridiplantae > Streptophyta > Magnoliopsida > Fagales > Juglandaceae > Juglans > Juglans microcarpa x Juglans regia. The sequence continues at coordinate 39,586,191 of NC_054596.1, forward strand.
GTCATTGAAGTTTATTACAGTTGGCCAATGGAATAAGTTAATAAAGAAAAATATTCTAGGCTCGTCCATTGTAAGTTCTATTTTACTAGTTTGAGTAATCAGTTCAATAAAAACTTTTGCCCCATGTTCTTGAACTTTTACCACTGTTTGCTTTTAAAGTAAATATAGTATTATTAGAAAGAGGCAACTGCTGAACTTGAGCCTTGTGGTTGTATATCCTGTGTGACTTGCTCCTCCCGTTATGGCGATAATGGGAGGAAATGACGTCCTTTTTTAGTTTGGGGCAGGCGTGGGTCTTTTTTTTTTTTTTTGGGGGGGGGGGGTGTTGTTAAGTGGAAGACCTGTTGCTAATGTTGAACATCCGAAACAAATTACTTACCTTTTGGTGGGAGTTTGTCTTCTTCTCCTTAAAGATCAGGGAGTATTAGTGACCCTAGTGAGATGAAATTGAGACCTGAAAGTATATGAAACTTTGTAGCTTTTGTTTAGAAAATTTTATTAAAAGGCCCAATTTCTTTTTACAAAGTTCTTTCTTTGTTTCTTAATTGTTTGGTAGATTACTGAATTAATAAATGCTTTGAATTCTCACATTTAGATATCTCCATGCTTTATTATTGTCTTCATTAATAGCTTTGTATATGTGTCTTAGCCGTTTAATGACTGGTTTTGTTTTGACACGGACATATTCTTATTTTCTTGTGACCTTTTAATGGAGTAGGGAAAGATATTGGTTTACTCCTTCAAGTAGCTTTCATGGCTTGCTATGACATTGTAGATAATCTTACGCAGTAGGCATGATACAGTATTGTCGTGTGCATAGCCTTCTAAATGAGTAAATGGTAAACCACAATGGAGTGAATTAAGTTGACATTCATTCTGTGTACTTTTTTTGATAAGTAAATGATCCCATGTACTCGGGTTATTACCTATCCTTATTATCAATAAAATTTGTATACCAATCAGAAAAAAGTTGACATTGATTACCTGATTTGTTGAAGAATAGTGGCTCTAATTCACACAACCTTCAGTCAAAGGATGGTTTTAGTCCTAAGTTCATTACCTATTTCATCTCTGGTGTTGCATTGTCTAGAATTCTGTTTCATGTATCATTTGCTTTACTATTGGTATCTATGGGTTATCCATATAGAGCAATTCAAATGGCCAGTGACTCAATTGTTTTTTTTTTTTTTTTTTTTTTTGATAGGTAATCAAAGATATTGTATTCATAGAAATAGGCAAAGCCCAGGTACACAGGAAGTATACATGAAAAACGCCCATCTAGAGGTTACAATAGAAAGGAGAAGATCATGGACACTAAGTCCGTTACAAACAATAGCCCCCCGCCCATAAGAACAATGACTTAAAAAAGAACTTTGAGCTCATCCATTGTTCTCTCTTGATCATCAAAACATCGAGCATCTCTCTCCCTCCAAATACACCAACACATGCATATTGGTACCAATCTCCAAATTGCTGCTACCTGAGAATCGCCGTGTAGTCCTCTCTAGCTTGCGAGGAAATCCACCAATCTACAAGGTATAACCCAAGACAATCCGACTCTTGAGAAAAAATCATTCCATATAACCTTGGCCACCTCGCAGTGTAAAAGCAGATGATCAACTGACTCCCCATGCTTCTTATACATACAACACCAATCTAGGACAATAAGCCGTTGTTTCCTTAAATTATGTGTAGTGAGAATCTTGTCCAAAGATGCTGTCCAGACAAAGAAAGCTGCTTTTGAAGGAGCTTTCATCTTCCATATGCTTTTCCACGGGAACATAGATATTTTGGGGTTCGTGAGCTTTTGATAAAAAGAACTGACAAAGAAAATACGTTTCTTAGAATGATTCCAATGCATCATGTCTCCGATGCCCCTTGGAACTTGCGGAATGTAATGTCGCAAAGAACTCTGTAATAGACTCCAACTCCCAATCATGAGCTGCACTAATGAAGTCAATATTCTATTGAGGGGTGCTATTTGAAAAGACCAGAAGTTCAGCAATCGATGCCTCCTTTACTCTAGCAAGCGCAAAGATGGCAGGGAAGGTATCTCGTAGACAATGGTTACCACACCATATATTAAACCAAAAAGGGACACGCGAACCATTGCCTATAACAAAATGTTCATGTCCTCGGAAGGTCCCCCAAAGGCTCCTAATGTTTTTCCACATGCCCACTCCATGAGTGCCTCGTATCTCATTCGAGCACCATCCTCCCCAAGCTTCCCCAAACTGTGAGTCTATAATAGACTTCCATAAGGCCTCCCTTTCATTTTGATACCTCCACAACCACTTACCCAAAAGAGCTTGATTGAATTTCATCAAGTGGCGAATCCCCAACCCTCTCCCAGAAATTGGGGTACAAACTGTTGATCAATTAACCAGGTAGAATTTGAACTTTTCCCCCAATCCACTCCATAAGAAATCCCTTTGTAGCTTTTCAATGCGGTTATCCATCTTTTTGGGAAGCTGGAACAAAGACAAAAAATAGATGGGTAAGTTTGAAAGAGTGCTTTTAATCAAAGTCAACCTACCGCCTTTCGACAAGTATAGCCTCTTCCAAGCAGCTAATCTGCGCTTCACCCTTTCGACTACATCATTCCAAATCCTTTCAAATTTAAATGAGGCATCCAACGGTAAGCCAAGATACTTTATAGGAAGCGGAAGATATCTTGCATCCCAAGGTAGTAGCTAAAATCTCCACGTCCAGGATAGCCCCTACTGGCACTATTTTCGACTTTGCAAGGTTGATGCTCAAACCTGACACAACAACAAAGCAAAGGAGTAGTGCCCTCAAGGCTTGGACTTGTCCAAGGTGTGCACCACAAAAGATACGCATGTCATCAGCAAATAACAAGTAAGAAATGTTGAGATCGCCATTCCCCACTGAAAAACCATGGAGTAACCCGCTGTCCACCAGGCTCTCAATCATCTTGCTAAGAGTTTCCATGACAAATAAGAAAAGTAGAGGAGAAAGTGGATCTCCTTGTCTCAGGCCACGAGAGGAGTTGAAGAAACCCACCAGTGAGCCATTTACCAAGATAGAGAAATGAGTTGAAGAGATGCAAAATTCTAACCATTTCTGCCATTTTCCCCCAAAACCACATCTTCCAAGTAAGTAAAGAAGAAACTTCCAGTTGAAATGATCATATTTGTTCTCCATGTCTAACTTGCAAAGTAGCCTGGTTTCTCTAGACATCAATCGACCATCCAAGACTTCATTTGCGATAAGTACTGAATCAAGGATTTGTCTACCTTTGACAAACGCATTTTGCGGCTTCGAGATTAGTTTTTCCACCACCGAGCTTAATCTGTTTGCTAACACTTTGGAAAGAATATTGTACATTCCATTCACAAGACTAATGGGGCGATAGTCTCTCCATACCTTTGATAACATTGTCCACTTCCTCTTCTGTAAATGACCTTTCTAACCACCCTGCACTCTGCTGGTCTAATGTGGAAAAAGACAAACCATCCACTCTTGGTCTCCAATTGTGCTCTTCAGACAAGAGTTGTTGATAGTATTGTTCAATGTGTTTTTTGATTACCATTTGATCTGAAGAAGCTGCCCCATCTCTCATCAATATATCAATAGCATTGTTCCTCCTGTGAGAGTTAGCCATCCTATGGAAGAATTTCGTGCATTTGTCCCCCTCCTTAAGCCAGAGTACCCTTGATTTCTGTCTCCAAGAAATCTCCTCCATCAAAGTAACCCTTTCAAGATCAGCAACTACCTGGCTCTTGCGAATTTTATCAGGTTCAGAAAGAGTTCTGGCCTCCTCCTCGCCTTCCAGACCCGGTAGTTCCGCTTCTGCTGAAACACATTACCAAAAACTTGTTCATTCCATTGCTTCAGGTCCGGTTTCAACGCTTTCAACTTTTTTGCCATAATGAAGCTTGGAGAGCTTTGGAAACTATAGGAAGTCCACCATTGTTTGACTCTGTCTACAAAACTGCCAGTTTTAAGCCACATATGCTGAAATTTAAAATACTTTCTACCCCTTTGGATGCCTCCGCAATCTAAAATGATGGGGAAGTGATCAGAGCATAAACAAGGTAATCTTCTTTGAGCAACATCCAAGAAGTGTGACTCCCAATAAACGTGCCTCCTGATAGTGGAATGTCTATGAGCTCCTGTTCTAAAATGAATAAGAAAAATCTCTCATAGCTGGAGTGATGTGAGAACCACTCGACCTTTCACTTGGAAAGTGAGATATATTAAAGTCCCCCCAATGCAACTTGGTAGCTCCCACCAACTAATGACTCCCGCCAGTTCTTCCCACAAAAATCTTCTCTCTGAATCAATATTTGGGTTGTAAACACCAGCGAATGCCCATTTGAAGTCGTCTTCTAGATTAACAAAAGAGTATGCAACCGTGAAATCACCCACACACTCCTCCACCCTTTCCACCACCCTCGTGTCAAACATAATTAGAATTCCCCCAGAAGCTCCTTTTGATGGTAGGTAAGACCACCCTACATGTTGTCCTCTCCATAGACTGCGAACTATGTCTTGTAATAGTTTCCAACATAGTCTCTTGTAAGCATATGATGTCCCCTTTCCATTGGCGACGTAAATTTCTGACTTGGTGCCACTTATTAGGATCATGCAGCCCTCTCACATTCCATGATAATATTTTTGGCTTCATGGGACAGCCATTTTACCCCTCCCCTTACAATGCTCCCAAGTAGAGCTCTTCTCACCTCCATCCTCTTTTATTGCCCATTTTAGCCTTTTGAGTTCTCTTTCCCTTTTTTTGTCTGAAGTCAAGGATTGATTGGACTTGGATTGGGCATTCATAGCCTCTACAGCTATAAGTAGGGCCATAAATTCAGCTTCGAAATCCTTGTAAGAAATTCCTATTATATGCTTAATGTCCATCGCTCTCTGGATAACCCTCCAATCTAACACATTGGGATGAAAGGAGTTGAGTGGAGTAGGTTCATCCTCCCCATCCCTATTAGCCGAAAACAGAACCAAAGGGCCAGAATTTTTGAAAACACTGGGTTCTTCTGCCGTCTCCAATCCCATAGAAACAACCTGATCCGACACCTGGAGCAATGCCTTCGCCGCCAAGGGGACAGGAAGCAACCCAGAAGGTGCTGGCGGCATTGTATGTGTCACCGCTAGGTTGAAAAGCTCAGGTAAATCGGCATTCGTCGCCATCAAGCCACTTTGACAACGTCGGTAGTGACTTCACCACCAAAGCTTCGGGAGATGGGCAAGAGCATGTCGACGACCAAATCTATGCCACCTCAATGGGTGGCGGTCCACCCATAAGCTCCCTGTGCTCCAACGAAACTTGCGCAGGACAATTGGCTTCATCGGGGGTTTTCGTCGAATGGGTTGTCGTCGCTTGGTTCTCCGTCGTTGTGGCTGCCATCGCTTGGGTCGTCGACGCAAGGGAAGCCATCTGTTTCTGTACCAACTCTGGCGCCAAAATGTACTTCTCAACACTACACAGGCTCGGGTTTGTTTCTGTAGCCTCTGTCGACGCACTCCCATTGACCCCAAACCTCACCGACAAACCCACTCCCGTTGACTCCTTATCACACGACTGATTCTGTGCAGATTCCGACGATAAAAAGCAACTAATGGCACTACTCAGATTCGGCTCAACAACTCTAATCCCTACCGATGCTAACTCTGGCACCGCAGACCTTGCCGGCGTACCCACCACCGCCTCCGATGAACCCACCACCATCGACGTCGACCCCTGACCCACGACCAACGGTGGGGGTTGAGGCCCACACGACAGTGGGGTTTCTTTGTTAGCAGCCCTGCGTCTCTAGGCAGGCTTCGTACCCTGGGCTTGAGAGACGGGCTGGGCCAGCGTGTTGGGCCGTTGGGCCACTTGAAGACTTGCTTGCGATTGAGGCCCATCAGAAGCCACACTCTTGCCCTTAAGAGAGCCTTCTCCCTGGAGCCCAAGATCATAATCCGGCCCATTACGAGAGCCTTTTCCCTGGCCCATTACGAGAGCCTTCTCCCTCTGCAATCCCTCCTCAACGCAACGTTTTAATATCCCCATATATATTTTTTTTGATAACCGTGGGTGTCCGGGCCTGCTTGCGCGCATCTCGACTAATCTCATGGGGCCCTGAAGTTAACAACCAGGTAAACCTCCACTGACCCTAAGGGGACTCGAACTATATATCCCCATATTAATATGCAAACACCCCACTTGCGTCTCCATCTCAACCAAAGCATGCAGCAGAGTTGCCAAACTTGGCCCCGACAGACTCCTGCCCAAACTTGTGTCTTCACAGAGCCGCACCTTCACCAGAGTGGAAGTAACGCCTGTCTCCTTTGTAGGTTTTGGAGCTCGAGACAAGGCCTCTCTGTACGAAGAGAAGACCTGGTGCCCCTACGGTGGAGGAGGAGGCGTCCATGGGCGGCTCCCTTTGTTGTTCCTTCCCAAAACAAAGGAAGTTGTAGAAATTTCCTTCAACAACTCTCCAAAATTCCTCCAACCTACCTCTTTCCTCCCTTTCGGTATCACTAGTAAGCCGCGCCGTTTCTCTTGACTGAACTCCGATAAGGAGAAAAATCTCCCATGAGAGTTATGCTGCCTCTGCACCACCAACACCTGAGAACCATTTCTACTCTATCTTAGGAAAACAGAGGGTCCCTCAAAAGCACCTTCCTCCACCATGACAGCCAGCCATCCCAACAAATCTTGATCAATGAAAATGTGATCCATAGCACGACAGCTACTCTCAGTGATTCTCCACCACCTTGCATTTATCTTCTTAAATTTGAAGCACTTTTGTTCAATAATAACATTCCTACTAGACCCCATCACAACACAACTACACATAAAGTACTGAAAAAACTGGGCTAAACAACACTGGTCTTAACCACCGTTAGCAGAAGAAACACTGACGGAAAGACAACATTTTTCCTCGAGTGTACGGGGAGGAAAAAAATTAGGAGAGAAAATCCAATGTGCCCAACTGGATATGACCTATCACTTACAATTGTTTTTTAAGACCTATCACTTCAATATTATCACGTCAAGATACTCTGGACAGTATATTCAATATGATACAATCTAGAATTATATTGTTGCCTTTAAATTGAAGGATATCATTAAATGGGCTCCTTCCCATGATTCCACTTCCCAATTCTTGTTCCTTGTCTCAAATTTCAACAATTCAAGGTATTCTGCTACAGAGTGAAATCGCTATGCAGCCTTCTTTTGGGGTTTCCTGTTGGAACCCCTGAAACAGTTAGTTATTATTTCTATTGATATCAGCACATAACATAACCATATTGGGTGCTTTTTCTTGCTGCCCGATTTTAGTAATGTGATATATGCATAAAATTCATAGGATAGTTTATGGTGACAATATTCTCTAAGGTAGTTGTCCATACAAGAAAGCTGCTTTTAGAGGTGCCTTTGTCTTCCAGATACTCTTCCAAGAAAAAAGATTTGTATCTTTGAGTAGTAAGGGCCTGATAGAATGAACAGACGGTGTACTTCCCCTTTTTTAGGGGATCCAGAGACCTTGTCTACATCTCCCACTCTCACACTAGTGGAATGCAGCAAATTATAGAACTCTCTGAAAGCATCTACTTCCCAATCTTGTGATGCTCTGGTTTTCTTAGCCACAGGCGCATGCATAATTTAACAATAACAATTAAAAATGGTTTGCCATGTCCTGCTAAGAAGTTCTTTCTTGCTTGTGGTTTGGTATTCTTCCTTTGTAAATGTGCTCTATGGTAATGTGATTGAAACATGCTGTGTGCCTTTTTGTTTATTAAAAAAATGGAACTTATTTCAAGCTCTTTCTTGAATTAATCTGGGAGAGGTGTAATTATAGGGAATTTAGAATTCAAATAGCCTAAGCCTTGATGTCCACAAGTACAATGTACAAGATATGTGGCCCCCTGTCGAGGTGTGCTTTGTGAAGCTGTGGCAACTGTGAACACAAGTGTTGCATTGGTAGATCTTGTAAACTTGTGAACACAAGTGTGCAAGATATAATTTTTGTTCTGTTGACCTTCTAAACCTGACCGATCAAATTGAAAGTGCATTTTATAGAAACTTTTAACTCAATGAAACTGTTGAGGTTCTTTAGATCATATGCTAGTGCATTTTAGGCAGTTCAAGCCATCTAATGGAGCTGGATTCTTGCCATATATAGGGCAATGATAAAATTTGGGCAGCATTGTATACTTTCTGTGTACACGGGTTTTGCCTATTTCATTCGTATCAATAAAATTTACATCTTATTTATAAAAAAAAAAAAATGATAATCCAGTTTAGACAATGCTGATCATATGCCAGTTTGCTGACAGTCTTGGTCCAAATTTCACGTTCATTTGAAAAACTCACACTTATCATTTTCAATTTGCATATCCACATTCTATTGTCCTTATTCAAAATGGTATGATTACTTGTGTTCAGGATGTATTAATTTATTTGGAAAGAGCTTTTGGTGTTAGTTGCACAAGTCAAGGTGACAGTGGCAACACAACACAACAGTCTGGGAACCTCGTTGCAAAATCTTCCTCTGTTCCTTCACCGGCTACAGATGCTTCTCATTCAGATTTAGCTGCGAGTGTGAACGCCTCAGAAAATACTTTATCGAGGACCTTATCAGAGGAGGCACTTGAATATGAAACTATGTTCTCAACACTAGATATCGGTGGACAAAATCGAGTGAGGCCTTCTGGTATTTCGTCTTCAAATGATCTGTCAAGGCCAACTGTTGATAGGTCTTTGACCACAGTTGATCTGAAGCTTAAGTTGCAGCTTTATAAAGTTCGGTTTCTGCTTCTCACTAGGAACCTCAAGCAAGCAAAACGTGAAGTCAAGCATGTTATGAACATTGCACGTGGGAAAGATTCATCGACGGAGGCTCTCCTCCTGAAGTCTCAGATTGAATCTGCACGCGGCAACCACCGTAAAGCCATTAAGCTGTTAGTGGCTTCAAGTAATCGGACAGACATGGCAATTTCAAGCATTTTCAACAACAATCTTGGGTGCATTTATTATCAGCTTGGGAAATACCATACATCATCAATATTTTTTTCGAAGGCACTGACTAATACTTCATCACTTCGGAAGGAAAAGCCGTTAAAGCTGTCAACTTTCTCCCAGGATAACTCTTTTCTTATAATATATAACTGCGGTATACAGTACTTGGCCTGTGGGAAACCAATTCTTGCCGCTCGCTGCTTCCAGAAGGCCAGTTTGGTGTTCTACAACCGACCTCTCTTATGGCTCCGACTTGCTGAATGCTGTCTGATGGCTTTAGAGAAGGGACTACTAAAAACTAGTCATGCTCCATCAGAAAGATCAGAGGTCAAAGTCCATGTTATTGGCCAGGCAAAATGGAGGCAACTTGTTGTCGAAGATGGGATATCAAGAAACAGACATGTGGACTCTGTTGAAGGGGATACTTTTACTCTGAGAAGTGATGGGCAACCAAAGCTTTCAATGTCGCTTGCCCGACAGTGTCTGCACAATGCTCTGCACTTGCTGAACTCTTCGGAGTGGAACTATTCAAAATCTGATTTGCCCTCGAGTTCCTCCTTGGAGGAAAATGAATCAAGTGAAGCGGCTTCGTCCAAGAACTCAAACCACAAGAACTTTAACAACATTGATTCAAAAGCATTTACTGTAACATTAGGTGTAGGTCAGGCTAATGCAAATGGTGATGCCAAAGAACCAAAGGGAGGAACAAGTCAGGAGCTCATACAGAATTCTCTCTCATATTATGAAGATATTCAGAGAGGAGAAAATCAGTTGATCAAGCAAGCTATTCTTGCTAACGTAGCCTATGTAGAATTGGAACTGCAAAACCCCACGAAGGCCCTGTTGACCGCTAGGTCTCTCTTGGAACTTACAGAATGTTCTAGAATTTACATCTTTCTTGGTCATTTGTATGCAGCGGAGGCCCTCTGCCTGTTAAATAGACCAAAGGAAGCTGCTGAGCATTTGTCGATTTATTTGTTTGGGGGAAGTAATTTTGATTTGCCATTCAGCGAAGAGGACTGGAAGCAATGGCAAGTGGAGGGGACCATCGATAGCGAAGAGTTTAATGGAGGATCAGTGACTACCATGAATTCTTTAGCCGAGGACGCACAAGGTATCGTCTTCCTCAAGCCGGAAGAGGCGCGTGCAGCACTTTATGCAAATTTTGCTGCGGTATCTGCCATGCAAGGCGAACTTGAGCAGGCCCATCAATTTGCGACGCAAGCACTATCCATATTACCCAACAGTCGGGAAGCGACTCTGACTTTGATTTATGTGGATCTCAAGCTCGGTAAGTCTACAGAAGCTCTTGCCAAGTTAAAGCAGAGTAGTCGCGTCAGGTTCCTCCCAGTGGCGTAACATTGAATAATTCTTCTTCTTGATTGTTGAGCCGAATGTCCAGCCCCCCTTCTCAGCATTAGATAGCGGTTAGATCAGCAAATCCTTTCGAGGATATGTAACATATATATAGTTCAATTCAGGGAATAAAGTTTCCTCTTTTTTTTTTTTTTTTTTTTTTTTTTTGGCCCCTTATAATTTTTCACATCTAGAGTCCATTACTTGGGGTGGTGGCTGTGGCTGTGATTTGGTTAGTGCGGATGCCCACCTTTCAGATTTGAGATGTAGTTTGATTGGGGTTATCGTGTTGTAGTGGCTAATCCAGTTGGTGTTCAAGAATAGAGAGAGATCATGTGCTCCTCGAGAAAGGAATTGACATTTTTCGATTTGAATTTGAATTCCCAAGTCATCTTTTCATTTCAAAGGCTCTGAACTTCTTTTCTTTCTGTCATATGCATGCGTGGAAATTGTTGATATCCAGATGACTATGCACCGTCGTCTATGCAAGCATGAGAGAAGGGGTGGATTTTTCTCTACGATCACCCTATTAATTGATTCTCATCCATCCATCTTCCCAAATTTTGGTTAGATTAAGGGGTACTGTCATCTTGAATGGCAATGGCGATTTTCAAATGTAATTGTGTGCATTCATTATTCCTTGGGATCGATATCAATCGAATGCCGTACAACGTAACTAAAGTAGTGTAAAATAATAATAATTAATAAAAATAATCCATGTTATTATTATCCCAATTAATTGAGAAAAGTCATAAAATTTCTTTCATATGAGATCATGAATGTGAAAAGTCCATATGGCTAAGAGATAGCATTTCATATGGGCGTGAGGGCAGCTCTAATTTGCTTCATCAAAGTGGCCTACTTTAAAATAACAATTTCGTTTTTTTTTTTAAAACAAAAAACATATATGTTGCAGTGTTTTTTTTTTTTTTATGGAAATAGTCTCATTTTATTAATGAACCGAAGTTACAACTGTGACTTATCAATACATGAAAAAATCCAGACTATAAGCCAATTACGCATAAGCTCTGGGGCTTCTCCACACACAAATTTCTTTGTAGTAGACATTGTCTTAACTTCTCAATAAGCTCTCTCCTAACAAAGAAAGCATTCTGTAGACAGAACTTGAAGACCCCTCTATCCTCCAAGGGAGGAAGAGTACGGGATATTGCTATGGACACTAAATCCAATAGCCTATTTCTATTTTATTAAAAACTAAAATAACAACTACTACCTAACAAACTACTAACTAACAACTAAACTACAAAACCACAAGTCTCGGTGTGACCCAGACATCACGCTCACCTCAAGCATTGGCATCTTGAACCCTGATGGCACGAGCACTCAGCTCACGTACGGATACAACAGCCTCCACTACGCAGATAACACCTACGCGCAAGCACTGATTGTACGATATCACCAGCCATAATATCGCCCCCCACTCTCGAATAACTCTTGCCCCAGATTGCGTATGATCCAAATGCACAACACCTCACTTGGGTCAACAAAAGAATAGAAGAACACAAAAACAAACGCAACAAAATACTGGAAGAGAACAACAAAGAAACAGAAAATCAAAGCGAATGAACAGTGCACGACGCGACGATAGTAGCGCGTGTAGGGTCCTAGTCACTCGGGGAGGAAAAACTGAAGGTCGATCTTGGAAGCCTCGGAGTCAAGGAGTCCAAAAAAGCCGAGTGTGGCATCGGCAGAGGGCTCCGCGGTGGCACGTGATGAGCACGCGTCGACGAGATTCAGAGCTTCGTCCCGCACGTGCGGGCTATGTTCCACTCCGATGAACGCCATATTTGGTAGTCTTGAAGATCGGTAGTTGGGCTTCATCCCGGTGGGGTGCGTGTAGGATAGCGACGGCTGAAAGATCCGAACGGATCCGAACGACGATCCTCCCTTCTTCAGCCTGAAAAACAAAAGAACAAAAAAAAAAAAACAACACTACACAGAAAATACCAAGGACAGACGAAAAGGGGGGGAGGGGAAGGAGAAAGAGGGGGAAGGAGCCGAAGCTCCTACCCCTTTCGTTCGATCTGAAGGTTTTAGAGGTTTAGAGAGAGAGGATGCCGAGTCCTTGCCGTGGAAAGGAAGTTGTTACATCAAGGAGCTGGACACACAGAAAAAGATGGAATGGGTGGCATAAAGTTTGTTGCAGTGTGTTTTGCATTGCTGGCATGCATAATATTGGTGTCAGAGTGACAAAGTTAACCTGGATGCTACTAAGCCTTTGACCTTCTGATGGCATAGGGATGCATGGTAGCTGGGGTTGATTTGAGATTATTCAATCCCTCACAGTTGGGATCGAATAATTTCCCTCGATTATAATTACCTTCAAAGTTCGTTTAGCAGGAAAAGTATTTTTGTGGTGATTGAAGATTGGTCATATGGTACTAATGAACTTCTACCTCCAAGTAGGTCTATTTACCCGGGCCGGTCCGAAAAACATGGTCTAACCCGACCCGATTTAGATAGATTCTAATGAATTGATTACCCATAGGGGTGTAACTGGTTCTATGGGTAATCGATTCGATTCGATTTACTTTTGGACATATTTTAAAACTGAACCGGTATATACCAGTTTTGAGATTTGAAAAATCGTATTTTATATATAATTATATATATAAATTATATAATTATATATAATATAAAAAATCATATAAAAAATATTTTATAAAATATAAAAAATTAAAATATATATGTGTGAACGGTCCGGTGTTAGAAAAAGAAAAAGGAGAACAAGGCCGATTTTGATTGGTTTTAAGAAAAATGGAAGCTACCGAACCGGACCGAACCTGGTTCCAGACCCAACCCACTGGTTCAGTCCAGTTTTCTGGTTCCCTGGTTTTTTTCACCCCTAATTACCCTGCACAAAAATATTTTTGGTAAAATCGGGTTTTCTAACCCGATCCCTCTCTCTCTCTCTCTTTTAAAAAAATTAATAATGAGAAAATTTTGATTACCATATTATCATTCTATACAAAAAATAAAAAACCTTCTAACAAATTCTCGATAACTTCTTAATGGCACAAAGTCGACTCACAGTGCACACGTGAACCCATAATGTAGGATATTTTTAATTCTTGGACTTTTTTAATCTTGAATATGACATCAGGCTTCTAATTAATTTACATGTTTATTTTTAAGAGAAATGATACTTACAGTTGTGAGTATGCAAGTGTCGTGCAATTATTTTAAAAAAAGTTAATAAATACGGGATTCACATGAAAAAAATTTAATTGTGGATCCCTCTTTTTCAAAACGACTGTACAACACTTACACACTTCATGACTACATGTAATATTATTTTATTTTTAATCACATTAATTTTGTGTCGTTATAAAATATAAATGAGAGTTGGATGTAAATGAGAAAATTATTGTATTAATTACATCATTAATGTGATATAATTACATTATATCAACCAAAATGTGGCATCAGAATAAAATAAAATAAAAATTTATAATATACATTATATCAAAATTGAAATCGGAAAAATAGATTTAATGTGGCATCACAATGTGGACTCACGTGACTTATTAGAAAAAATAAAATTACAAACATAAAAAGGTAGAGTGAATATAGGATTTTAGTCTTTATGTTTTTGTATTTTCGGGAGTCATTTTATTTTGAATACATAATTTTTAAATTTTTTTTTAATAAACCACGTAGCACCATATTGTGATGGCACGTCAAGGGATGAAATGAATAATATAAATTAGGGGATACAGTAGCACTACCCTTTTACAATTATTTACAAAATTATATTTTAAATTAAATATAATTTTATAAAATAATTTATAAAAATAAATCTAATTTATGAAAGTATTTTCAATTTAAAATATAGTTATATAAAAAGTTTTACGGATATTATTACTCTAATATAAGAATGAAAAACGTTAGGTTTATTAAATTCCTTGGGGGGCAATGGAATAGTTGTCCAGTTTCGATAATACTTTAAAAGAAAAAAAAAAAAACTGCAGAAAATAAAAGATAGAATTTATATCATTCTCAGCCTCAAATTCAGAAGAAAGATGGAATTAAATTATGGGGATAGGATGAGTTGGGGTTCAAACCTCGTATCACATCCTGGAGACATGAGTACCGGACTGATCATCGGTAACAAATTAAGGCCGCAATCATGCACCTTTTTTTCAGTTTATATAAATTAAGGCGAAATTCATAAGACATTGTAATTGCCACGGAAAATAAAGTATGAAGTGCAATTTTACGTGTCTCTATGTATACAACTCTTATTTGAGTCTTACTAAGTACAAATGGTTTGGTACAATTACGTATCAATACTAATATGACTTTTTTTATTGAAAAAATAAAAAAAAAAAATTTTAAAAGAAGAAGAAAGTTTTCTGTCTCACGAAAATTATTTCTATTTTTAATTCGTATCGTTTCATTAAACGAATACATTATATATTAATATTAGTATGCAGTTTGATATGCGAACTCACTTGTAAAAAAATTTTTCTTATTTTTTATACATTACCCAATATTGTTGATGTGAAAGCTTTCAACATCAGTTATGTTAAAAAATTATTGGTATTTTAATTTGTTTAAAATAATAATGAATCTCATTATACATACCAACTTATGTGTAGTAAAGTTCTTTTTTTTTTTTTAATTCTCTTTTTTTTTTTTTTTTGGTTGGTAGACGATCTATCACCTTAAAGTTCCCAAAGAGCTACATGTCCCTTACGGCCATCTTTCTGATAAGCTGCCAATACACTAGAAACTACCACCCATGTTCCATTTCAACCCACGTGTGGGACCCACATGCCACACATGCCACACATGCCACACACGCACCTCACCACCTATTGTCCAGTTAGCTGCCCTATTATGTTCGATCATCAGCGCACCAAGTCACCTGGCATGTGGGCCCCAAACATCGGTACAACCATGCAACCACTTTGGAAAACCTTCGAAGCCTGGTCCTTCTTATATGTGTACTATGTTACTGCTTTCCTGAATTTCCAAACTTATTATACGAGGTCTACCCAATGCAACTTTGCATAATATTATGAGTTGTCTCGTAATAAAACTAATTATTGTTGATATTTTTTTCTCAATTCTTTCTTCTATAATTCAAGCTCGGAAGAAGAAGAGATAAGAGGGTCCTACAGAAAATGTTAGAAAAAAATAGATGGCTATCTTATTAGAGTAAATGCATAGAAAACTTTAAATTTACTTAAGATTTTTTGAATTCATTTATTTCTTTCAAGATTGTCTTGTTTTGGGTTTGGCGCATTTCATATAGCGGGATTGTATGATCCTGGAATATGGGTGTTCAATCCTTATGGACTAATCGAAATGGTACAATTTATAAATCCAGCATGGGGTATGGAAGGTTTTGATCCTTTTGTTCTGGGAGGATTAGCCTCTCAATGTGTCATCATATTGCAGCACGTACATTGGGCATATTAGCAGGTTTATTCCATCTTAGTGTCCATCCGCCCCAACGTCTATACAAATGATTATGTATGGGAACTATTGAAACCGTTCTTTCTAGTAGTATCGTTGTTGTTTTGCCGCACCTTTTGATGTATATAGATTATCAAAAAGCGTGAAAAAAAAAGAATCAATGTGTAGATTACAGTCCGCATTCTTTGGACTCATTCTAACTTCTAACAAGGGACTTTTTTTTTTTTATTCCATTTTTATTTTTCAAGAAAAATTCATTTTGGTTTGTTTACTTTACCTATAAATATAAAAAAAAAAAAAGAAGAAAAGTAATTGACTAAATTTATCGAATGAACTTCTCATTGATGTAAGGCTGAAAACTAAATTGGTTGGTTCGATTTTGGACCAAAACTGAAACTGAACCGACATGTTTTTATATGATTCAAAACCGGCCTAATCAATCAACTAAGGGGGACAAAAATGGCCGGCGTAGTTTCGGCCTGTTCCGATTGGTTCATGGTTTTCCAGTCAATTTTCCCTTCAAAGCCCCATCAACAAGTTTCACAACAATATCATCTACCTTTCCAAACCCCAAATACCAGGAAAATCAGTAGAAAAATCAAACAGTACCCAGAAAATGGAAGCAACATATATGAGCACAACTTCAAATATACTATACATTCATATTACTAAATTTCATAATCAAATTGGAACCAAGAAAAATTAAAATTTTAAATCATATCGAGAGCTTAAGACTTTGGGCATTTTGGGCTTTTTCTAATTGGAGGGAGAGAGCTACAACATCGTGGCAACAACGGGCTGGCGATTTGAGAGAGAGAACCAAGAGATGGGAGAAATATGTGAGAGAGTTGCGAGAGAGAAAGAGAACCGATAGATGAGAGTGAGACGCGAGAGAGATAGCGGAATAAGGTAGACAGAGAAACATCTGAGACTGAGATGAGAGAGAGAGAGAGAGAGAGAGCTAAAACGTTGTATGAGAAAATGAAATGGAGGAGGGGAAATGGGGGCTCAGGGGTTAGGGTTGAAGCCCTAACCCAAAACAACGTCGTTTCTTATTATATTTTTTAAAAACTTAGCTACAAAACGATGCCGTTTAACTAATATGTATATATATATATATATATGGGGTCGTTTTTTATATATAAAATAATATATATTATATCGATTGGTTCGTCGGTTTGAACATGGTTCAAACTAGAACTGAATTGACCAACGTCGATTTCTAATATTTTCTACCATCAACCAATTGCTTCTCCACTGGTTTCTAGTTTCGGACTCCAATGACTAGTTCCATCGATTTCTATACACCCCTAATCATGATGTTTTACTCTATCTTTCAGTAGTATACATATAAAACTACGTCGAATCCTTCCTGAACCATAACCTAGAATCCGATTTTCATTATCTAATCAAATCTTAACCGAAATGGATCAATCTGTAGTATAAGTACCTGCTCTCCAATCGCATTAGTTAATGATGCATGTAATTATGTTGGTATTGGGTAATGTAGCTCTTTTATGCGGATCATTATTCTCTTAATCTCAATGATGAGGATGAGGCAATGAAGCTCTCCAATGTTTTCAAGCTATAATCTACAATAGTGCATCCCATGCAGCTTCTTGCTATGGTCTTCTCTGTGGCAGACAAAACAATGATCGATTTCACTAGGGTGAGGTTTGGATAGTGAGTTGAAATAAAAATTGAATAAAATATTGTTAGAATATTATCTTTTAATATTATTATTATTTTGAGATTTGAAAAAGTTGAATTATTTATTATATTTTGTGTAGAAATTTGAAAAAATTGTAATGATTAGATGAGATAAGATGAGTTGAGATAAACTCTCAATTTAAACGGGTCTAATTCAACCATCTTATTGACAACCTTAGACCGTACCGAACTATTAATTTGCCTCCATTTCCATTTTTTTTTAATTTTTTTCAAATTTTTTTTTTATTGCACTACTGCGGTTTTGTAATGGTTTTTTTTTTTTTTTCATAAGTAATCAAGTATATTTCATTAGAAAAGATGATACAAGGGGAGGAGGTAGGGTTCCCAACAAACACCCCAGAACAATAACAACAGTGCAAAGTGGTGGATAAAAAAGAAAAAAATAGATTTTTGTGACCAATTTCTTGGTTTTCACCCATGTCCTACAAAGAGGATATTGTCTTAAAAGACGGAAATAAGATGTTTGCAAAAAATTACAAACAATGAAACCACCGCTGGTAGTGGTAGAACCTTCGCTGAAAGCGATGAGAGTGGCGGATGCACTGTTGCTTGTTGTCTTGAGATGATTTTTGAAGATATCCGCAATCACTTATTCGAGATCACGGTTTAGAGAAAGTGATAACATAATGAAAAATTGGACTGATCTGCGGCCAGTGATCATATGCATTCCCGCGCTCCTGTGATAGCGCGTGGCAGCCACACACAAGTGGGATGGGAACGGGGTGACCCAGATCTAGAAGATCTCGGTGAGACGAAGCTGCTGGTACGATGCGTGTAGCTATCAGAAGCGTTGTTGTGCGGCGGCACGTGAGGAACACGCGCGGAAACAAGCCACTCATGAGGGCCATGCGCCAATCTTTTTGGCGTGACTCTGCTCTGTCCTAGTAGATCGGCGGCTGTAGGATGGGGTGGTGGGGCGCGTGTAGGAGGATGGCAGTCGTAAAGTAGCAGATCTAGCCAAAACCGAACCAGTAGATGGAGGAGAGAAAAAACATTACCTTGAAAGTGTATACACAGTGCAAAAATAGAAATGAGAATGAGAGGACGGTGAGAGGCACAACTCCACCCTCTTCTCCGACAGCGGCTCTCACGAAAATGAAATTTTCTAGAGAGAAAATAGAGATTCTCTCTCTTAGTTTCTCTCGTCCTTATTCCAGAATACCCCTTTTAATGGATTAATAGACTGTTGGAAGTCTCGGTCTCCACCCTCAACTCTTTGTAATGGGTTATTAGATTGTTGGAAGTCTCGGTCTCCACCATCAACTCTTTTAATTAATGCAAATTTGCCTATAAATAAAATAACCTTTACCTAATTACTAAAAAAAATTACAAAAATGAAAAGAAGATATGAAGTACTGCGCGCGTGCCTCTTCATTTTCGACTGAACCCTCCCTTCCTGGTATATATTCTTTTTCATTGAATACGGGGCTAAAGAGTCAAGATTCCCTGTCCTTGATGATGCATACATATATGGTCCACAAATATTTCACCGAACTTTAACTCACAGATATATATATATATATATATATATATATATATTATATCTTGATTTTTAATTTGGTTTTATTGAAAAAAAATACATCGACCGTGGTGCAACAAACTACACGATGTGTGTATATATATATATATATATATATATATATATATATATACTCGTTAATTCTCTATTGCCATCCGTCCAAAGTTCAAATAATAATTAATTTCATAGCCCACAAAAAATAGTAAATATTATTCCATACCCAAGAAATTTAAATAAACTATATTTTTCCTCTAATTGTTTTGAATATGTAGTTTGTGGTTTTGCTAGATTTTTAAAATTCAATATCTACAAATAAATTTAGAATGTATTTTTTGAAAAATTTTAAAACCGAACAATGTATATATATATATATATATACATAAATATATATATATATATATTACATTTTTATATATCTCACTCTTAGTTATATTTATAAGTTGATATGTTAGTTTGGTCGGCTGATGATCATCATGTCCTTCAATTAAATCATATGCTAATAATTAAGACTTTTTTGTTTTTATCTTTTGTGGCCACCAATACCATGTGGGGGGCGGCTGAGTTCTCGTCAAGAACTGGGGCCACCCATGCACTATATATATGCTAGTCATTGCGTATTGTTCCAAAAAAAAAAAAAATTGTAATATTTTAGAAAGAAAAGTTATTTTTAATTAAAGAAATTTTATTTAATATTTATTTATAAAGAATTGCTTTTAACTAAAAACGAAATTGTCGTAAATATATATCATCATGAAGATCTAAGACGAAGTAGTAATGATTGCTAACAATTATGGTGCTCCGCACGTAGTTTGAATTGACTATGAAGCTTTTTCTAATCTCTCACTCACTTTTGGGAAAAAAAAAAAAAAGGAAAAGTGAAAAGGGGTAGAGAAATTTGTGTGCATAAGAATGGTGGGATTTCTTAACGCCCATTGGAATAACAAAAGCAGGACCCTCTCTCGTCTCTCTCTCCAATTATATCATGTGTAGTACTGTTCTACGGTGGGAAAAATCATCAGCTGTGAAGAATATAGTCAGATAAACCCCCACATTCTTATGTGAGGAATTCTTGCATGTTGCATGATTTGATATTTCGAGATAAAAATTAAAAATTAAATAAAATATTATTAAAATATTATTTTTTTAATAATATTATTATTTTTAGATTTAAAAAAGTTAAATTATTTATTATATTTTGTATAAAAATTATAATTATGATATGAGATTAGATGAAATGAATTGAGATTAACTCTCAGACCAAACCGAGCATTAAGAAATATATATATATATATTTATATATATATATATATATATATATTATAAACAAGGCCCGTAAGAATCCCACAAAAGATTTGAAATTAGACTCGAAAAGCTAGCATCTTTGATTGCTTCCTTGTCTAGCTTATAAGACAAAACAAACATGCAACAATCCCTTAATTAAAAAAACAAATGGTGGTGTACAATGTCGATCGCAAACATCCAGAATATAAATCAAGAAAAGGATAACATTTTCAGATAAAGAGAGATAAATGGTGGAGTGGGGGAGGAGGGGAGGAGGGGGATCGATGTGGCTCGACATCCTCTCATGTCGATTCCATCAGTCCAACCATCAATCTAGCAACCTGCAATCCAGTACATGAACATGGCATGGATCCAATGAGCCATTAATTTTTCTCCCAGCATAAATTAATTCAAATAAATAATATGTAATTCAAAGCTTAATTGTATATTTATTTGAATAATAGCATATTCAAGATAATTAAGAACAATTAGATAAGTTTAATACTTGATAAAAAAAATGGAATTAATGCTCTTTAATTTTTTTTTTTTTGGGTCTTGAGACTTGAAGACATTAATTTTGGTTCGGATTATGACGTGCTTTCTCTTGAATCTTTGCTACTGAGTGGACGAATGATCCTCTGTTTTTCTAAAAACTCCTAAGATTTTGCCCCCTCATGATAGCAAAAAAAAACAAAACATTACCAATGTTTTCGAGAGCAAAATGCAGTATTATCGCTCCCGACAAGCTTATACCATAAGCTTGCTGATAGGCAAATTAGGTTAACATCATCTTCAAATGCGAAATATAAAGATGAATATATATATATATATATATATATATATATATAATACATATAAGAGTTAGGGTTTGGAGATGAGGAGCTGCACTTAACTCGTTTTCTAGAGAGAGCAGGTGTAACCAGGAGGAGGTGTCTTCCCGCAAGTTACAAGGAGCTGGAGAGCAAGTGGTACAAAGATGTTAAGGTTGAGAAGCTTGAGCTTGAGAGTGGTGCACAAGCAAACCGCAGCCTCAAGCTCAACAAGCCCTTGCAGCACCGGGCAGCACTCGTTCACCACCGGATCTCCAAGCCCAATGTGCACCAACCCACCAAGAAGATCAACACAAGCACCCAGTTTCAACGTGTCAATGGGGCATGTTTCCTTGGCTGCTGGCGGCGGCGGGCACGGCTTTCCACTTGGTGTCTTCGGAGTTCCGGGTGGGTTCAGAATTGGAGGGAGTGTAACTGGAGGGAGAGTAACTGGGGGAAGAGTTACCGGTGGTTTTACTATCGGGGGTAGAGTCACAGGGGGAAGTGTCACCGGTGGTTTTACTATTGGGGGTAGAGTCACGGGGGGAAGAGTCACCGGTGGTTTTACTATCGGGGGTAGAGTCACTGGTGGTTTCACTATCGGAGGTAGAGTAACGGGGGGAAGAGTCACTGGTGGTTTTACAATCGGGGGTAGAGTCACCGGCGGCTGGGTAACTGGGGGCTTGACAATAGGGCCTTTAGAAGGCTTGCGCGGCTTGTGCGGCTTGTGCGGCTTGTGCTTTGTAGGGGTCTTTCCACAGGATCCACAGCCAAGAATGGGGGTGGCCGAGGAGATGAAAAGCATGCAAATGAGGAAGAGAGCATAAATCTTAGAGGATTCCATCTTCTTGGGTGTGTCTCTCTTTGGAACAAAGAGAGAGAGAGAGAGAGGAGGCCGTGACTGATATAGAGAGTGGTATAGTATTTGCACAGAGTAGAGGGTATTAATATAGGAATATATAGCGACGAGAGCAATCAAACAAGAAAGTAGAAACCCCAAGAAGCAGATCACGTGAACATGGGGCTAGCTAGTCTCAAAAAGACAGCTGACAAACTTTGCTAGTTGGCAATACCATACAGATGCAAGTATCCATATCAATTTCATGTTCATGTGCTAGCTAGCTAGATATTATTAGCACTGCTTTCCTACGTAATTGACAGTGCGTTGGTTTCTAATGGAATATTAGTGCTATATCTTAATTGGTAGCTAGGGATCAAAGCCATGTTTTAAAACACTAGTCAATGTTCTTGACACACCAAGTCTAAAGGAAATTTTTTAGTTCATGCAATTTTTCTCCATCTCAAAATTATATGGATATATAGTCGTTTTTTTTTTTTTTTTTAATGTAGTTTGGAACTGTTTCGATTACACTCACTATAACAAAAATTCATTTTTGGGACGAATTTTGTTTAGGACGAAATGAAAATTGTCCTAAAAAAATGAGATGTAAGGATGAAATTCAAATTTTGTTCCTAAAAAATGACGGAAGATGTTTATCATTCGAACACATTCAAATAGCATATATAGGGACGAAAAATTTCATCCCGAATAAAATAACCGTTCGAACAAAATAAAATAAACATTTGAATAGATATTATATATGGTTGAACGAGAATTTGACTCGTTAAGTGAAAAAATCTAGCAGGACATAAGTTATACGTTCGAATAACATGTAACAACATTCAAATGTCAAAGTTAATTAATGTTCAAACATATATTATGTATGATCGAATGAGAGATTGGCAGGTTAAGTCAATAAATTTAGCGGGATATTGACTTACCATTTGAACAGATTATGATACTGTTCGAACAAATATGTTAATTAATGTTCGAACGTAAAATAAAGAATTCGAACAGAAATTTATTTCAGAAATCTCTAAAGGGAATAGAGAAACGTTTGAACGTGATATATTTTGTTCGAATGGTTACATAATTTTTACAATTATTGATGACAACAAAATACCTTACTTAATTATGGATAAATATTTAATTTATATAAAAATTAACAATTAAATAATAGGAATAATAGAAATCAATAATTAATTTAGAAAAAACAAAAATAATTTAATTCAAAATTAAATTAAATTAACAAAACACCAAATTATTCATACTAAAAACAAAAAAATGTAAATAAAAGATACAAACTACTAAGATCCCAACTCTCTGCACACATCCTTGACTGCATCTAGGCATGTCTTTAGTTGTGTCAATCGAGTACTGATTGTGAGTTGAGTATCGGACATGTCATCAATCTCTATACGTAAGTCAGAGATGCTAGCATTAATCTTTGTATGTAAGTCAAAGATGTTAACATTCATCTTTGTACGTAAGTCAGAGATGCTAGCATTAATCTTTGTAAGTCAAAGATGTTAACATTTTTCTCTGTACGTAAGTCAGACAAGGCAGTATGGATCTTCGTACGCACTGCATCGATCACCGCTGATCTCTACACGCACTATATCTACCATCTCCTCATGAGCAGTTGTGCATGATGTCTTGGCTTGTGTGGATGTCTCACCAGTCGATACTCTACGATCTCCCAGGTGTGCATCTCTTTGAGTATTGATCCGATCTAGAATAGGACCAATAAGACAATGTCTCGAGTGTCCCATACTTCGTGACAGGGTGGAGGAGTTGATCGATCCCATCGGCTCCTGAACACGCTTAGCAATATTTGACAGGACCCTGGCATGTAACAGAAATTGAGTGATCAAGATTCCGAATGGCAATATATCCGTTGTAATGTACCGAGTCTCTGATCAAATCCTATCGAATATATAACCCACTAGGTCGATAGGAACGCCATGAGCGACGCGTATCATAAACTTTGCCCGATTCATGCCAACATTTGTCTTGTATTGTCGAGGATCAATGTTGTTAGCGATAATCAAGTTCATGATTTCGAAGAAACCAGATAAATCTGTCTTTTTGATACTCTTCGTCCCATCATAGGGAGGAGTATCTGGACCAACAACCAACTGCCTCACCTCATGATCAAAGAGGCCATCGAGTTCATTTGTATAAGATTACTCGTCCTTGGTCGTCTCCCCATCACCCGAAGCTGGAGACTCTCTAGGCACCACGTTCGGATATACAGTCAACAATTGAGGAATACTAATCTTACCAGTGAGTCTGTCAGCTGAAAATATAACTGAAGCTCATTAGATAGAGATCGTGTATGCCCCTCCGTCATTTGGGCTGGTACCACCAAGCTCTTTATATATAGAACTCAGAGACGATGTCAATATAAGAAACAAGGTCCAATGCTTCGTCCTTTTGGTCAAGGATTGGTGTCCAACCAAGATCATTAAAGACTAATATCAAGGAATGACCCTTCCAGATAAGAGTCATAAAGTCAGACATCTTCACCTAACGCTCTAATAAAATAGTCATCTCTCGAACTGTTTCGATGAAAGGTTGCCCTGGTTAGTCACGCTTACATCTCCTATAAGACATTATCAACTTGAAATTAAAAAAATAAAATATATATGTAATATTCATTATAAAATATAATAAATGAATATTCACAAAATTATATACTAAATAAAATAATGAGAAACTGTTTTATGTTATATCGTTTGATTGAATACCTAACTGTTCGAACGTTATAATTTTTACATTACCATTCAAACGTGAAACATATATGTTCGAAAACTAAAATTAAATCTAGTTCGAACGTATGGTGAACCAATCAACCATTCGACGTTTGAGTTCTTATCGTTTGAACGCATATAAAATCATTCGAACTGTATATGGATTGAACTCAACCATAGCTGAGTCAACTTAACGACCATGAAAATAAAAAGAATCCGCAGATTCCTTTCATTTTTCCACAAATAACCAGTACACAACAGTTGGTAAACAACCTACGATGGATTCCCAGCCACCTATGGTGGCCATCGACGAAAAAAATCAATTTTTCCTACTTTTTACAAATAATCTAACAAAACCTATATAAATCAACCATTATTTAATGTAAGGATTGTACCTCTTGAAAGGAATGAGTCTTCGACGACAGCGATGACAGCGTTCGACTGAGTTGGGTTACGTTCAAAATTTTGAATGGTTGTTATGGCGGCGACAACGACGTTCAAAAGCCTCCCTTGATACCTTATATGTACAGATCCGTTCGAACGGTTTTAAGACCATCCTACAATTTGAGCCATAGTATATACTGTTCGAACTGTGTTTATTTCAAATTTAGTAAATTAATTAGTTTTTTATATTTAATATATTATAGAATATATGATATATGATATATAAATAAAAAATATATCAAGTAAGTAGGACCAGATAACTGGAAGCAACAAAATATGAAACAGGAAATGAAAGAAATGATAAATCAGAGTATGCACAATTAAGAACAGACGGTAGAACCGACCATATGTATGAATGCATAATATAAAAAATAAATAGATGCAAAAATAACAATTTTCATTAAAATATAAGCTTAGTAAAATTACAAGTTTAAAATTACAAGTTTTAGACTTACAGAAGAATAGGTGGAGAAAGGTATGCGGAAGAAGAGAAGGAAAGTGAGTTTTGAAAGAAGGAGGAGAATTCAGCCTGCCTTCCTTGAACCAGACGTGCCCCTTTTATAGATGAAGGGGACGCCTTTTACAATAATTGAAATAGTAGAATAGAGTCCGTGAGTGAAGAGTAATTGAGACTGTTCATTCACGTGAAAGTAAAATCATGATGTCTTCAGATTGCTTTCTTAACATGTCTCGCGAGAGCATCTGTTTTGACATAAAGCAATGGGTATCTTTGACAGAAGGTAACTCGTCAGTCTGAGAGACAGCAGTCGTCCTTTGTCTAGTAGTGTCGGTAATGGAGCAATGGATCATTCATCGTCAGATAATCTTGGGGTTCCTTCGGAATCATGTCCAAAAATAGTTGAGTAGGGATCAGCCACAGAGGCCTCTGATGATGCTTCTGATGATGCCTCTGATTTTTTATCTTCATCAGAATTGTCATTTTCTAAGGATTTTTTAAAGAGTTGAATTAAATCATTTTTGCTTAATCCTTCAAGAACATTGGTATTCTTTTTGGATTTTGAGGATTTCTTAGTGGAGGAAGCGCTGGTTGCTTTTCCTCGTTATGAAGTAGTTGGTGAAGAAGGTGCTTGGATTTGAGGATATCCAGTTAAAACAAGATAACCATGTGTAATAGCAGGAAATTCTTCTTTATTCTGTAGATCTGGCGCAGTTTGTGGGAAGTCTCTGATCACATAATCAATAATGTTTTGGGTATAGGGAAACCTATCCCACCATTTTGTGAAAGCATAACGGACTAAGATATCACTATGTCTCTGATGGTTCCATTTCATGATCCAAGAAATCCTGTACCATTTGCAGAAATGGAGACAGTAAGGAAACTTAGCCATATTTTTGTCTGGTTTAGAACAAACAGCATTGGCAAAACATTTGAATGCTTTGAGTAGTGGATCAGGAAAGTTTTCAGGAATAGGACCAAACTGGCTCCACCATGTGAGAGACCAGAAAGGTAGTTTTCCTTTAAACTTTTTATCAAAATTGAGAAACCAGGAATGACTCATATCAGGAACTTGAAAAAATATGAATCTGTTCCAAGCATTGATGTAGTCATAATAGTTATAGGAAATATCCGTATTAGCAAGTCTTTTAAAAGTAAAGGGGTTGGTTCCCCAATCTTCTTCTGTTTTGACACGAAGAATATAAGCACTGTGGTAGATCAATTTTGTTTTATCAGTCTTGTCATAGATAAGTGTTATGACAATTGAATCAGTTTGGACTAACAGGCTGGAATAAAATTGAAGGTTGTTTGTGGAATCTTCAGGGATCCAGTAAAAACCAGTGGGAAAGTAAGATGAAGCAATTTTAAAAGAGTCTGTATATACAGACCGATTTGGTTCAATGTAAAATAGATTGGTTGAATGCATCTTTCGTATATACTCAGTTTTGGACTTTGGAAGTAAATACTGAGTAGTAGGTGCTGAAGCAATGACTTCGGCGTATGGATCATATGTGGTAGAAACAGTTGAAGCAAAAGAAGCAAGTTGAATTACTTTGCCAAGGGTAGTGAACCTATTGGCAATTTCAACAGGTGAAGCTGGCTCATTTTTTATGTGTTTTCTGCCAGGGAGGGGGGGTGGAGAAGTTGTTTTTTTTTTGTTTTTTCCTTTTTTCTTGCCCATGATTTGGTGTCTGCAAGAATTCACGGGTAAGAAAATCAAGGATAGAATTATTAGAACCTTTGATATATTCAATATCAAAATAAAAAATACTTAAAATAGCTTGTCATCATGCAAAAATATATTTTGATGCAATGTTTTCAACATCTTTTTCTAATACATACTTAGCACTTTTGCAATCAATTCTTAGTAACAACTTCTTATTAAGCAAATCACTTTGAACTTTAGAGATACATAGTACTATAGATAATTTTTTTGTTAATAGTACTATAATTACTCTATGCAGGGTTCATACTCCAAAATGGAAGCGATCTATTTGTTCAGAAGAGTCTGGCAAAACAATTTGTTTCAGAATGCCACCATAACCAATGTTAGAGACGTATGTTTCAACAATTTTAAAAGAATCATTAGTAGGAATGCCAAGACACTGAAGATTTTTGACATGTACCTTGATCTGTTTAACAATGTTAGTATGAACTTCTGATCAAGGAGGAGGATTTTTTTGTAGTCGTTGAAACAAAGGACGACATTGTTTCCTCATAACTTGGTAGAATTCAGCAACATAATTAAGAGAACCAAGAAACCTTTGTAATTGGTTTTTGTCAAGAATGACATCTGGAAATTTGTCAGCAAATTTAATGGCCCGATTAATGGGTTTGATTTTGCTTTCAGAGATGTCATAACCAATGAATCAGATCTTGGTCTGAAACAATTTGATTTTCTTGGCTGAAACAACAAGACCATTTAGTCTAATGATATCTAGAAACGAATTCAAATGTTTCCAGTGTTCATCAATAGACTTGGAGAATATGAGTACATCATCAATATAGACAATGGTGAAATGGGTGAATGAGTTAAAAATGTCATTCGTGATGTTTTGGAATTCACTAGGGACATTTTTTAAGCTAAAAGGCATCACATTCCACTCCTAATGTCCAAAAGGAGTATTGAAAGCAGTCTTATACCGGTCTGACTCTTCTATCTGGATTTGCCAAAATCCTGATTTTAGGTCAAATTTAGAAAAAACAACAGCATCACTTAACCGATGAATCAAGTCATTTTTGTTGGGGATAGAGTACTAATCTACTCTAAGACTTTTTTCAAATGTTTGTAATTAATAACCAGGCGAGAGGTCCCTCTCTTAATCTCAGCATTCTTCTGGATATAAAAGGCTGCACAGGATCAAGGAGACCTACTATGCCTAATTATATTTTTATTGAGTAGATCAGTGATTTCTTTTTACAAAATTCTAAAGTCTCACTATTCATTTGAATAGGTCGAGCTTTAGTTGGAATATCCTTTTAATTAAAATCTTTGATATAAGGAAGAGTAATAACATGTTTCTTCCTATTCCAAAAAGCATTTGGTAAATCAGAACAAACATAAGAAATTAAACGTTTGTTAAAATCATCAATTTTGGATTGAAGTAAAGCACTAGATAATTATTCTGAAACTTTCTTATATTTGATTTCCTGTTGAAGGAAATTCAAATGTTTGGTTTTTGCAGAAAGCAAAGATTTCAGACTTTTATCTGTATCAATTTCAAATCATGAAGCAAATTTAAATTTGAGTTTTTGCCTAAAAGGATCAGTAGTGATACCGTGCTTCTCAATCAAAAAAGGATATAAAGAGGAAATAAAAGGGATTCCCAAAATTACTTTATCAGACATATTTCTGACTAAAACAGAGGGAATTTTAAAACAGACATTATCTTGACAAACATGAGCAATATTAAGCTCATAATTGATCTTCATCTGAGATCCATTTGCCGAGAATAATCTTTCAGTAGATTTTTCAAAATATTTACTAGGTAATATATATATATGATATATCATATAGTGATTTCATATATAAATGCTATAATGTATAGTATTAGTATATGCTAATCATAATATCATATACTATATACTAATCGTATATAATAATACCATATAGTATATTAGTATAATAGTATATACTATATGATAATATACTATATGATATAGTATTATAATATCATATACCATATAATATCATATAATATATACCATATTATAATATATCATATATCACTATAATATAGTACTATATATATTATAGTACTATATAGTACATGTTATATCACTATATCACTATACTATAGTATCATTGATATACACTATATAACTTGTTATACACTTGTTGTTTATAATATTATAATTTTTATAACTTGTTATACATAATACTATAACTTGTTAATATACTATACCTTAATATCATATAATAATATACTAAACTATACTATACTATACAATACTAAACTATACTACTATAACTTGTTAATACTATAACTTGTTAGTATACTATACTATAACTTATAATACTATACCTTAATTAATATACTATACTATATTATATTATATTAAACTATATAATACTATCATATAATAATATACTAAATTGTACTATATTATACAATACTAAACTATATTATACTATATTATACTATACTAAAATAATACTAATACTATACTAGACTACACTACACTACACTATACTATACTATACTATACTACACTACACTATACTATAGTCTAATACTTTACTATACTATACTAATACTAATACTATAATACTATATATAAATAAGTTAATAACTATATAAATTACTATAACTATATTAAATTACTATAACTATATTATAGTATTAGAATATATAAACTATAAACTAATACTAATACTATTCTAATAGTGTACTATACAATATGATAGTTTATGATAGTATATATTATAGTATATATACTATGATATAATGCTTATATATATATATGATATATATTATAGTATTATACTATACTAGTATTAATATAGTATTTATAATATATACTCATAAAATATATTATGAGTATATGATATATATTAAGATGTATTATTGTTCGAACGGTAGTAACTTACGTTCGAACATAATAAAAATATTTGAATGTTTTTTTCTAGCGGCGATTCACGTTCGAACGGTGGCTAGGGTTTGTGGCAGCTGCTGAAATGGTTGCGGGAATATTTCTCGCCAATCCTTGAGCATCAGATTAAAGTTTGAACAGTGTTACGAAAATTTTGTCAGCTGGAAAAATTGCATGCTGAGAAAATTTTTACATTCGAAGATAAATGTGAGGTGTTTGAACAGTATAGATTTTAAAAGGTCGCGCAGGCGATGGTTTTTTTTGTTGTAATAAGCGTTGTTTTAATCAGAATGGTAGCGTTTCAATTCAATGACCTTGTTACAACGACATTTTGTCACCGTAATAAGTTCAAAAATACTAAATCTGGGTTAAATACCACAAATCACTCCTAGCGCCGCACACTCTTCATTTCAAATTTCTTCTTCGAATTCCAGAGAGTGCTGAGGTATTTGAGTGGCTTTTTTCTTCAGAAATTCAGAGAGAGAGGTACTCACACTTGAGTTTAGAGAGAGACAAAGAGTAAGAAAGATAGAGATAGAGTGAATAAGATTGAGGGACCGTTTTGAGAAATAATTGCACCAAATGTTTCCAAGAGTTTAGCTTTGGTAAATATTTATGCACCTTAACTCATGTTCTTTATTGTAAATTTTAGATATTTACTAATTTTATTGTATCCCCTAAATGTTGTTTAAGTCTTTTGTGCTTATTGGATTGTTTGGAATTGCATTGAATGTAAAATCTCTTATTTCTACTCATTATAATCTATATCTATGTTTGTCTGTGATACATGATTTGTGTTTGTGAATAATCAGTGGGTTGTTTTACGTTTGTCTGTCTACATCTATTTGTTTGTCTATATTGATGTTGTTTTGCGTTCGAGTCTAGAAACTGGATTGAAACTGTTTGAATAGTATTTGTTACCATTCGAACAATATTTGTTACATTTGAACTGTATATGTTACATTCGAATGGTAATTCTGCATTCGAACGTACACTATATACATTTGAACGTGCATTTCCACAATAGATTACGCAAAACTCTAATTAAATTCCAAAAATGTATTTTAAATTATAATACAATATAACACCATAATAATAAACATAATGAGAATATAATTAATACTTAAAAACATAATAGACAATAAGAGGTTATCATAATAGACATAATAATAAACTATAATTAATACTTAAAAATATGCACCCAAGTGAATAAATATACTAATAAAAATACTTAGTCAAAAGTAGTTAACATAAATAACACAATAGAACAACATAATAATAAACTATAATTAATACTTAAAAACATGCACCCAAGTGAATAAATATACTAATAGCACAATTGATTAGATTTAAGAAAATCATATAGCACAATTTATTAGATTTAAGAAAATCATATTACACAATTTATTATATTTAAGAAAATCATCTAGCACAATTGATTAAATTTAAGAAAATCATATAGTACAATTAAATCATATAGCAAAAAAATAATACCTTAATTATATAATTATCTGTTGTATGATATATTCTTGTATCCTAAATTGTTGTTGCGCATTACATGAGAGTAATTGTATGTTGCATCGAAATAAACTTTAGACCCGTTCGAGAGTTATCAATCACATTGAACGGTTGATTGATAACTCTTGAATTATCTAGAGTGGACAGTTTGAATTTGTAAGATCATTCTCGCAAACTATTCGATTATATCTATTCACGCCGATATTATGATTTTGGTAAAGTCAACCCTTGTTGTTCTCCGGATATGTAGTTTCAGTGATGGTGCATCGACGTTTTATTCATTCCAATTAAGGTCATAAAATGGACATATTACATCGATTCTACAACGAATATTATATTTTAGAGAGCTAACAGTACAATCTTGTTAAGGTCGAGGCACTACTAGAGGCATAACGTTGGAAACATATCGTAAAGTGGTTAACATTTATGAAAAATATACTGAAGGTGAATGACAACCAACATTTTGGCTTGCATCGATGTGGGTGCTCTTACACGAACTAGAGGTAGGCAGCGAGGCCCCGTATCTCTTTGCCCCACCCCCGCATGGTGGGGCGGGCAACCCCGCACCCTACCCAACGGGGCGAGGTATCTCGCCCCCAAGATGCAGGGGCTTGGGACAAGGGTGAAAACCGCACCCCCAGCCCATGCGGGGCGAGGGGCCGGGTGGGGGATACCCCGCACCGTATGGTGCGGCTAGCACCCCTAATACGAACTTATGCATTTTTTGTTACGAGTTTATAGTAAAAAGTTCCCCCAAGGTGTGAAAGAGTTTATCAAGAAACATTGTTTGGTAATATTTAAATAATTGATTTATATTAATATTATTTAATATGTATATAAAATTTAGAATATTCATGGTGATGATATCTTTCTGTATATATTTTTTTAAGGATGATTTCAAACTAAATTTTAGTCTGAGATAGGAGTGTAAGACAGTCGATGAGCTTATATGTAATGCATTCCGCAAATATAATC
Organism: Juglans microcarpa x Juglans regia; assembly: GCF_004785595.1. Lineage (NCBI taxonomy): Eukaryota > Viridiplantae > Streptophyta > Magnoliopsida > Fagales > Juglandaceae > Juglans > Juglans microcarpa x Juglans regia. The sequence goes on from NC_054596.1 coordinate 39,618,902, forward strand.
AAGGTGTCATCAGCATTATAATAAGTTTAAAAATAAGGAAGGTGCACACCAACATCATTTTCAGGATGTCCGACCTTCCTATTGGAAAAAATTTTGTGACATGTTTGAGGATCCATCATATAAGATAAATTAAATGAATTTTTTTACGTGTCCTATTTATAATTTTCGCTTTTTAATATTTACAAGTTCTATGCAAGAGCGAAGTTCTATAAACAAAACAAATAGATCGAAGTTGAAGATTCATCATCATGCAGGCTCAAGACCTTTTCATCGCCTCTCTAAGAAATTGGTGGTGCTATTTTATTTTTTGATTGTATATTATTTTTTATTTGGAGGTATTCTAGTGACTTTATATCACAACAAATGTCTCTTATAGTAAGAGTCAGATACCAATTATGATCTAACAAAATTATATGTTGCATCACGTACTGATCGTAACGGAGAGTGGACTCATCCCAATGCTCATGAGAATTATGTAAGTATTATAATCTGTTTTAATTAAACATATTTGAATATTCGTGACTATTAATTTTTTCTCTTATGTGTAGGATAAAATAGTTACCCTACGTGTTGAATCTGCGTTAGATCAAAATTCCTCAACAAGTGATGTTGAAATTTTTACACAAGTTCTGGATCAACATTCAGGATATTTGAGGGGTTTGGGTCTCTGTGTAAAGCCTTCTAGCTCTTCCTCATCGTCCGGGTTTGCCTCTAACACCTCTATAGCATTAAAGAAAGCTAATTTCAAGTTCGAAGAATTGACTACAATACAACATGAGTTAGAGACTCAATTGACGAAACAAGCAAATATGGATATGCACATGAAACAATATGAACAACAACAAGAAGAGTTCATGAGAGAGGTGTAACTCCAAATGCATATGCTTGTGCAATAATTCAGGTCTCAAAGCAACTGATTTACATTATATGTACAGATTTTGGGATCTATTTTTTTACGAAGGACGCTAGTACTACTGTTATATTTATTTAGTTTGCACTTATCAGACTACTTTTATAGGTATTGAACAAATTATAATGTATTTTTTTAAAATATTATGTAAGTTTATTTGGCTTTTCATTATTGGATAAAATAAAATAGTTATCGTTCGAACGACAAAAAAATATTCAAAAAAAATAAGTAAAATCATTCCAACATTGATATAGAACATTCGAATATCATTGGTATTAAATGTTCGAACAATACTTTAAACTGTTCGAATGAAGTCATCGAACATGAAATAAACGTTCGAACGTCATCTCATAACAGATCGTTCGATCCTATTATGGTCCGATCGAACATCTTACTCAATACGTTCAAACATATTTTACTGTTCGACCATTAAATTGTTTGTTCGGAAGTTTCCTCATGCCTATTTGGTCAAACGGACTGCTATCAATCGATCACTCATGAAGGACGCGTTCAAACATCAAGTTTACACCATTCGAACTTTATTTTGGGATGAAATTCAATCATCCAAAACAAAATATTCCGTTCAAAAGCAATTGAACCGTTTTGCTCAAGTTGTTCCCAAAAGATATTTTTTGTGACAAAAATGATATTTTCATCTTAAAATGTCTTTTGAGACAATGTTATTGGTACAACTTTGGGAAGATTTTTTTTCATCTCAAGAAATATTTTGGGAAGAAAATTTTGTCCCAAAAAACCACTTCTGTTGTAGTGTCTGATCATCAGAAACTAAAATTCTAAACATATATAACAACTTTTTATGTATGTCATGTTGTCAAATTTATTCAATAACGTAGCTAGCTTGTGATGGTAGTGATAAGTCATGAAGATCAATATATAACATCAAATTAGTACGTACATGCAACTTTCTCGATTTTCTTTTACCTGCAGAAGTACTAGATCATTAGAAATGAAGAGTAAATACTCGTATATTTGTTTCAATAATATACTGCAAGAGAATGCTATCAAATATATATATATATATATATATACTGCATGGGAGTCATTCTGTATACACCTTAATTTAGTATATTCTTACAGCGGTTCGATATGCGCAGTAGCGCAGTGCATGATGACCGATTTACATTAAATTAAAATAGATCTTATAGCTAGGTTCAATATTTCTGTGGCAAGTACAACTATCATGCTTAGCGGGTCTTTAATTTGTTTAGATATTTATTTATGTGCATGCATACGTGCAGCTCATGCATCTTTCCCTTCATCATCGCCTTTTTTTTTTTATCAAGAATTTTGACGTCGGACAGAATAACGATTATTTTGCAGGCTAGTTTCAACAGATAATTCATAGGAAAGAAAACAAGAGAATCGCCCAAAAACACAGAGAAAACGTCTCTGATGTTCAATTCAATTATCAATATTCAAGAGTGACCAAATCAATCCACAAGCCGGGCTGTAATAGCAAAAATCGATTGTATTGAAATTTTACCAAAAATAGCAAAATCTCAATAATCATGCAAAAATTAAATACGTAAATAAAGAAGTAATCTACCAAGAATCGAGTTTAGAATCACTTTCAAAATAGTAAATGAAATATTACCACAAAAGAAAACAAATAACTAAAAATAGGAAATCGGAGGGAAAAACAGTGGAATTTGGCTTCAAAAATGATGCACACCGAGCATAGCTGGGTGCTCACGACATGCGCGTCGAAAAGGGTTTTCTGAATTGGAGTCATATGCGCGATTCTGATAGCCGTAATCAAGGTTGTGGCCAAAACATCGAAACGTGCCCAAAACTGTCCCAATCAAGGAAATATCACGATTTTCTGCCCTCTTTGCGCTGATTTGCCACCTCTAGATATTTCAACACAATCAACATATAGTCTGACAATTCAGCATTATCTGACTCAGATCCTCCTACATCAAATTTACTCCACAAAAGTACCAAAGTTTGCAGTACTTTTGTTGTGTTGTCTTCATCATATATAGTACTTCATTCTAATTAAATCAATCTTGTTGGATAATTTTCTCCCTCAATTGGTAAAGTTACATGAAAAGTACCGGACATTGACAGAGGCAAATCAAATTATGGGATCCTGAGATTTACATCTAGCTAGCTAGTTTAGCTGGTATGTACGCCCTTCTTTGTGGCATATATATTTATATGTAGAAATATGTGTGAAACTTGTTAAACTTATCTGAAATGGGTTGGAGATGTCGATCTCATATATGGATATATGTAGATCCTTTAATTTTAGTTTGTGTTGACCCACACCTAGCCGACGATTGTCAATAATAGATGTTTGTGCGCGAGACATGATGAGAGATTTCATCTTTTATTTTGATTGCTTATAAATTATAATGCATATCTTTTGTTTGAAGGCGCCTGGCCTGCAAATTATGCATGGAAAAAGGTATCGGCCTGATCTTAGAACAGATCATGATTTATATATGATCAATATTTCCAAACAAGATATATGGTAATAACTATGCAACAATATGTAATTAACAGAGAGTGGCAGACGTTGATCTTGAACTGGCCCCTGGGAAACCGTACAGCTATGCAAGCATGTGCAATGGTGGGGTTAGAGGAAGAGAGAGAAAGAAGAAAAGGAACATACAGTGAGAAACCGTAAGGAATGTGGGGGTGAAAGGGTCATGGTCATGGGTCTGGAAGTTCGTCCGTGAGTGAGTGAAGAGGCTGGAAATTTTGTAAGGTTGTGGAATCCGTGATTCTGCATTGCTAGCTAGCTAGCTCACTTTGATGTGATCGGTCTCCTGGCCTGCTTGCTTTAACCCTCTCTTGCATCAATTTATCCTCTCTTGAGTATCAAATTATTGTTCTTTCCCTTAAAAAAGACGCACTACTACTGTATCTGTATGCAAGAAATTATAAACTTACCCAAAATCAACCACTTGTCATTGGTCCCAGTAGTAGTACTGCTAGAAGCTGGGCAAATATATCATATGCTATAGATCATCAATGTGTTTTCATTTTCATTTCCTTTGGTTAAGTTAAGAAAACATATCTATTGACGAAGCAAGTTAAAAAGCTAGGGTACAAGATTAACACATGCATGCCAGCTCACATGCCATTCATGATCTCTTCTAGCATGTACGTACGTACATGCCACATGCATTAAAACATGCAATATCAGAACAACTCTAGACAGTATCACAGCTAGCTGCAGAACAGCAACCACTAAACACATGCAACGCAGCATATAGCAGCAACAAGCGGCATCAAATTATAAACAAAAGAACTTCATTTTCACCCAAAAATTGAAAGAGAAGGAATAATAATGAACGTTCATTATTGTCATGCCAACTGCCAAGAGATGCATCGTACTGCATGCATGTGGTTGAAAAATGATGTGTGTGTGTGTGTATATATATATATAATGCGTACTCGATCGATCTATAATACCCTTTGCATGGCAGGCATTTTATACATATATAGATGGACGTTTCAAGCAGGGATCGATGGAGTTTAATTCATTACGGCCAATAGTGGCCAATTAGTAATTACCGACAAAATTCATTAATTACTACTACTGACATGTATGGCCGTCTTAAATCCAGGCCACTATCTCTTGATCTTGATTTCTTACTAAACAACAAGAAAGCTCAACAAAAAATAACAGAATTCGGTAAAAAGAGAAAAAATCAAGAGGAGAGAGACGAAATAATAGTAAAGAATTGCTTAGGTTGAGTTACAGTGTACATCTAAATTTGACCTAAAGTGTGGATTTACTGTTGTTGAAAGTTACTCTTAAAATGAATTTATCTAATTCTAGCACATTTTTAGATTTGACTTTATTTACCCATTTCTGTAAAATTTCTAGCAAGAAAATGGGAACATATCGCGAGACCAAACAGCCAAACCGATGCACAAGTGCCATACCGTGTTTGGTGGATAAAACACAGACCCTATTAAGTACCCTGTATGTTTTTTTCTTTCTATTTTGTCGCGCGTGTTGTCTGTATACAGTAAGAATTCATGGACGTAGGGTGCTGCAGTGGAATCCAATGGCTCAGAATCTCTCCACGAAATTCATGGCTACAAATGAATGCATTAATGCTTACTCTATCTCCCATGCCTGAAATCTGTGGGTTGTCAATGATCTAGTGGTGCTGCCTTTCTCTGTGATCTTGTACTCGGATAGAACACAGCCACTGATCCACAGGACGTTCGATGTTTTATTTATTTATTTCGCAGCAAAAACTTAAAAAAAAAAAAACAAAAAACAAAAAAAGTTCTTGTTTCCTGCAATAATGTCAAAATGGTGCACGTGGTGAGAGAAGAGATATGTAAATGATGAGGATGATGATGGTGATAATATTCAATTGTTTATGCATTTTGAGGAGATCAGATCATGATTCCACCGCGGCAATGAAATGATATATACGTGATGATCAGATCATGTTCATGTAGCAGGAGCAGGCAGTCACTGCTTATAGATGTGGTTTGGATTTAAAGATGAATTGAGAATAAAAGTGAGATAAATTATAAATAGTAGTGAGATTTGTGAGTTAAAATTGATGAATAATAATAAATAGTAGTGAGATGAATTAATATATATAAGTTGAGATGAATTACGAATACAAACCGAACTAATGTCATGGACATCCTCCACATGACATGAGCCATGCACGTATGATCTCTCATCATAAAAAAGTTATAGATTTTAGAGTTTTTAGAGTACTGCAGTTGTACTGAATCTATGAGTAAAAATTGAAAATTAATTTTTTTTATAAATTTTATATTTATTTTTTTAACACTTCAACACTACGACAGTAACTATAATTATTTTGATTGTAAACTGTAAATGATCTACAGGACTGGTTCATTCGACTCACTTACTGCATTACCGATTTGACGCTCCAGGGTATTCATTTGTGCCCCAGTAGCTTGGTCTGTCTGTATAATTTGCAGTTGGCAGACATTGAAAGTTAATCATTCAATAAAAAATTTTGCTTTTAGATGGTTTTGGAATATTTATTTTCAAATTATTAACACTTAAAAGTTGAAATTTTTAAAAAATTTTAAGATTTAAATTTTTGTTACAAATTAATAGCTTGGAGGTATATTTTTTTAAAAAAATAAAAAAACGGTATCTTAATTGGAAAAATTTAATTATAAGCGATTATGCGTACTAATACACGCACACATTCAATATGAATATTGGTCAGAAAGTAGATTTTATTGAAAACAATACTAATTTGAATTTAGAATATGAAAGCAATAACATTAATATACAGATTGGTATGTAAACTTGCTTGTACATAACAAAACTCATCTTAATTTTATTAATAAACCTTAATTTATAACGGATGAACATCTTATACAAAAAGAGCAAAGAGTTACAATAGAAATCTGAAACTCATGTTCTTAAGAATCCGGAGGAATATCATCCACACTATTTACGAATAGAACTCTTATCAAATTCTTTATTGCATGTTTGATGCAGAGTACATAAAAGTTGGCATTAAGTCTCGTTTGTTTTCGCAGATGAGACGAGTTGAAATAAAAATTAAAAGTTGAATAAAATATTGTTAGAATATATTTTTTTAATATTGTTTTTGTTTGAAAATTTGAAAATTTTTATTATTTAAAAATTTTAAAAAAAAATTATAATGACTAGATGAGATAAGAATGATTGTAAAATTAAAAGATACAGTTATAAAAGAAACAAGCATTGCTTTTGCTTGTCCAGATGGAATTAGCAATGAGCCGAAATGGGCAGTTCATTCAGTCATCGTGAAGCCCATAACGAATATGGGCTGGACTTGAAATATCAAAATTATTGATTGCAAGAGGGCCGTTATATTATAGGCTGAGCCCAAGAACAACAAAACCCATTATACGCAAGAGAGAGAGGGAGACTGAATTGGACCTTTATAATTCCTAATGTCGTCGTGAAATAATGTGGATCTTAACATTTATGGATCCGAATATTACCTACATCTTTAATCTCTTGATTACGGAATATATTTGGGATAAATAATTATAGAAAAATAATATTTACAATTCTAGAATGTGTAAGTTCCACATATTTCTTTTGAAAAAATAGGTAAATCTAAGACTCACATAAAAAAATTATTTCTTTAATGGTGCACCCACTTTTTTTCAAATAGAATATGCAAACCGTGTACACTCGAACTAAAACTGTATCTAACATTACTCATAATCATAAGAAAAACTTTATTTGCACTTGGGAGGAGTACCCCCCGCGTACACAGCCGGGCCTCCACATGGACGCTAGAAACGCTGCGTTTCATTTGCAGCCTGTAGAAGCAAATAGACTCCCAAAGCTGCGTTTCATTTGTAGCCCTCAACTGATAGACTCCCCTTCGTCTTTGTCATAGACACCACCAAGCAACAATAAATTTGAATAGAAGTGGATGCTTCATGTCAAACGCCAAGAATGCGTTGTTTAACCTGCTCCATTGCTTGGACTCCATATCCATGCTCTGTGCTCCAATTGAGTTCTTCAACCCAGTTAGAGGTTTCAGCACAATAAAATCGGTGTCCATGTAAACACCTCCATACTTGTATAAAACTGCTGGTCTCGATTGGATAGATTCTAAGTTAACGGAATCTCGCCGGGGTCCTTTTCCGCCCTCCTAATCCCATTAAACCAAGCTTTGGCTAGAATGTTTTTGAATAGAAATGGCAAGTCCGGTGTCACTGCGACAACTTTGCATCCCCGGTCAAGGAGCGGTTTTAGAATTTTGTATCCTCTTGCAGAGTCCATTTTTTTTACAGAATCATTAAGCAGCCTCTGGGATGAGTTTGATTTATGAGACCCATTTTTGCACTGGCTGGGATGGGCAAGCTTGTGAAATCGATTTTTTTTCTTTTTTCTTTAAAACAAAATAATATCAGTCATGTCAACCGATTCTTCAAAAGGTACCCAACGTCGGATACCTGTTGCAGAATTGTAATTATAAAGAATATTCGTCCGGACCAAATCCTCAGCCCGTTGGCTTTATATTATTTCGTAACTATGTACTTGAACAATATTACAAAACACGGTTGATCCCTTATAGAATAACTCAATTTTAAGACTTATACAACATATTATTCACATGTAATAATTTAATTTAAAAAATATATTTAAAATTTTAAACCTTATAAATACGGAGTCCCACCCACCATCTGCCTTATTAAATACTTTCTAGTGTATTTTTTTTGTTTTTACTTTTATTTATTAAATTTTTAATATTTTTATTTTTATTTTAATATCTTTTAAAAAATGGTGCACACGTGGCGTGTTGAGTGATACACATCAAACATTGATTAGTAATGGTACCCTAGAGACTAATAACAAAATGTCAAAATTTAACCGAGTGATAAATTTTAAAATTTGATCATTCTTAGAATTAAAAATAAATAAATTTTTTTGATTTTAATCAAAAAATAAATTAAGAAATTTAATTTTGAGATAAATCATGAGTATTAATTTTTTTTATTTAACCATTATATTTTTTTCAATTCAATTTCTTACCTTTTTCTTTTTTTTTTTCTTTCTAGAAGTGTAAGATAATCATTATTAGCCCTAAGCATATCACTTTTTGGTGAGACAAGGCGGGTAAGGTTAACATTCCCAGGCCGGTGACACCTGACAAACTCCTAAAAGCAAAGGCCAAGATTGCATCCGTATTCGTATTACACGGCTGGCTACCCTCGAGTGTACGGAACCCTCAGATGCTATTCCATCAGAGAAATTTAGAAAAGAGCGTCCGTCCGTCCCCTCCCGGCATCAGCAAGGACCAAACTCAGGTAAGAAATCTCGATTTTCTTGCAATATCGGAGCAATTTCGATTACGAAATTCTTTGTTTGCCTCTGTTGCTGTTGCTTGCCCCCTTCATATATTTCTGTGGTTTCTTGGTTTTGGATTTTCTGTATAGAGAAATTTGCTTCAGATCCACATGCAAACATTATTGTCTGTAAAAAAGAGGAAGAGTCTTTTATTGTGCTTTGATCATTGAGTTTTGGGTTAGTTGAAGAATCTATCAAGGGCTTCAACAATGGCGGTTTATTTTATTTTATTTTTTTTAAAGGGCTTCGAGAATGGGTTTTTTTAAACGCTTAAATTACTCAAAACTTTTTGTTTGGTAAAGCTAAGGAATTTTTAGAGTATTATCAGAAGATTATTACCTGGGTAAATATGGAGCTTTCAGCCGAAACCAATATATTTAATTATTATAGCTTGAGTCCGAGTGACCAGAATTCGTCAGAACTCATAATTGGTGGTAAAAATTCCTCGAAGTTATATTTTATGTACTCTTTTTACTAGAAGTACTCTTCTTAATTATTTAGTTCCTATTTCTAGCTTCGACATTATGAAGAAGAAGTTGTTTTCCTCTCTAATAGTTTAATGCTGGAGTAGGCTGATTTCCTCCCCCCCCATTTGAAAGGTATTGCAGAGACCTTAATTTTTCACACCCATCTCTATTCTGGATCAATTTTCCTTCGCGTAATTAACCATATAAACTGTTCATGAAGCAAGATATGCCGTGTCAATAGGAGATTAGCACCAATTTTTAGTTGTCTTAATTGGTAAAATTCAGCATTATTTTATGATCTACGTTTGTATGCATGAGTGTATTTTGTGATGACATGACAAGTTTGAGCTCTTGAACTTAAGCTGTCGTTGGGGTATCGCCTACTAATTTGACTTCATGATTTTCTTTTTAATGTGGAAGACTTTATATAATGTACTGTTGGTATAGATGGGATGGTTAAGTACTATTCTTATTGCCTTTTATCATCTCTTTCTTTATCTGGCCTATTGTGTTTGAAATTTGAATAAGCAAATTATATATTACTGAACCAAATGGATGCAGCTAGCAGTTCATCAGTAGTAGTACTGCATTCATTCAAGTGGCAGAAGTCCTCAAATACCCCAAAGAAAATAAAAGAAAATCTCTGAACTTCTTGTATCTAAGTCAAGTACAAATTAAAACCCAATGATCAATTCATAACAATAAAGGGGAAAAAGATCATGGTTGACGCATTATTCCTTACACATTACCATTATCTACAGTTGCATGTCACAGATGAGCAGTAGCATTATTATTTTATATTCTAAACCCGCGGTTATTCTCTCTTTCCAGATGTTATATATATACCATAGCAGCCAAAGCCAATTGCCAGGTAATTTCCCATTCCAATATTATTATTCCTTTATTCCTATTAACATATATATCTTATATAATCCTCCATGATTCTTTCACGAACATCGATCCTTTCATGTAAAACTAAAAGAATTAATCAGGTAAATATAATTTGAGAAGTTGGTATATATATAGGGAACAAGATTAATAGGATATTATTTTGATGTCAGGTACCTAGCTAGCTATATTAGTATCTTGACCTAGCTAGTGGTGGGGGGGAATTTAGAGAGAATTTAATTCGATTGGAGGTCACGCTATAAGCTTAATTCTCCTTGAAAGTTGATTTCTGGTTTATTTTGTATAATATTACGGTATATAATTTCTAGTTTGAGTACAAAATGTCACGCCCGAATTAACTGCAAACGGTCATGCATGGTGCATGCCAAACTATCATGATGTACTACAACTTGCATAACTCTATTTCACAATGGCCATAATATATAATTTTTCCTGCTAATTAATTTTTTCAAAATATAGTTAGATCTTTAGGAACCACGTACGTACCACAATTCTCAAGCTAACGAAATCAATTAAATACTATAATATTTAAATACTCTAGTCCAAAGGTTCACTTTCCTTGCAGAAAATCTTGTTTCAACACTCCTTATAAACTCTTTAACATTATTTTTTTTATAGGTTCCTAAACTCAACATTAATATAATTGAATAAATTTCAAAAACAAGATGGAGGGCAGTTAAATCGACAGACTTCAAGGGTACCTTTTAACTAATCATGTAGCTTAATTTGAAAGGTTATAGAATTGAGTGTGAGTGAGCTAATAAGGATGATCATTCTCCAATAATTATCAGCTAGGCATGCAACAATTTACCATAAAATCTCAACTTGAGAGATCATCTTGTAGCTTTGAAAGGTACTGATGATCATAGATTAATTGAGTGTGAGTGAGCTAATGTCCAGTAAGTAGCTAGATATATAAGGCTAGGGAAATATAAATTCCATAATAAGAATATTTTCTGAAATGTATAAATTAACTATATTTTGTTAATTTTGAAATATAAAACAAAATTTTCTTAACATATATAAATTATAACCGGGAACCTTAGTACTTGTCAACTTCTCTTAATTCAATTACAACCAACCTTAAGTATGCATCCAAACACGTGTGTATATTATATTAGGATTTAATTTTTATGAAATCGAAAATTCATGATGCATGAGAAAAAATAAAATAAAATCGAATTTGATTCCATGAAATGAAAAATAGGCTTGGTAAGATATCATGAGTGGTTAATTCGATGAAAAGCCTTAAATTGTGGTTAATTGGTTTCGGATTGGACCAGCGAGTATATATCGTCAATAGTCTAGCTAGCCAAATATGGGGTGATGATTGGCTTTGTAGTCACCAAATATTGGTGATGGTGTTGACTGTTGAGACCTTGTCTCACTCAACTTCGTGGAGAAAAGAGGATGGCTTGCAATAGGCTTGAGCTAGGCTACGAATTTAAGTTGGGCTATAAATATAAACAATACTAATCAACAAGCCACTCAAGATCAGCTTGCTTGGTTAAACTTGAGTATGGCTCGATTCGTTTATTAAATGGGCTGTTTATTAATACAAAATTATAATTGATTATTAAATGATACAATCGTATAAAGCTTGGCCGAACTCGTTTAAGCTTGTGTGAACTTGAGTAACTTCACATTTATTGCTTTTAATGGTATATCACTACAAAAAAAAAAAAAAGAGCATTTGTGACGAATTATTAGCAATGAGAATGACTATTTATGACGAAAACAAACTCATTTTAGCAGGAAATAGTCATTTTCGCAAGAAATATATAGCTGAACACAAATAAACAGTTTTCTTGTAGTGTATAATTTTTAACTTTATAATTATCTTAAATATTTGAAAGGATCATAGGAAATCATGTTTCCGATATTATGTGTTATTTGAATCCTGATGAGTATAATAATTGATATATCATGTATATATAAACTATTTAAAGATATTCACAAAAACTCAACTTATAAGTTAATTTGTCAAAATTAAGTAGGTCGTGAACAAATAATAATTGAGCTGCTTTTGAACATAAATGTATGATCTTGGTTATAGACGCAATAGCTTGTGAGCAAAAACATAAATGAACTGTTCGTGAATATAAAATGTAACTTGATGATAAATTACACAGTAGCTTGTAAACAAGCTTGAACAATAGATGAATTGTTCATGAACATAAAATATTGTAACTTGGTGATAAACTCGAGCCCCGCTCATTGTTTGAATTAATAGAAATTGAATGAACAAGACTTGACCACTAACTATTTGCTCTAACTCAACTTGTTTGCACCCCTAACTTCATCAATAGAGTGAAGAGTACTACTCCAAGACTCCGAAAGGAGTTAGCTCCTTTGGACTCTGACTAGATATAACTCAACTCCACTCTACTTTTTCAATGTCAAAGTGGGATCGAATTAAGTCAAGCAACTCGATCGACCCCAACAAATTTTACAGTCAATTATTGATGTTGGTGGTCGAAATGGCATTGAATTTCAAATTGATCAACAAATTTCTAGATCTGAAACGACTAACACTAAATAATATTAGAAAAACCTCTTGAATAATTAGTTTTTGTGGCATGGAAAATCCTTTTGCAACTTTAATACCATTATTAATTAGTTTTTGTCCTCCATTTTTTGGAAATTTTTACAATCAAAGAGAACAAATTAACAAAAGAAAATTCTAATCAACTGGCCCCTTTTAGATAGTGAAAGTGTTTCGTCTTAAGTTATCTCATCATTATAACTTTTTTCAAATTCTCATATAATATATAATAAACTATTCAACTTTTTCAAAATTTTAAACAATAATAAGATTAAAAAATAATATTCTAATAATATTTTATTCAGCTATTTTCATCTAAAATCATCTCATCTCATCTCTCGTCTCATCTCACTATTCAAACCGCACCTAAGTCAATGCATGCCTAGTTGCTCTAGATCTACTTGCCGGATGCTTGAGTCTAATCCACCGTAAGTAACCGAATACACTTCTCTTGTTGCATATGTTGTTATTGTTCTCTCCTAATTGATGAGGCAATAGCTTAACAAAGTTGGAGTTTTTAGTTAGTGACTAATCAAAATTAATGAAAAATGGACATTAAACTGGCTTTATATATACTTATTAAATAAGAATTCTAGAATTTGGATCGAGGGACAAATTACTGCTAAACAAAGTTAGAGATCAGGTTTTTGCTTGAATGCATGCATCTAACTAGAGAGAGAGAGAGAGAGAGATAGAGAGGGTAGAGAGAGAGAGAGGCAGGGATAGAATAATACTTATTGTATGATCTCTAACCACAATAGGGAACAAAAATGGACCACACACGAACAAATATGGCTAGGGTTTAAAGCTTGGGGAAAAAGAAATTTGGAAGACTGAAGAGAAGAAGAGATTATGATTTTTTATTTTTCAAATTAATGCACATACATTTTATAATTAAAACTTAATTTTCAAAAGTCAGAATTGGAGTCGAGATTTTATTATTGAGTTTGTTTTGGTCTTTGACTCTATCCACATAGTTAATCATGAAGCAGAGCTCAAAGTGAAGCTGAAATGACATGAATTAGCCACTATTCACCACCTTACATCCCACATTCTATGAAAAGCACCTCCACACCTTATGAAAAATACATTTATACCCTATAAAAAAAATCCCCACACTATATGAAAAAGCTATAGGTGTGAGGTGTGAGAATGAATAGTGGTTGATGCATAGTATTCCTCTAGCATTAATGTTTTTGCACCAGCTTCTAGTCTGCAAGCTTCATGGGGCAACAAAAATAGTGACTCCTTGTTTTTTACGACAATTAGGCATGATAGGGTGACTGGCGAGGAGATAGGGTGGTGTAAACACAATATATAGGAAGAGGGTAGAGCTAGGTCATGTGTGAGGGGAATTATATATTAAGATTAATGTATTAATTAATGGAAAATGGAGGAACAAGCGGATAACGGGGAGGGAGAAGGAGAGATTTATGGAGATCATGTGATATTGGGGGTCGATCGATTGTTGGGAGGGACGTCTCGGGGGGGGGGGGGGGGGGGGGGGGGGGGGTTGTGGGGAAGAACGTCTCCCCCGGGGCCGGGAGGGGATCGTGAGTGTTACACAAGAAGTAGAGGAAAAAAAAATAAGATCACAAGAAATTAAGAGTGATCCCATGCAAGGGTTCCTCCCACGAAAAAAAGACCTAGGAGTTTTAAATATATATTGAGATGCTTGGGATGTATTACACGTCGAACATATTCTATATGGTGCCACACCATCCTAACATTAGAACGCATGGAGCTAATTATAACTTTAAAGTATGCCAATAGACCATTAATTTGTATAGGCCAGAAATTAAGGGGCTGTTTCATAAATAATAATAATAATAATAATAATAATGCTAGGCTAGCCAAAGCTAATTAAGATTTGGATTGGTGAATTAATATATATGCTTGCTTAAATGAGCAATATTAACCTACTATTCAAATTTTACCAAAAGTTCATACAAAATCATGTGGTGCGTCCATGACTATATATCCTTTTATTAGGTCTAAAAATTGTTGATGAATATTCTAATATTTGTAAAAAAAAAAAAGTTCCTACATCTTGCTAATGATGTGGCTACAAAAAAAAAAAAAAAAAATTTGTTAAATTTGAAATATTGAGACATATAATAATTAATAAATGTATGTTGTAGAATGGAACAAAATTAGTCATGTTGGCTCCAAGCGGTAGTCAAGGCTCCATAAGCAGTAACCATATGTCTAAAGTACTTTCAAATATGTTATATTTGTTTGGAAACAAATTAAAAAAATGATTTATGAGGTAGAAATAATGATCATTTGATTTTTTAAAAATTATGATCATATCTTTAAAAATTTAAAAGTTGTAATTATCTGAAACTTGTATGGATATTTTCGCCCATTGACAACATTTTTAAAATTTGAACTGCATTCCAGATTTTTCGAAAAAGCATGTTTGAGGGCATAAAAAATTATGTTTTTCCTTAAACATAGTTTTTAGCTTATTTGAGATTAAAAAATACTTTAATATGTAACATCTAAACAACCTAATTTTTTCATTAAAGAGCTTTTTCTACTATTTAAATATTTTTTAAAACTCTTGACACATAGGACCTAACTAAAATTCTTGTGGTAGTCTTTTGTATAGAGTTTTCAAATCTCAATCAGTACTTTCAAATTAAATGGTTGGCACATGAACATGAGCTTGTTTATCATCCTAGCTCACTTAGTATTTACAGCACTCAATGTATTTTAGAAGTGTTTGACAAAACGCTGATGTGGCAAGATCCTAGTCATTTATATTGAAAGCAATTGTTGATATTTTTTAAAAAAAAAAAAACTACCCTACTCTAAAAGATCTTGAACCCCAAAGAAGACTAGCTAACAACTAGCTTGCTAAATTACAAAGTCTAAATCCATCAAACAAGTTGTGTCAAATATAATTATATATGTGGTAGATCGATCACTGGCTAACTACTGACAACTAGAAAAATACAAAGCATTTTAAAGCTTACAATCCAGGAAGTCATGATCCTAATTACTTCTAAACCCCACTGACTAGCAGCTAGCTATATAGGAAATTACAAAGTATTTTCAAGCTTAAAATCCATCAAGTTCCATCCTTACATTTTCTTTTTGACACTGATCAAAGTAGCTAATGATCAAAGTAGCTAGACCTGAAGAAGCTGGTTGCAAGGGAGAATTAAGACTCTTGATTCCTATATATAACAGATCATCTTCTAGAGATTTCTTGCATGCAGCCTTGAAATCTGGTTAGGCTGCAAGAATAACCACTTATTAAAGCATGCAGTACTTTTGAAGGCCATCGATCTAGCTGCTAGCTAATTTCTGCACTAAACATACTTGACTAGATAATTAATATTTTTCAGCCACTGAAAGCGACAGTAATACTACTACTACTACGTAATAATATTGTGATCAATAGAATAAAATCGGTCTGCCTACTTGACTAAGACACATTTTTTAGACTACTTGCAGCCCATTATACTTTCTTTGACTTAAATTGGCAAACGAGATAATTTTGAAGGTTGCCCAAAAACTGAAATATCATATCTGATAAAGACTCAAAAACATGATAGATTAGCAGCATACCAAGATTACAGATTGTATGTATTCTCATATATATATATATATATATATATATATATATATATATTGAGTACCAATTAATATATAAGTAATTATGGTCTTAAAATCT
Organism: Juglans microcarpa x Juglans regia; assembly: GCF_004785595.1. NCBI lineage: Eukaryota > Viridiplantae > Streptophyta > Magnoliopsida > Fagales > Juglandaceae > Juglans > Juglans microcarpa x Juglans regia. The sequence goes on from NC_054596.1 coordinate 39,635,261, forward strand.
TGATGTTAACATGATGATCATATAGACTCTTAATTAGTTACGGACGTAGATCTCTCTCTCTCTCTCTCTCTCTCTCTCTCTCTCTCTCTCTGATCTCTCTCTCTGGCCTGAAATTAATTCAATATATTAAAGTTTGGCAATATATAATTAAACATGTTCTTCCACACGTACGTGCTATTGATCATATCAAAGGACCGATATTGATCATGAAACTGGAATCAACATGTATGCGTCATCCATCTCAAAACTCTTTATGAAATACAGAAATGGCTGAATACATGAGACTGACTAGAAGTACTTTTCTTTAATTTTTTCTTTCTAATCAGCTTTGAGAAGAACTGAACAGTCAAAATGAGACTGACTAATTTTACGAAATGGGACTTCCATGCATGCATGCACGTCATGACTCTCACGAGAACGTCAACACAACTTCGAACCATATAGTAATTAAGTAGCTGGTTTATTTAAATATTTATATACATCGATCGTTAGAACCCTTAGTACATCATGAGCCAATACTGCAAACCAGTTTGCAGTAGTTTAAGAACAACCATATTTTTGTCGATAAATAAATAAAAATTACTTTCATTTGATTAATCATGCAAGTACTGAAAATTATATTCTGGAGATACTGTCCTTTTCAAAAGAAAATACAACAAAATAATCCCATTATGTATTTGTGCAGTACTATATATATATATATATATATATATATATATATATATGACGGATCACTATCCAGAATTAACCCGGTGTAACTAAAACATGATCATGTGTCGGCAATACATGCAAAATAATAATAATAATAATAAAAATAAAAGATATTTATCGTGGACACTGCTGTGAAACAATGCATTTTTTATGACTTTAAGAGAGAGTAGAGATTACACAATCACCTGATTCATTCTTGAAACAAAAAAAAGAGAGAAAAAACCAGCTGGCTCGATCAGTGCTTATAAGTTGATGCAATACAAAATCAAAATAAAATACCAACGTTTTTTTAGTGGCTTCGAGATTTCTATCCTAGATGAAATTTGTAGTACTATATATCCTCGGTAACTGAAAATGAATGCAAAAAAAAAGTAACCGAGAAGGATCATGATGAAATGAGAAGTAAAATATTAGAAGTAAAAATAGCTATCCAAAGTCTTGAGTTTCTCATTGTTTGAGGCCTTGAAGAGTTTACTCACAGTTCGAGAATGGTGGCATAGCCTCAAATGCTATTTATTCTCTAAAGGCAAAGTCGTCTGCTCAAGAGGGTTCAGTCCGTAGCTAGGTACTTTTTGGCTTGCTGCATATAGAGGATCGATCCAAAGGTATTAGGCTTTAGACATTCTCTAGATGTTCGATCTGCTGTTTTTTAATTATCTGATTCTATATGCTAGCAAACATTGGAAAGGAAGACCTCTTACTGCATTAGTTTAAACATTACGAAATATTCTTCAGTAATGATACAAATAGAAGGGAAACAAAAAAAAAAAAATTGGATGACCTAAAGCTGGAGTTGTTTGTTTTTAAGAGAACTGAAAGTCCAAAAGGATTGTTCTGGATCTCAGACTAGAGTAATTTCTTTTTAAGAGAAACTTAGTGTACAAAAGGATTGTTCTGTTGCTTTTGTCATTCAGACCAATTGTTAAAGTTGAAACTTTTGGCTGTCGCAATGATTTACCTACAGCCTAATCCAGAATCAGTGGATTCTTGTTTTCTTGGCTTTATATGTCCTCAATGCAGACCTAGAGGAAGAAAGATCATTTGGGCTTAATAAAGTTTGTTGGGTGTATTGGATTTCAGACATATGCAACATGATGAGAGACAAGAGGGCATTCACATACACCTAAAAGTCTTCTGGGCGCCTCTATGGAGAACAAGATTCTGACACCTCACTCAGGAACATCTGAGTCATCAAGAAAGAGGAAGTTAATAACTGTGGATACAAAGTGTACCATCTCGGAATCAGATCATGTTTTGGATGGGGGAATCCTGAAAGAATCAAACTGGCAATCCCAGACTCGTGATATGTTCATTCAAGCTCATGGAGAGCATGAAAAAATGTCTGTTATGAAATCTTGTGATGAACCTGCAGGAAAGGCTGAGTTTGGTGGTCCTGGTTTGCAAGCTGGAATGAATTACAAAATCAAGAAATCTTTTGATTTTAAACAAATTGGTCAGACTTCAAATTCTCCCAGAGTAAATGTTATTTCAGATATTGGAACAGGCTCTTTGTTTTCTTCTTCATGCGTTGGACACAAGGAAAATGATGTGTCACTGCAAAGTGAATTATCATTTGGCAGTGGCTCTTTAAGTACAGGGTTGACTAAAAACTGTAAAAAAGAGAAGGGTGGAAGTCAAGGAGATGGAAATATGCAAAACATGAATAAGGTAGAAGGATCAGATGTTGACAATTCTAAGCATTCCTTCTTGGAAGAAACTGTACCTAGAAATGGGGATTCTCCTCCTATGCAGGTAGATACTCGGCATTATCCAAGTCCTGGTTCTTTTAAGTCTGATGAAAAAAGTAAATCACTTCTCAGAAAAGTAGTTCCTTCAGTTGCTGAGAAGCTCTGGGATGGGTCCCTTCAGTTGAATTCTTCTGTAAATGTGGTTGCGGTTGCCTTCTTTAAGAGGTTCATTCAATTTCTTTTTTATATTCAGTTTTTTAAATAGATACTTGCAACTCATTGATAAACTATTTTTCCTAGATTTATCAACATCACTTGTCCTTTTAGTTTTGTTTTCCAGCAAAAGGAGGGAACAAAATTTGTTAGATAGAGATTGCATCACTTGGGGAAAAGAGAGATATCTTGTCTTCAAGAGGAAAAGTGATATGGAGAATGTAAAATAAGAAAATAAATAGAATTTACGAAACTTATTACGATGTGATGAAACTCTTCCACTAAATCGCTTGCAGAACCAGTGCCTTTCTCCATTTGTGCAGACTGAAACCGATCACCCCCCAACCATTTCCTCCTCTCCCAGGTTTCACCAAACACCATTGTGAACTAGTTATAAGGCCTACTGTCATTTGGAGTCAACAAAAATTAATCTCTATAAGTTGTTTTGTTTATCGAAGCAATGTTTTCTTATGGCAGTAAGTGAACGCTCCAAAAGTTGTGAGCAGCATAGGGTTTTCACTATTATATTGATGTTTTTTAAAGCCAGCCACTTTCAGCTTCAGTCAAAGTTAAACACCATATCTAGAAAATGCATGTACACTAACATCCTAAGGCAAATGGATTCCTTCTAAAAAATGCTTTATCCTTGTTTAAGTAAGAATTTAACCTTCTCAAGCAATATTGTGGGATCCATTCACCACCTTCCTACTCAATCCGATCGGGGGTATTACACACGCCGTTTCATTTCAAGTGGAATAATAAATTTCCACTTTTTCTTTGAGTTCTTATCGACTGAATGGATTTAAAGCTGGTTTTTTTTTTTTTTTCCCTTTCCTTTGATTGCTTCTGGCATTTGGATTGCATACTTGCACATAAGTTCTGCTGCCTTGTGTAATCTCAATTAGAACATTCTTGATTTCTTTTTAAAATAAAAATACTCGGTTTACACACTATAGAACTTCATCTCAAATATGTTATGTATACGATCATTCCTATTTGTTTTGGGATGATATTCTACAACCAAACATCACATCCACCATGTATGTATAATGTTGGAACTTGGAAGGGTAAAAATTTCACTGTTAATCTTGTCCATGATGATTATTTTTCTGTAGCGGTGAGAAGATGCCTAATATCAAGTGGTCTGAATCTGTAGAAGTCAAAGGGAAAGTGAGGCTAGAGGCTTTTGAAAAATATATTCAGGATCTCCCTCGTTCGCGCAACCGGGGTTTAATGGTATGGTACTCTTACCTCTTCATGCCATTGTGAAATAGGCACTTATGTTCACAGGGTTATATTAGATTTATGGAAGCAAGTCAAAATCTGCCTTGTTTATATAGCTTGATGATGACTAATACTCGAGGCAACTGGATTGCGGTTTTCCTTCGCTTTGGTGAGAAAAAATCAAAGAGCTTTGTGTTGTTTATGGATAGAAAAGCGATGCATTCCAGAAAACTTTGAAGCTTTTGTTCTGATAGAGAAATACTCTGCGGTGACTTCACTAGAAACTGAAGAGCTACTAGACAAAGGGCAGGTTTTTTATGATTACTATATGAAGTTCATATTGGCTGAAAAGAAAAATCATATGAATATGAATATGAATAGATGATATTTATGACCAAAGGGATCGACTTGTAGGAGGTGCAAGAATATACATTAAAGATGTTGAAGCTTATTTTGGTGGCATTGACATATATTGTGGCTGTTCATGTGTTCGTTGGGAGGATTAGAGGAGGGTTCTTCCTCTCTTCCACCTCCACCCCCAATGTTGCCAAAATTGTTATTGATGAAGTTTCCAAAGTTAATGTTTAGTTCCTGATAGGAATAATAGGGTGATTTTGGAAAATCTGGAAATTAAGGATACCAATGAATGTCAATATAGAGCTATGCTGTAAATGGTGTCAAATAGAGTTGTTGGTAGCTATACATAAATAATTATAACATCCTTCTACAGCCTAAGTCAGGGAAACATTTGGGTGCAGTGAGTTATGCTGTAAATGGTGTCAAATAGAGTTGTTGGTAGCTACATAAATAATTATAACATCCTTCAACAGCCTCAAGGCAAATTTTTGATCCAGGAGTTGGCTTGTATTAAGATGATGGGTGTTGGAGTGGGCTACATCTTAAGTTCAATCTTGCCAAACGTTCTGTTGAGCATTTGGATTTGCTGACATTTTGTGCTATTACTTACCAAAAATGGGAAAAAAGTTGTGCTATGGCAAAACCACACAGATGGCGTACATGCGTATGTAATCATATAGAAACTAGAGTTATGATTGTGCTTGATATATTTTTTTGTAAGAAAAGTTTAGTTTGATGTCATGATTTCTTTTTTGAGTTGAATTGCTTCCAATTTCCAATTGCCAATTTCCTTGCTTCACTTTGAGCAAATTTGACCTCTTTGCCACTAATGATTTGGGTAGACATGGATCAGGCAGATAACGGATGAGTTGCCTGTCTAGTCTGGTCCTTGATCCACCATTGGCTGGAAGTTTGGACCATAGAGATCTTGAATAACAGAAACTTGTGAACCAGATATACAGGGGTTGTGGGTGTATGGACAGTTAGAGATTTGTCTGGTTGCATGAGAGAAGGAAATGTTTATTAACTATCAATTGGCTAATTTGATTAAAACCAATTTGGTTGCTAATCTGATCAAAGAAAAGTTTGGCAGGTTAAGTGATAAAAATCAGGCTACTTTAGTTTTATGAAGGTTGATGAGAGACCAACTCAATGTATCACATAATTCCAGTAGTACTCAGTTATGTATTAGTTGCCTATAAAATATAATATTCTTGATTTTATTCGCTATGAACAATATCTTTGATGTATTTCAGATGCATTACCTCAGAAAACTTTTATCTTACATCATACAGTTCCTTGAAATCTAGGTTATAACAAATCTTAGCATTCATCTTCAGGTAATCTCACTTTGCTGGAAAGAAGGGTCATCTGAAACTGGACTGGCAGGCATGAAAAAGGTGAGTCAGAAAGGGAACACTTTTGGAAAATACCGGCAGCCATCATGGATATAATTTTAATTTTTTCTGATAGACAGATGATTGTTCTATTTCTTGTCATTCCTGTTGACAGGTTGCAAAAGGGTACAAAGAAGGGGACAGAGTTGGGTTTGCACAACTCTCTCCAGGTATTGATCTTTATGTCTGTCCTCGCAGTGAGACCATAATCACAATACTTGCTAAGCATGGGTTCTTCAAGGGCATGGCTGCTATTGAAGACAACCAAGATTCCTTGATTGGTTGTATTGTGTGGCGAAAAAAGGGAGCAAATTCTGTTAAGAAATCTGAGAAACAAAACTGTTCCTGGACCGAGCACCCTGTCAACTCCCCACCTGACTCTTCTACCCAAAGAGTTGCTGAAAATAATTTGCGTTATACACAACCAGCTGAGGCATCCATCCCAGTTGCGTCAGGAGCAGATTGCACCACTCTTGAGATTATAAAAAGTGAAAGTTCTGAAAGCAAGAATATCAAGCCTAGCAACATTCAACTTGAGTTGCATAATTCTTCCACCGTCATTAAACTCTTGCCGACACGTTCATTCCAAAGCAATTCTCTATCTGTTTCAGTGGGACTTAAAACATCATGTTCTGACTGTGACTCTCATCAGGATTCTTTGGGACAGTCATTGGAAGTTGAAGCTCCTCAGATGCACAATTTGGGACCCGAGAGACCTAAACAGAGCTTGGAACTTCAAAGGCCTATCTTGTCCCTCCCACCTGATGTTGTCAACAGAGTTGCACCTCTACCTGATGATGACGACCTTCCTGAATTTGATTTTGGAGCTTCTCAAGGATTTACGAACATGAAAGGATCCCTTCCGCGGATGGTGCCTACTGTAGAGTGGCTATTTGCCAATCAAAGAAGATTGGAAACTTCAAATCTTCCAATGCTTACTCTAGAGGAGAAGAAGATTCTAGTAAAGAACTTTGGTGAACATGGCAAGACATCTGGATTTCCTATTGTGGAAGAACAAAACGCAGCCCAAGTTAAAGCTGTTACCACACCTGGTAGCAGCAGCATTGCTGTTCCACGTTCAAAGAACCATTTTGACGAAGATGACGATGATATGCCTGAATGGTGCCCGCCAGATGTTGAGCTTCACAAGCAATCAGTTCCACAGACAAATCGACCATCAGTAACCATGATCAATCACGAAGTAACAAAGTCATGGTTCCGAATTTCTTCAGGTCCTCCAAGCCCTCTGCTCCCATCTCCACATCCGATCACAGCCCATCCGCCATTTTCAACCCAGACAGTGCGACCTGCATATAGTTTCCACAATGCAGTCACTGTGAGACCTGTGCAACCAAGACCACCTATCGGATACATGCAAAGGGGTCCAGTTTCTTTTATGGGATCCAATTCTAACCCACTATCGAGACCAATGTCAAACACATCGGATCTTAAATTTCCCATCTATCCTGCTGGTTGGAGAGGCTGGAGGTCGTGATGCTTGGAGATCAACAAAACTAGTAAGCTGATACCTTGAACTGATGTGTGAAATGGTGGTCAAAACGTCGTAGAGAAGAATCCTGCTTCAGGTAGAAAAGACACCGAAGAAGCATGATTCTAGTAGGAACATCAAGTTGTAAATATAACAGGAGCAGCTAGTTAGGTGTTCGTTCATGCCTAGGGTCGCCTGTTTTCATATTTTATGAATCATCTAAAATCCTAACGTGGTCTTCCCTTTTTTTTTCAAAAGATGTTTTTCTTAAACGGCATTCATTTTGTATTTCAATAACTTGTCTGGTATTAGGAGATAGTCTCCATTATTTAAATGATATAGATAATGATGTGATGGATTTCAAGAGCCTTAACTAAAAAAAGTAAAAACTAGTTTTAGAACTTCAGAGATGCGAATGCCAGTCTATCATCTATATATTTATGAAAAGAATACTGTTACATCTATAAATAAATTACATAAAAATAATCTCACAAATTGATGTGATTTCATCTGATCCGTTAAATTTACTTTACAATAAAAATAATTTTAAAAGTAATCCATTATTGTATTAAATGGTCATAAATTGGTTATTTAAATTTCAAATTATATCGCCCGAATCAGTCATTGAACATTTTCAATGGCTCGAAAAAAACTGAGTGCAACCAGCATGTTGGCGCAGCGTAGTTTTTTGAGCTTGTGCGCCTGTAGCGTGAGATCTCACTCACCAACCTTTCACAGATAAGATCAGATGTTGAAGAGATACAGTTGAATGAACTCAGTAATGTTGCTATTTTTTATCCACAGCACTTTGATTTTTGCATTTGGTTCAAGAGAATTGAGCACGAAACTTCCAAGTTGGCAATGTAAGGGGTGAGGATGGTGTCGTATATCCACACCCCTGATGAAATGGCCTTAGACATCGTTATGGCACGCGACGGAAACATGGGAATGGGAACAGACAAGAAACCAGACATTTATCAAAGACTGGCAGCCATCAATCTGGCACAAGAAATTCAAACCATGCAGTCATGAATTCGGACCCGACACAAACCACATCTGTATACATAAGAATTCCCAGAAAACAGTGATAATGTGAATTAACAAAATAAAAAAGAATTCCAAATATACCAGAATCTTGGTACACTGGGTCATAAAAATAATGGCCAAGAGACTGATTCGATTCAAAGCAAAATAACAGTGATTCAGGACGCAAGAGAAAGAGAAGAGCTGCGAAGAACCTTGACAGTATCAGTTTTGAAGTTATGATTTAGAAGAATATCCATGAGTCATTCGTTCATTCATTTAAATAAAGTATACGGCAAACCTATTGAAAATTTTAAAGAACCTATTTCTGGCCATTTGACAATAGATTTCTTCAAACGAAGAATGAATAGTAACTTAAAACAAATAACTTGATGCTATTGATTGAAAATTTTTGTACAGAGCCCCAAGAAAAACAAAATAGAAACTTCACAATAAATCGGGAATAAAACAAACTACCAAAACTCTAATCAAAATCATCGACAGTAAGCCAGTCATTCGACTCCTCACCTTCCGAATCTTTATCATGAGAATTTGAGTGGACTGCCTTTTGCTGGCCACCACCAACCAGAGACTCAGGACTTCCCTTCAGTTGAACCCAGTCATTGCATCCTCTGGGTGACTTAGTTTCCTCGGCAGAGTTAAGGCCTGATAGTCTATTAGAGAGATCATTATCATCCTCCTCCAGATCACTGAATGAAATGTCCTCCTCATGTTCAAGTTTTTCCTGGGCACCCAAAGTAGTGCCTGTATCAATAGGTTCATCTTCTAACCACTTGTCAGTATTCTGTTCATCATCCATTTCTACTCCTCCACTTATGATTCCAGTTGAAGCCTCTTCCTCAGATAGTACTTTCTTCCCTTCTGGCTTGCTGGCCATGCAGCCATCTTGAGATTTATCAAGAGTCTTTCCGTTGTCATTCTCCACCTGTGCATTCTTTTGCAGCTTCTGCAAAAGTGCATCTCTTGATTCCACAATCTGCAAAGAAGAAACACGTATTAAAAGAGATGCATTTGTTTGAGAAAAAAAAAAATCATCAAAACCCTCCCAAAATGTAAATGGGGAAAGAATACAATTTTTTTTTTAACTAGTCTAATTCTCAATTAAATTCTTTAAAAAAAACTTATATCCGCTTTAAAAAAATCTTTTACATGAACTATAATACTATCATTCTAAAAGGGAACAGTTTCACATCAACCACGTTCAAGCGAGAGCTTATAAGACTAAAATGGAAAATCATAGGTCAATCTCCCTATGGTCAATTGAAGAGAAACAAAAGGCAACATTTTTTTTTTATCTAAGCAACACAGCAGACAACATATGGGAACAAATATCTTGCCTTGGAAGTTGATAGAAGCTCAAAATCATGTTCACTTAATCTTGGCAGCAACAATATGAAATAAATTATCCAAAATCTTTCTTCACTCATATAACTCTGAAGTTTAACTCTAAGAGCTGCCAAACTTGGTGATAGACGCTCAACAGTTGAAGCATGTTCTCTCTGAGCATCAGACATGTTGAAATCTGCAACAAAACAAGCCAGATTATAAACTAATCGCGCTAGGCCTCTACATTCGTTTGTTCCATTGCCTTAGTGATCAAACACTTTTTTCAGTATCTACTACTCCAAATATAAACATACCTGATTTTATTGGACTGCGTCTGTGTTTGTGTGTCATTGACAGATAAATACAACAGAAACCCAAAAGAACTTCATGAAGCTCAAGCTTTCTATGCAGTGTGCTAAAGCTTTGCTCTAATGACAGATAAAAATTTACTAACTTCTGTAGTAGAAGTCAATAAAAATTCGTTTGATATCCCCGAGTACATCACTGCATCAATAGGGTTTAAAAAGCCAATGTTAGACCTCACTGACTAGAGTGGTGACATCCAGTTTATGGCCATGAAGAGGAAAAAGGTCATCTTGTTTAACAAATTCCTTGGCCAAATATTCCTCTAAATTTTTAGATTCACCTTTCCACTACAGAAAACCCAGTTCTTGGGTTTCCACCACGACCTAGAATGTTACGACATTCAGAAGTCCAGTGAAGGAAAATAGTAAACAATGCATTAGATTATTTAAAACAGTAAAAAATCCGAGCTCCCCCGGCAATGAATGAAATTGAAAAGGCAGTGTAAGCAAGCCGACGATGCTGCTATGATTTTTTACTCAATAACCAAAGAAATACCACAGTAATGATCGAATTCAGAAAAATGTAGTGAAAATATTAACAATTACAGCAATAAATCCAATCAAACTGATTTCAAAAAGCAAAAGTTAAAATTATGTTTATTTTAAAATAAAAAACAAAGTAAAATAAACGCTACCGTTGTCGAGTGGTAAAGGAAAATCGTTCCAGAGCTCGGGGCGCGCCGAAATATCGCACACAAAATCAACAACTTCATCGGTGACCCCAGGCACACCATCATCAATACGATCGTCGTCGTCCTCTCCTGAAACTTGTTCGTCTCTAACTTCGTCGTTCTGGAACAGCAAAAAGTTCGAAGCGAGCCTCGAGATCTCACTCACCGCCTTGTTACTCGACAGAAGGGAAAGGCCGGTTCTGAAGCTCCCGCTGATTTCGACCAGATCGTTGCGGATCCCGAGGAGAGATTGCGACGATGATGGAGCATCGGATGAATCAACGGAGGAGGTGGGGGTGATCGGAGTAGCATGCGATGGTGCCAGAAATTCGGCGACACCGCGAAATCTGGTGGTGAGGGTTTGGCCGAGGAGGGAGAGGTCGTGTGTAAGGGCAGGCGGAAAGGTGGAGGGGGAGTGCTCCGGAGAGGAAGAGAGGTGGGAGTGGGAGTGGGAGTGGGAGTGGGAGTGGGAGTGTGAAGAATCAGGGTCGTCGGATTGGAAAGATTTGAAGAGCCAAGACATTGCAATGGTTTCGCAATCTTAAGATATGGGAGTAGAAAGAGAACATGCGAAGATTTGCTGAAATTTGAAAGTTCAATCAAATTATGGCACTCCAAGTTGACGACGACGATGATGAACCACAACAAGTAGAAGAAGAAGGCTCCCCCTTCCCATTTTTTCTTCCTTTTTTTTTTCAGAAAAAATATTTACATAGACATTTTTTTTCTAATTATATTATACATATACATATGTCTTCTCCTCTCTCTTTTTCCTTTTAATGTATTACATTTTCTTAAAAGAAAATAATCATCTTACAACTCCATACGAAATCGAGGGTAGTTTTATAAGAGTAATGTTAGGTATTATAAGTTCTAAATGTCTAAATTTTATTTAAATTTTTTTTTATAAAGAATAATCATTTATATACAAGTTTCAAATATACAAATTTTGCAGGATTCTTTTATAAAAAAGTAGATCTCATCATGAAAAAGTATAAAAAAATTCAATTTTTATTGATTGATCTACTTTTTTACAAAAAAAAAAATTTACAAGCCTTGTGCATTTGAGACTTGTCTCTAACTATAAAAAATGGACACCCATAATGGGATCCCTTCCCCTTCTCTTTGGGGTTATGAAATATCACTTCATGAATCTTGGTGGTTGGCCCTTAATGGCCAGTTAGGGGTTACACTTAGAGGAGCAATTTACATAACCCCTCCCCCATTTGGATGAGTGGCTTCAAGCTTGTAACAACAAAAAGTGACGTACTCTCTCTCAAGTATGGTTCTCTTTAGTCCCGACATTCAGACTACAGAATTTGTGATTGTTGCTCTGGTCTTATCACATAGCACACTCCACCATCGATACAGGAGATTACGAATGAACAACAACGATGACGGAGAATCCGTAAAACAATAGCACTGGATCTAAGATATTTCCGACGACGTAATATCGCTTATGCAATGTACTTTGATCTAATATTACTAACATTGGTATCAGAGCAAAATTAGTTGCTTCTGATTTAAGTTTTGACGTGCTTGTGATTTTCTTTAAGGAAATCATTTTTCTGTTTTGAGAAAAAATTTCCTATCTGGAAAACATGATTGCCTGAGAAATACCTAGGTTTGCATCATTTTAAAGTGTTGTGCAAGTTGGCACATCGCAAATGGCAGCAACCCCTTAGTACACAAACTGGCAAAGCAAGCAATGCATTACACGAACATTGCAAGAGGTGCAATAACCACCTCTATGATGTGCGCGACGGAGGGTTGCGCTCAGCACAGTAAGCTCTATTTCGTCCACAACGAAGTGCGGTGATGCGCAACCAGCGCAAGAGCAATGCTGCCACCGTGAGCAGCGCTACTAGATGACCCATGGCCTACCTTCTGCACAGCATCGAGCACCCAATGACACTGTATGCCCACATGGATACAATGGGCACTGTAGCTGCTCAGCATAGTGCCTTGAGTGCCCAAAGTGGTGTTGCGCGACAAACAGCGTCGCACAAGGTGTTGAGTGACAAGTAGCGCTGCAACACCAAGGTGCTACGCGTCAGGCAGAAGCTCATACCAGTAGGTGTTGTGATAGTCAAGGTCGCGTCTCTCCGACTAGGGTGGTGAGCAACTAGCACTACCACACGCAGTGTTGTGCATGAGATCGCGTGTTCTGCAACTTGTACCGCAGAGGATCACGTCGCACCATGGTCGTGCAGCGCGCACCAGATTTGGCTCATTTGAAACCAGATCCGCAACGGAACCCACCTGCATTGTGGTGCAGCACTTACCAGCAAAGTTGTGCTCATCATGATGCAGCGCACATCAGCTGCTTTGCTCACCAAGTGCAGCACCAATGCGTGGTGTTGGCTGAGAGGGTGACAGCGGCTCTATGCCAAAAAAAAAGTTATGGTTTATGAATAGAGAAAATCTCTCAGCCGGATGGGTTTAAAACCCATTTTTACACCGGCCAATGAAATAAGGACACGTAGGCATTCTATGAGAAAAGTAACTACACCTGTCAACACCTGATCCCCAACTCATCTCCCTTCCTTTCTCAACATGTAACCCTCTCTACCTTCCTTTCTTCCGTTCTCTCCTTGCACCAAACCTCAATTTAGCATTTCCCCGCACAAATTCATAGAATTACAATTTCTCCTTCAAACCCGAGAATTCCCTCTACGCCCCCTCTCAATCGATCGACTCTCCGTCGTGACCCATTTATCTCTCATCTCTCAAGGGGTTGCCTCTCTCCCTAGAGAATACAAAAATCTCAAATCAATTTCAAATCCTATTTCCAATTTCCTCTAGATTCTACAGAGTTCGAATCCTTTAAAGAAGGCAAGATGTCGGAGATGGGAAACACATGATCCGAAAGGTCTCGATGGAGTGCAGATGAGTTGCAACGTCTGGCTTCGCACCAAGGTGGAGGTGAGCAAGTGCGTGATCCCTCGCAGCCTCCTTCTCCAACTTTCAATTCTAATCTCTTTTCCCTGCAGAGCAAAAATCCAGATTATATATCTACATATATATATATAGGAAATAGAAAATAGAAAATAGAAAATGGGAAATTGTTGTGCGTAGTAGATGTGAATCAAGGTCAATGGTATGGGCTGGTGATGACTGGGGCTCTCTCACTTCAAAGATCGACGAAGAAGCTGCGGCTTTGCTATGGTTTCTGACGAGGTGGCTATTTGGTTTGCTGAGTCGAGTTGAGTCGGTTGGCGATCTGCTGCGGCTCTTAATGAAAAGGCTGGCCAGTTACAGTGTGATCGAAAGTAATCGTAGAAGAGTGCAGATTCTTTACCCTCAAGTCCATCTCGATGATGCCTATTGCTACCAACAAGATTATTACAAGGGCTGCCACTAACTACAAGATCAAGTCCGCCAAACAAACTCATCATCTACTCCAACCGGTCACCATTTAACTACTGCACGTTTGCAAGGTCAATCCAATTCCCTCTCCAATTTGTTTGCTCCCACCAACACCTGACGATATTTCTATTTAATTCTGAAATCTCAACCGACACAACATTCTTTAGACAAGTGCTTCCGTCAAGGGAGAGAATGGGTTGGTGCAGGTTTGGTGCAAGGAGAGAGGGTTATGTGTCAAGAAAGGAAGGGAGATGAGTTGAGGATCGGGTGTTGTCGGGTGCAGTTTCTTTTCTCATAGAGCGCCTACGTGTCACGATTTCATTGGCCGGTGTGAAAATGGATTTTAAACCCATCCGGCTGGGAGCTTTTCTCTTATGAATGGTAACCATATGTAGGTTACATGTGAGTGTGAGGAAGAAGAACAGTTTTTTTTGTCTCATTCGGTTGTGGGATGAGAAAAGGGCTTGGACTCAAATCATGCTTGGGCTTGTTTTAAAATCACTTTTAGGCTATGATCATTTTTTTTTATTTGCTTGGGCTGAAATGGGTTTTGGCAATAAATATATTTGTTTTAAATCCGACCCATACTATGTTGTGTTTAAAATAATATCAGTCCATTTTCTTAAAAAAAAAAAAAAAGAGTTCAGTTAACATGGGGCCTTGAGCCCAACAGGAAGAGGCCCACGCAGCAAGCCTAGGCAACAGCCCGCTGGCTGTGGGAGAGCCCAATGCGCTAGGCGCACAACCCATCCAATTTTTTGTGTTCTTTTTGGGTCATTAGCCTATCCAAGTAGTTCAGTTAACATGGGGCCTTGAACCCAACAGGAAGAGGCCCACGCAGCAAGCCTAGGCAATAGCCGCTGGCTATGGGAGAGCCCAATGCGTTGGGCGCACAACCCATCCAATTTTTTGTGTTCTTTTTGGGTCATTAGCCCATCTAAGTTTTGTGTTTTTTTCTGGATCATTAAAGGTAAAAATAAAAAGGTTGGTATGTTTTGAATCCAAGACCTCACACACAAGGACAATGAACTACCATTGGGCTAGAGTTTATTATTGGAGTGTTTGATGATTTTATTTATTTAAATAAGCATTTCATTATGGCACATGAATATTTATCTAAAATATTTTTGCATGGATTATGATTATTGAATACATGCATGCCATGATATTATGTCATGTTTTTGTCACATTTGTTAGGCATTTTATTTTATGTTATAAACTATCTAGATTATTATTTTTTGTAAATAATAATTATTTGGACAAAATGTGATGAATTTTTTGTACATGTATTGTGTTTACATGTCATAGGATGAGCTTATTTTATCACTAGTATTTGTTAGGCTAATTATAGAAATTAGTCTTCAAACTTTTAGAATGTGACAAAATAAAGGATTAAGTAGACCGAGTTTGATTAGTCCATGCTTACGATTGACTCAAATTGATTTTTTCGATCTAGGAAGAAATTATTTTTGCATGTGATTAGCTCGGAAGAGTGCTTATCCTAATAGGAGTATGGTTGAGATTAATTTGGAATTAATCTCCTATACGATATAAATTTGCTCGAAAATTAAGTTAAGAATTAATAATTAGGCATTGAGGCGTAAGAGATTATTAGGAATCTTAGTAGTTTTCAATCTTGCGATGTATCTTAATTATTTTTGTTCTGATTTAGATTGACGCAAAAAAATTCTTAGATGTGTATGCAATTAAATGCGCATAAGTTAGTAACTTTGAGATGACCAAAAAAAAAAGCCGAGAGATTGAGTATGTGACTTAAATGTCATATTAATCTTCTCCATGAGCAATAGTTGGAAACAAATGAAAATTATTTTGAGTTTTAGATAGTCTTAGACCATCATTATTGTAAAAATCACTTAATGGTATAGAGTAAAATTGGAAGTGTCGTGGGACGCATGCGCTACAATTTTCATAGAAATTGAAGGGATCAACTATCAGATAGAGCTAAACCACTATTTTGCATTTGAGAATCTTGTAGGTAATAATGAAAGTTGCGCATTATTTTGTAATGCAAAGATTAATTGCTCTAATATATGAGTTTAAGAATTATAATCTTGAATCAACTCAGATTAACTCACAGATAATCGCATAATCTCTAAAACTTGCTTATATATCTAGCAAATAAGGACATTAAAATCTGAGTGTGCAAAAGTGTTGAGGACATTCTTGATTGGCACATTCATTTTAAAGGTTTTATCTGTGCATCTCTCTGTGGTATTAGCACTGGTAATATTGTTCAAGTTTTATTTCTCTCTAGCGAGAACAAATAGGCTTTTGCATATATATCAATTTAGGAGTACCCTTGAGAGTAATGTAATATCAAACCCTTGGAGATTTGCATGGTAACTATGGTAAAAGTCTGAATAATTAGATACGATTGAATTAAGTCTAAAAAGTTTGCTTATGGTTGCACTGATGCAATATTAGTTTTAGGCTAAAATAATTTCTCGCAAAGTTTTTCTTTTATCTCCTATAGTGGCTTGGAGAATATGAAAATATTGAGTAAGTAAGAAATTAGGATATATCGCTAGTTAGCGAACATCACATACTGCATTTATTACACAAATAGATGTTTTTATTAGCACTTTTAATGCGATAGTAGAGAAGTTTAGGCCTATTTTGATTTAAGTCTTATTGTAAACAATGGTATTAGTGAGAATTCTTAGAGGTTTAGGAGTTGGATGGCTACTCATTGACTCAGTGATATTATTTCTTAGGTGGAGAGATAATATGTTAAAATGTGCCGTTAAGGCATAGGAAAATATGTCCTTAGTGTGAAGGTTTTCTCGCTAATGAAATCTCTCCCTTTATTTAGTCGAGTCAACGAGGAAAAACAATATGAGCATTTTTTAATGTAAAAGTTCCTATATATGCACACTACGGATATGAAATAATAATTCCAAAATTTTTGTAAGAAAAATATATTTTTTAGTTAAAATATTTTTTCAAAATCGCAATCATATGAATTATATGATGAGAACAATTATCTCTTGGTTTAATGACTTACTGAGAATGGAGTTATAAATGAATTATGGAGTAAAATAGTTGTTACATAGGGTTGCAGCCTTAATTCTAACTTGTCGTCCTTAGATCAAGTTCATTCGCCATAAAGAAAGGCTGAGTGATTATTTTGTACAAACATGAATTATATTAAAAATCTAGAGGATCTAAGCTAGATTATTTTTGGTTGAGTCAAGAAAATTACTCGTATTTTCAGCAATGGTGGGGTATTGTGGATTTTTATGACACTTAATTTTTTAGAAAGAGCATTTCATTCTACATTACTTTAATATCAATATTTTCAAATTTTTTTATAAAAGATTGTCGAAAACAGTGAAAGTAATTCACCAACTAGTGATGGTGTACTATTAGTAATAGTGACTCTCAAAAGTTATAGAATATAAAGATTCTCATAAATAGCGTGAAATTTATACATCAGTAATTTTTCGTTATTTAGAAACTAGAAGAGAATATTCATAATATGATTCCGCTAAAGATACTGAATTCACATAGTGGGAATCTGAATATAGAATCTTAGATTTATTTCACTTATATGATCCAACCTGAGATTGTTGATCTGATCGACAAAGAAAAATTGGAGTTGATAGAGGTATAGACCCATCTCTTGGCACTAATTGAGTTGCATTTAGATAATCATTGACCTCATATTTATTGAAACTTTTTCTGAAAGAGTCAAATAGTTTATTATCACAGGAGAATTAGATTGTTAGTTTTTTGTGATGTTTTAAGCATAAAGTATTTAGAGCATATGATTGTTGCTTGTACTATTTTGATACAAAAAGCGAATGAATGCTGTTAGTACTGTTTTCGTGTAGCCTAAGCCAACCATCTATTTAAAGACACCAAATATACCAGTCATTTTTATTAACGACCTATTAAATAAAATTGGGTTCTTTGAACGTTGTTGACAATTTTATAAAAATGTCCTCATAAAAGATATGACGATCTAGTTGTCTTAGATTATTAATTGTCACCTAATGAGAGGTTTTCCATACTACAAAATGATGAACATGAGTTTATGAAAAGTAGTTAAGACTTCACGTCTTGTGAGACTGTGTATTCAAAATGCATAAATAATTAATGAGATGAAAAATACTAAAGAATCTAGTTTTGCCTATACTATTTGATGTTTCTATTATGGTTTCCTCATAAGAGTTAGAGGTCAAGATTTTATTAGAGGGTAAATATGACTTACTTGATTAATTGAATTTGTGATGCGATTGTCATTAAAAGTAATGATTAGACTATTGTGATTGTCTTTAGGGGAAAAGACCCTAATCGTTTTACCCTTAATGAAAAATAAATGATAGTTATCTCACATGTTTTTATTGAATACAAGAGATTTATATGAACTTTAAAGTCACAAATTATGTTTGCTAAATGAAATTTATAGTCACATTGTAGATTCTTAAAAATCACAGTTGGATTTGCTAATTAGAATCTAAGATTTATATTATGAGTTTGATCTTAAATAAGATTCACGATGAGTCGCTAACTTTATGGTTGTGCAAAAAAATTTTATATTTAAAAGCAGAATCTTTTGATAGGAGCATGCTTTGGAAAGTTACTACACATTAGAATGCGCACAATGATTTCTCTTCATCATGGTATTGCTCATTGTGCACATAATACTTATGTGTTCTATAACCATGTAGCGTAGTTGTAAGCATTTTTTTTAAACACACATTTACCATAAATTTGAGAGTTATAGTGAAAAACAACAGGCATAGATTGACTCACTCACACGAGCGATCACTTTTGACGCTACAAAACGGTAGCAAGCAAATATGAGATAATGTGTCACTCAGTATTTGTTCAGAGATGGATAATTTGTAAAACTCAAAAGATATGTTGTCTTAGTGGGAGCTAAGATGAGGTCCATCATATTTAAAAGGACCGTGCATGATTACCCACAATTTATGTAACTTGTGGTTTAGCCAGCTGCGAGTTCCTCTTTGGCGCTTCAGATAGCAAGCAAATAGAGAGACTCAGATTAGGCACTGAGACAATGACTAGATTAAGATCTATACGATATATCGAGATTAGATATATGCTCTTTCTTTTTGGAAAGAGAACTCTGCTGTAACATTTATTTCATATTAAATGTGCTTTTGCTGCCAATAGTAGATGTGAGTGAATGGATCTCTGATTCCTCGCTGTGTGAGTCTTGTTGGTCATAATTGATGACCTTAATTTATTTATGTCCTTAGGAGACTTTTGACTATATCACGAGGTTGATATTTTAGTATCTGCTACTTTGACATATTATCTATGACCATGAATGATGCAATCTAAAGAAGCATTGCTGGAATAGTGACTGGATTTAAACTAAATGACATGAGGGCGACGAGAAGACTATTTGGTAACACATCGATATTGGTGTGTACTCATTGCCGACAAGTTATGTTGCTTCTTGGAAATTGTGACATAACTGTGAGTACATTATGTTTTATGAAGATTGAGTATTATTCTGAGTCATTTAGACTCGATAGGGATTAAGGATGCTGAGTTTGATGTGACTAAATGAGTCGGAGTACAACGAGACACTTTTAAGGATGATGCCATGCTGGTCTTCTCTCAGAGAGATTTGGTATAGTGCTCTCATTTTTCTTTTACAGTTGTGCTCGATGGTCGCACAACCTATTTGTCAAGTATGAGCAAGATTGAGAACATATTAAGAGATGCAGACTTGTGGTCTTGCCCACTATGTGCGAGTGTGAGATGTAAGAAATGGGCACTCATAGTGGGCACCCATTCTTCTTCTCTTGGGGTTATGAAGTGGCTCTTAATTAGCCTTGATGACTGGCCATTAATAGCCCGCTGGGGGTTACACTTAGAAGGGGCTCCCCCCCTTTGGATGAGTGGCTTCAAGCTTGTAACAACAAAAAGTGACATACTCTCTCTCAAATATGATTCTCTCTAGTACCGGTATTTAAGCTGTGGAATTTGTGAGTGTTATTCTGGTCTTATCACGTAGCACACTCCACCATCAATTCATGAAATTACAGATGAACAACAACGATGACAGAGAATCTGTGAAACAACCGCACTAGATTCAAGATATTTTCGACAAGATAATATCGCTTCTGCTGTGTACTTTGATCTAGTATTTCTAACATTAACATTATTTGTTTATAAAAACGTGAGTTCGACCCCAAAAAAGATGGATTTTTTATATTTTGTAGTTGGATTCACTTTTTTATAAAGAACTTGCACAAAACTAGTGCATTTAGACTTGTATATGCTATTTTCCGTTTTATAAAATTAAAATCCATTTCAACCAAGTTTCATGATAATTTTAAACAAATTTTAAAATAATGGAAAATGTTAAATTTAATTAAAAAATTTAATTCTCCACGTGTCAATTATTGATATACTTAAAATTTATGAAATTTATTTTGAATTTTAAAATAAAATTAAAAAATAAATCTTATAAATAAAAATATAAATAAAATTATAAATACATATATTACTGCCTAACATAATACAAGAAGTGTACGTAGTGGTATCGTTATCCAAATAGTTACCGTGAGTTACGAACTTACGTGGAGTAGTGGACGAAGACGACAAAAGTTATGCACGGTTGATCCGTACACAAATCATTAATGAAAGAAAAAGAAGGTTCAAGAAAAATGAGATCCGAAAATGTGACCGTACTAAAATAACTATGATTATGATATAGTTAGAATTAACCCCAAGATAATTATATACCTATAATTTTTTTATAATTATTTTAAAACTCATTTTATCACCGACGAATATAATTATTTTTCAAATCAAATTAATTTTTTTTTATAAGCAAATCAAATTAATTAGCCACATTAATATGTGATATAAAAACTTTCAAATAAGACGATGTTATAACTATCGATAAAGGGTACTAAATAGTATATGGATAATGTTAATTTTCTTTTAAATCATTTGTTTAGTATTTTTTTAAATACTAAAAAATAAATACACAAATATTTTAAGAAAAAAATACTGATTGGTATATTTTTTGGTAGACTTTGTCAGTAAGAATATCATTTTTTAAAGAATTTACTGATTATTAATTTTTTATCATATTTTTATTATTTCATAATGTAATATTAGATGATAAATTTATAAATAAAATATAATAAATAATTTTTAATTATTTAAAGTAATATTATAAAATGATGAAAAAAATGATAAAAATTAAAATGTCCAAAAAGGTAAAACTTAAAAAAAAAAAAAAAAATTATCATTTTGGGATGCTCCCAAACTGCCTAGGAAATGTCAGTTCCCCTCCCCAAAAGTCCGAGTCTCTCAGTTACAAGGGTGGCCGTTGGGATGTCGACCTCAGTGGGGTACACGCGTGCAACAATCATTAACTAGAATAAAACTGGAAGAAATCTCAAATCTGTCTCTACCAACCATTCGCTAACTTTGAAACATTGTATATGCCCTTTATGCACAGCAGCCACATTTTTTTTTTTTTTTTAAGCCACTTAAAAACTCTTGATAGTGTGAAATCGCATTCTTTCTCAAGTTTGACCCAACAGCCCTGTTTGATTTAGAATTAGTTAAGATGATTTTAGATGAATTAAATAAAATATTATTATTATTATTTTAAAATTTAAAAAAGTTATAATAATG
Organism: Juglans microcarpa x Juglans regia; assembly: GCF_004785595.1. NCBI lineage: Eukaryota > Viridiplantae > Streptophyta > Magnoliopsida > Fagales > Juglandaceae > Juglans > Juglans microcarpa x Juglans regia. The sequence continues at coordinate 39,656,771 of NC_054596.1, forward strand.
AGATGAATTGAGATAAATTTCCGATCCAAATTGAGGCTATATCATCCAACAATAGTGGTTATTGCATTCTTAATCACCCAATGTAAAATACAGTTTGGATTATCACACTGACCAAAAAACACACATGAATTGACTAAAACAAAAATAAAATGTGAAATTAAACTTGGCAAAAGAGAGAAATTGATAGCTATTCATTACATGAATGTAGTAGTAGTAGTAGTAGTACTATGGCTGGTCATATACAAGAAGTCAAGAATACATTTCCTGCTTAAGCATCAAAGATTAAGCAGGTATAAAAAGAATCACTAAAAGTAGTCTGGAACACATTATTACCAACCTTCATTGACATGAAATAATGATCAAATCATCCAAAGTCCTCGCTCCGACTAATTATTCAACAAAGAATCTCACCCTAACTAACTACTGCACAATGCACAACATATGGTACACATAATCTGTCTATTCTTCATATTTTGCATTTCAGTATCCAAGAACCTGACTTCTCTCCCATTTTTCGGTTTCCTCAATGTTTCTGGACAAAGAATGTTGTCTTCGGACAAAGCATCTAGATAAGGCCTGTGTATGGATTGTAGGCTTGAACCGGCATACCTGAGCCATAGGGGTGGACACTGGCTCCATATGGATTTCCAAAAGGATTTAAACCCTGTTGCTGTTGTGGGCCCATCATCATCATCTGCTGTTGCTGCTGCAACATGAAGGCCTGCTGCTGGTTGGCCATTGCAGCCATCTGTACAGTAGGTGGTGCAGCCACTGTGTTGGAGGCAAAAAACGGATCTTGTGTTGTCTGATGCACCATGGCACCAGCCATAGGGACTGGCTCCCATGGGTTGTAGCTCACATTCTGGTTATTTCTTCTGATTGCATCATCATAAAGGCTGTCTAGTGTAAGCTTGTCTAATCCTCCAGCCTATTTTCAATAATGACAGTGTTGGAAAGAATTATTGTCATTACACTCAGCCAAAGGAGAAGTATCAATCATCAGTACAACATTCATCAGTCATTAGTGAACTAGCAAAAACTTGTTTGTTGTGTTTATGAGTGTGTGGGTGTGTGTGAGAGAGAGATAGAGAGAGAGAGAGGTTAAGGACAAATGGTGGGGGAAAGAAACAGATCAAGTACCAGTTTGCTAGCAGCCGTCGCACTCTCATTTGAGCTTGGAACGGTGACAAGTGCCAACTCCCAGCCCGTAGTTCCATTTACTTGATTTGGAGCAGCAGGTCTTGGTTGATCAGCTGCAACCACCATCACAACAAAACATGGAAGCTCACTCCAATCAATGAACAAATTTTTTATCTCAATTTAACTTTAGTCTGTAGGGAAACTAAGATTTATATTCCCAATTTCCTTGAGGCTTATTATATATGGAGCTCTCTATTCTTAACATTAAGAGCTCTGAACCTTGGAACACAACCAGTTCAAATTGACGTTTATGGGAACTAAATTCAGTTCTTAACCTCTTTGGGTGGCTAAACACTACATTGGATATATTCAACAAAGAAAAATGACGCCTTACCAACTGGAACAATAGCCAAAGCCAGAGCATTCTTCTCATATAATTCTGAAGCTTCTGGAGTAGGATCATGCAGACCCTAGCAACCAAGAAAGAAACAAAACCCTTAGGAAAACTATTAAAGACTCAACGCATTGGTGAGCATGCTTAAGTGGTAAAGCTGTATTCATCCATGATGCAAATTTTTCAAAATTAAAATATGCACATAAGCTTCAGCTTAACCTAAGTTTTTAAGATAATAAGAAGCAAGATTTGAGAATTACCAACAAATCAGGTTCAACTACAGGCGCTTCTACTTTCACTGGTTCAGGTGGAGGTGGAGGTGGCGATGCTGGACGTTCCTCCTGCACCTCTGGGGCCTTCTTATATTCTATGGCCAAGACTTCCTTGGGGGAGACAATTTTATCAACCACCTGATTGGTTAAGATAAAAATTTAGGAAATTGTAACCATACTATAGTTTGATCAGAAAATCTTATTATTCCAAAGAATGCAGATAAAAGGATAACAATGCCTTCAATAGAGTGGGAGAAAAAGGGAAGACAAAAATTGAATCAAAAGAAAAGGAAAAACAATCAAGGTTAAAGGAGAATCGGGTCACTTTTCAGACTCTTATACTTAGTTGTCCAATCTGCACAGACTATTGCGTTGTCCTCTTACTTAAAAGAGAAAGAAAGCTGACTGCTGACCATCATACGAGATTGCATGTGTGCAGACCTCAATACGTTGCCCAGCACTAGATCAGGTTTCTAGGAAATTTCGGCTTCTTGGATGAGGTCTGATGTTTAAGAATTTAGTGCTGGTTAGGTTACGAGAAATTCTAGGCAAGCACACCTAGATTGCCCAAGCAATCACAGCTAAGAAGGACAAAAACTATCACACCCTCAAAGCTTAAAAATAATTACATTATTTAACCCAATATCTCCTATCTTGATAGAATCCCAATCATTTTCTCACGAAGACTAGGATTCCAAACAAGAAAGCAAAATAATCAAAAGAACTTCTAAACCAAGTAAGAAACTGCTGAATCAGAACCAGAGTAAAGAACCTAGGACATAGGAAGAAGACTCATGGGCCTCCAGTAGAAACCATTCCAGTAAATCAAGGTACTTTTAGATTATCCCTACTTTAAAAAATTACTTAAAACTGAGCCAAAAGGTTCTCAATACATATAGGCCCCACATCAAATAAAGACCATAATTTCAAATAATTCAGGTATTTAAGTCCACTCTTCAAAGACATTCTTGCTACCGCATCGTTCTCCCCTGTTTGGAGAAGACCTCAAGTTTTGAAGCTTTGAAATACTAAAATTCTTGGCTTCTTGAAGGGGAGATTTACCGTTCGGGCATACTATAAGTCCCTAATGACACATTCTACAAGAGTATTCCTATGGAAGAACATATGGAAGACTAAGGTTGCATTTGGGTAGTGAGGTGATCTCAGATATTTTGTGAATAGTATTATGGACAGCTTCACTAGGGAAGATCCTCACCTTAGATAATTTAAGGAAACACCGACTCATTGTATTGGATTGGCGTTATACGTGTAAGAAAAGTGGGGAGTTTGTGGATCACTTATTATTGCATTGTGACGTGGCTAGGAGTTTGTGGAATGATATCTTTGCTAGAGCGGGTCTCCATTGGATGATGCCATGAAGGGTTGTTGAATTTTTGGCCAGCTAGCAAGGCCTCCAGGGCACCTCTCAAATTGCAGCTATGTGGAAGATGATACCAATATGTCTATGGTGGTGCATTTGGATAGAGAGAAATGGTCGCAGCTTTGAGAATTGTGAAAGGACAATGGACAAGCTTAGAACTTTTTTCTTTAAACTTTATTCTATTGGTCGATTGTAATAGACTTTAATGGCATGAACATACATGATTTCCTTGTATCTTTAGACACCCATGCATAGGTGTTGCTCTTGTATATGTCTCGTGTACTTGGCTTCGCCTTTTTCAATAAAATTCATATTTACCGATCAAAAAAAAATTCTTGGCTTCTTGCATAGCGTCCTTGACTTTGGATAAAAAGCTTAAACTTAAGTATTATTTCATTCATTTCTCTTAATGCAAACCATAATGAAGCAGGACATCCTTCTTTGCAACCGGAGCATTGAGCGTTTCAGGAATTGTAAATTCAAATGGAACCATCAATGCAGGTGCCATGGTCTTAAATTGTTGTGCAGGTTGAACTACGGAAATAGGCTTTTCTATCTCTTTTATTTTCTGCCATGTTGCTATGTTGAACTCTTCCATTCTTGAGAACTCTTTGCTGCACAAATGGTAAAGACTCTGTACCATTGGACTCTTCACTCAAGAAAGTTTCTTCCTTTCTATCAACTTTCACCTTTTCTAGAATGTCCTAGAATTTTGTTAAGTATTTGACAAAAATGAAATTAATAAAAAAAAAAGTACATAAAAGAAGAATTATCAGCCTCAGGTACAACCTATCCAGTAAACCTGGATACTACTCTATTATCTATACTTAATAAAACTCAATCAAAACTGAACCAAAAACTTCCTAATACAAATAGATGCAAAAATAGGACAAACTAAATAGACAATGTAAAGCCCCAATGAAAGGCCCAAACCACATGGCCTATACTCCAAAAGGACTAGTCAATGATACAATTGGAACCCCATTGGAACCTTATAAAGAGCAAGAACTTCTCATTCCCAAGCAATGTGGGATCCCATACACCACCTACCCTTATCCATATCATATGGGGTATCACAGACAAAGACATTGTAAAATTCCAAAAGCTCCAAATTAAATCAATACCATAATTTCAATTAGTTTTGATTTTTAAGTTTGCACTTCTGGAAACTACTCACTCCCTGCATTACTACTGGTCCGTACTATCTGATGTTCTTTTGCTTTACATTTAAATATTAATGCACATGGAAATTTATTTCTGATAATTTACTTGATCCAAGTCTAATAGAGTTTAAGAAGGAGCTGTTCCATACTTGGTCCTTGCGAAATGTTGAACCCCGCGGAGCATCTTTCACATACTCTTCCATGGCTTGTAGAAATGATGCAGGCGGCTTCATTGAATAAAGTAGTTCACTTAATAACAAAAATATTTAAAACAAAAAAAGGGGAGAAAAAAAAACAAAGACAGCTACTCCAGAAGAAAACACAAGTAAGACATCAAACCTGCTCGATCTTAATAAACTTCTCCCCACGGCCAATATCAAGACTTCTACATGTTTCATAAAATTCTGATAGTCGATCAGCCTGAAAAATACACAATATGTAAAAATGACATAAGTAAATTCCTTCCCTTACAAACACTGAGCTGCAGTCTAGACCAGGGCAAAGATTTCAAAAAAAATGTTACCTGCTGCCCTGCCCTCCTGTATATATCAAGTGCCCTCATAGCATCATGGCGTTGCATCTCAAAGAACTGTCATGATTAAGAGTATCATATGGACATTTCTGAATAACCCAATTTCTTATTTAACAAGCAAAGATCAGACCCAACCTTGTCAACCAAATTGACCGTGCCATCACTTATAGCTTGATAAATTTTTATGCTTTCTGAAGCCACCTATTTAAGTGATAAGGAAATGAGAATCGAATCAAATTGATTAACGAAAAAAAACTAAAGAAAAGAAAAATGGTAACACTTTTCACCCACCATTGAAAGTGCTAACTGAATGACGAAGTTATGAATTGCTGCCCCTTGTGGCTGCACAAATTTTCATCACCATTCCCCATTAGAAGAATAAAAGATCATGTTAACTTACCCTAGAAGTCCCATGATAATGACACCCAATATATTAATAAAATCTTACTTACAACTGACATGAGCTGACATCCATCATTTGCATTTTAACAAACAGTCACCATTACGTAGGGCACAAAACCAATTATCTTGAATTGATTGAGCTAAATTACCTGGCAACCAAGCACACGAAAAAGTAGCTGTTGTAATGCTGGCAACTGATCAAGCAGTTCAGCAGTTTCCAGATCTTTCGTCCTCTGCCACAAATACATCTATCAGTCCTCCAAACTCGCCAAAAGATCACCAAACTATAGTTTCACAGGATAAATACAATGCAAGGGAGCAAATAATGGAAATAATCTTCTGAGAAGATCCTTCAAAATATATAAATGTGTGCCCAAAGTTATGAAGGAAAGTTAAGAGTAAGGAGGACAAAACAGAACAACATGCAACAATGGGTGAGATAGGTTACACTAAGGGATAACTCAACCACTAGCAGAGGCAATATTGTTGATGTTTTTCTGAGAAAGACGAGGGAAAGTAAAAGAGCATGCCCATCAAGTAATTCCCTACCTATTGCCAGTGTTTCACTCTAAAACGAGAAAAAGGAAACGCAGAGATTATCCTATTAAAGCATATCAAAACGTTGTGGTCACCAGGTCTTGAATTGTAAAAGATGTAACATCCAGATGGAATGTAGCAATTGCTTTCCTAAAGCGAAATGAAAGTGAAATTAAAAAGAAATACCATAATAAAGAAACAAAATTCTTACAGGGCGATCTGTCTCAATGTCATACTTCAACACACGAAAGCATTCCAGCCTCTCTTCCAAAAATAAGGCATACATACGGACCCAAGCAGAATAATCCCATGCTGGGGAGCAGATGAAAACAATCTCATAAACAAACAACCCAATTTCTCAATAGACAAATGTTTTCACATAACAAATAATAGAGGAGTGAGGATTGGTACCATTAGGACTTGAGTCATCTTTGAAATGAGACATGTTAAGCATATGGCTTCTGCTTCTTCCATAATTAATAAGTTCTTCATGAAATGTAGGGTCCACTTCCCTCAGAGCACGATGAATTACAATTAAAGTTTTCAAAGCAACCTAAAAAAGCAATTCTGTCAACCAAAGAAGCACAAAAATTGTAGGTATTGACTTCTATAGTAACATTTTTTTTATAAGTAATACTTCCACCATTCTTGTCATCAAAAGATTTGTAACCCTCGTCATCTTCCTCATTTACTTCATCAAAGGTATTGACTTCTATAGTAACATAAGCAATGCAATGCAATCTTCTTTCTATAAGTTATTAAATATCTAGCAATACAATTCAATCCTAAAGTAAAAAGCCATCCTCATCACTATGCACAGGAGCACCATTATTGTCATCAAAAGATTTGTAACCCTCGTCATCTTCCTCATTTACTTCATCTAAATTAATGGTCCAGACAAAGACTAATAGTTAAAACAGACATTTTTATATATTTTTCAAAAGAAAAAACAGAACTACAAAAATGTGTTTCTTGTGCTTTAAGCTCACAAAAAATGCCAAAATTTGTAAATGCGCTTTGCTTTTAGCAAGTTAAGCACTTTGCCCGGGAATAAAGTTTGCTGTGAACAGTTACTAAAACTTCTAATGTGTACAATATAGCCGCTATGTCTATTAAAGGGTTCCTAAAATGTCATCAAAATTATTATTTATCACATTCAGAAACTAACATTCAAGAACTACAGTGTATAGCATGATGGAGTAATGTTTGATTGCTTAATATCATGAAGGTTTGACTATGCTCATCCATCTCGTCATGAAGTGTCATTAAGGTGATGTACATACTGCCCAATTATGTGTCCTTGATAACCGTCTGGCAAGAGCATGGATGCAATACGCAACATCAGCCCGAGGTCGTGTGGCTGAAATAGCAGAAAATATAGCTGCAAAGGTAAACATAGATAAATTGTGTCAGATACCCCATGCAAAAACCTTCTATATGTAGATCACCAACAGTATAAGTGCATAATCGATAAAAAAAAATAAACTAGAGATGACGGATCCCATTTTGAATATAGAAGAATAGAGAGCACCAACCTCTAATGTGCTTTTCCTTTGTCGGGCGCTCAACATGGTTGGTGGCTTTAACTATGGCAATATCCAATTCCTACAAAGTTTTATACCACAAAGAGATACTAAGATTAATACACGGTTAAGAGGACCCAGGAAAAACAGCAACATGTAGATTAAGCATACCTTGTAATCACTGTTGACTTTAGCCAAGGAAACCGTGGTGGTGTCCTTGAGGGCCCCAAGTGCTTTTCTCAAGCTATTCTGCGAACCCGCTCCAGACATTCTCTCTCTCTCAACCCTGAATTCTACAATAAATCCCAACAACTTAATCTGGGCTTCACTCCCCAAAAACCAAATATGATGACATCAAAAACAGACATACTCCAAAGTTTAATATTCCCAAAACTCCAATGCTGTGAATTCAGAAATAGGATTTTAACACTCTACTTAGATCCAACAGAGACAGAAAGTTCATCGGTGACTACTTAATGTATTAACACTAAAATTCAAGAGTTATCCCATTTAAAAATGATATACTATTTATTTCAACAAAGAAGCTTTCAAATTTATAGATGAGAATTAAACAAAAATTCAGGGCAGGAGGTCACCAACAACAAATTTGTTAAATGAGATGTTAAAAGAAACGATTGCATAACAGAACAACAAGAACGCGAGGCGACAAAAGCGAAAAAGTTTGATTCTATAAACAAGACAAGAACGGAACAGCAAAAGCGATAATCATCAAAGATCTGAAAAGACAAGAACGGAACAGCAAAAGAGCACGTAATCCGAGCAAGAAATCAACAATCAAGTCAATAGTTTAAGCACGAAAATCTCGACAAAGAGAATATAGAACCAAGAGAGACGTGGAGATCAGAGAGCTCGAATTTACCAGTACGTGAACCAACCAGAGAGAGAGAGAGAGAAGGGTAGATAGAGCGAGAAAGAAGAATTCACGAAGAGAGATGAAGAGTTGAAGACTGGCCTGCGTGCCTGGCAACCAGAGAAAAGTCGAAGAGAAAATGAGTTGGGTTTTGGTTGGGTCGTCGCCGTCTAATTACACTGTTTTGTTAATCTACTACGACTAGTCGACTACTACTTTTTTTTTTTTTCTTTTTTCTTTGCTTTTTTTTTTTTTAAAGAATTTCCGTCAGTCTGTGTCTGTGTCTGTGTCAGAGAATACGGCAATGTAAAGAACTTGTACCGCGCCCACCCCAGGGTTAAAGCGGGATTTGATTCTCTGCAGTGTCTTTATGCTTTGCTCTTATTCTATTCTCCCCTTGAAATTCGCCACGTGGCTTTCATATATCCTACGTGTCTAGATATTTTTAGAAACAAAATTTCATTAATACCAAAAAAAAAAAAAAAAAAAAAAAAACACACAAATAACTATTATAAAACAAAAAACAAAAAATTGACACGAGTCCATATTCTCAACCGTACTCAAAATAAAATGACTATAAAAGGTAATTTATAATACAATACCACTAAAGAATTGTGAAATTATAACAAAAAAAAAATGTATATAATAATACATTGAATTTAAGTGCTTTGACATAACACATCCACATCATCTAAATCCTACACATCATCTAAATCCTAAAAAAATGAAACAATAATTGACTTTTCTTTCAGTAAAAGAGAGTGAGGAGGTCTATATCATTTGAAAATGAAAGAATCTTTTTAAGATGTTATCTTGAATCGGGCAATGAGTAAGCTCTGGACCTGATTAAGATTAGGGTATAGTTCACACGTGCCATCTAAAAATCAAGTCCAATGACCTCAAGTGGTGGATCAAAAGATGGACAAGTTGATGGAGGAGGCACGTGTGGTGGTCTTCGAAGATTGGATACAAATAAATTAGAAATTTTTTAACTTTGACTAATACGAAAGGAGATAAAAAGTATAGTAAGAGAAGATAGATACACATATAATATTGTTAATGAGTATGATGTCATCTTTGTGCATTGAGGGGACCAAAGAGGACAAGTGTAAGAGCTAATATGATCCAAGTGAAATAGAAGAAAAAGAAAAAAAAAAAAAAAAAGTGCTTAAGCAATTTGACATAAGAGCTATTAAAAAGGGTAGAAATATTTGATGTAGATCGAACGGTGAATATGGCGTCGGTGTTTGGAGAAAACAGATGATGATGCATGTGTAGGAGATCCATTCTCCTTAAACAGTAAATAGCCTTTAGGAACACACTTTCGACTATATTGATGAAAGAATAGTAAAGACTGCTTTGTCTTGAGAGAGAGAGAGAGAGAGAGAGAGGTTGCTTAGAAACAATGCTGCCAACTGGCTTGAAGCCACCCAGTTTTGAATTTACCTATCAGTCTGCCCTCGGTTTCTCATCAAACTACAGAGCTGCCCCTTACCATTTCCCGAAGAGAAGTTGGTGGGCCCCTCTACTTTAGTTAATGAATGAGTCCACTTGGAATTTAATATTTTAGCATAATTGCCATGGTGGGCTGGATGCATTGATAATCATCCTCTTAAATTATTAAAAAAACTATTGGGCACCTCATTTTTCCTTAAAAAAATTATAAATTATTCCTAATAGTTTCAAGAAGACAATATAATTATATTAAAATAGAAAATAAAAGAAAATTGACTCAATAAAAATAATTTAAAAAATATTATAAAACTTAAAAGAAATAGCAAAATAATTGAAAGATTGCATGTTTTTTCAAAAAAAAAAAAAAAAAATTGAAAAATTGCATGCAACATAGAAAACGAGCTTTTTCATAAGTTTAATGTCATGGGAGATGATATTTATAGTTACAAAATGTATATTTTTTTTAAAAAAAGTTAGTAAATATGTGATCTATATAAAAAAATTAATTTTTTAATAGTTGATCCTATCTTTTTATAAAAAAATTATACGACGCTTGCACAATTTAAAATTGTATCTAACATTACTTGAATATTATTTACTTCAAATTTTTTGTTTTAAGAAACTCTTTTATAGACATGCCGGATGAAAAACATGAAAAATTGATATATTAATTAATGATATGAATTGATAAATTTAAGAATTTCAAGAGTTGATATATGGATGAGCTAAAATTATAAAAAATAAAATTTAAATGATGATTATCTACAAAGTTTGTGTATATATTTATAAATAGAAAAATACATAATTTTTTAATAATGAATATAATTTACTCGGAATTATTTTATCGGCTTTGATATAGTTTGTAATATATGATAGATCCAAGGGTATTTTATCAAGGACATTACGTCACAGCGATGCGCCACGTGGAACGTGAAACTAACGTGTCAACAGTTTTGGCCATGCGAATCACACACCCAGATAACATAATGGTGGGGGCCACTGATGTAGATGGGATCACTTCTATATATTTAGCTTAAATTGTTATTTATGTGTTGTACAAATGTGACACGTTGATTAAATGAGTCTGACCTACTACGAAAATAATTAAATTCGAAGGTTTTTATTTATTTTTATATATATATGTAAAAATCTTTAAATAATATTGTTCTAATTTAAAACGCCAAACAAACGCAAGGAAGTCATTTAGGATTAGAAAATATCTAACTTACTGGCACTGTTTGGATTTAGATATAAGTTGAAATGATTTTAAATGAGTTAAATAAAATATTATTAAAATATTATTTTTTAATATTATTCTTGTTTTGGGATTTGAAAAAATTAAATTATTTATTATATTTTGTGTAAAAATTTAAAAAAATTGTAATGATAAGATAAATTGAGATGAAATGAAAGTATTAAAGATATAAATTTTTTTGTATTCAGAAATGTGGGACTCATATGAAAAACTTTACTTTTAGGATGGGTTCTACTGTATTCTAAAAGGAAAATGATACTCATACAACCATTTTATAATCTTTTACACAATCATGTTTTTAATTTGCAACATTTTAAAAAAATAACTTATAAAAGTAACAACATTTTACAGAAAAATATCCTCAATTAAAAACAAATTATATAAAGAGTTGTAAAAACGATTGTATGTATATCATTACCTTTTTTAAAATGAGTAAGCGAGACTTGCATGCCTAAGATTATATCAAACATTAATAGACAAACTAATAAGTATGATATACTTATCATTAAAATTAGACCGTCAAAATTATGCTACCTTACTTATATTCACTCATTTTTTTCTATTTTAGTTGGTGATGTCGTGTTTCATAGTCTGGGCAACTCCACACTGCTGAGCTCGGCTTGGGTACTGTTTAGATAGAGAATGGGGGCTCGGGGTGCCGTGGTACCTTCGATGCCTAAGTTAGTTATTGAAATGAAGTGAAAGGGATAAGTATTCCATTAGAAAGAGTGATGAGTGCAAATATGAAAGAGTCTGAACCCCTCCTCTAGCCAGGGGAAGGGGTATTTATACCTGACTGAGGGGATTCCCAAGGTGGAAGTGCTAGATGTACTGCTCCATACTAGGGTTGGGTGTCCCTGCCAACTCCCTACTGTGCAACAGACTTGTCAGACCTAATTGCGGCTGTCACTGACACCTTAGGAGGCACGTTATGGCGTGCCGAGCTCTGGGATGCATTAAATATGGTATGACTCCCTATCATGGCGTGCCTGACTTCGTCCCATTAAATGTGACGTGGTTACGGTCAGGTATGTTCATCCCTCTAACTTGTCCAAATACCAAGATTCAGGAACAGGAGATGTCCCTGACTGTCGGCCAATAGTAGTGTCAGACAATCTGACCCTTTGTCCTCTAGTCTGCGTGCATTGCTCGATTACTCCTCTTCTTGGGCCCTGGCCTAGCCCAACCCTTGTCCTCGGGCCTTGTGGACCGGACCTACTCCTCGGGCTCGGCCCAGGGGATTACTCCCCTCACATTAGTGGTTTTAACTTTTGAGAGTACAATCTCAATTGGAATAGCTTGAAATGCAAAGCAAGAAAAAAGTTAGAATTTTCCTTTCTTGTTATCAGGGAGAATTTAACGGTTATAATATTTCCATCGCATTGCTTGTTTTGCCATCTTTTAACTAAAGAATCTAATCATTTTAAGAAAACAAAGGGCAAGTCCCCTTCGTCCTTCCACCTTTCAAGGATAGCATCAATTTTTTAGATAAATCCTTCTTTTTCTTAATCACTAATTACTCATATACGCAAAACTGACAAGGAGAGATGAACAGAGAAAGGGTCAAATTATCTTAGTTTTATCACCACTCCCATGTTGATATGATTGATTAAACAATATTCAATAGATTCTCAGCAAAGCCTATGGAAGTTTGTTGGCAAATAATAATAATAATAATAATAATGCAAACTTGTTCATACTGCTAAGATCACCGCGATATTTTTGTGTCTTAAATCTTGTCATCTCCAGTCATACTTGTATATTATAACACGTCTTAAATAACTTGTATTTTAATCACATAAATGACAAAAAACAATATAAAATGTCATATAACATGTAACCAATAATAGAATGACAAAATTTATAATTAAAAATAACATTTCTCTTATAATAATATTATAGATGAACTTTTCCAAGTCTTTTTACCCCCTAGTTTTGGAGACAAATTTATCAATAAGCCACTGATTCTCTCAACATTCAACCAATCTTGTCAAGTTGTCTGGATCAAAAGATACATTTTTTTTTTCCCGGTTCCTTCACATGAATGGAAGGAAAAGAGAACAAAACTTGCACTATGATCCGCCAAGGGTCTTTTGGTCTATGCTACATTTTCTCTCAGCGTGTGTGTTGACTGTTGAGTTTACATTTATATATAAAACCATCCCACACCCATGCCACCTCCCAACCCAAGGTCAAAAAAAAAAAAAAAAAAAAAATGCAAGAAAGTTGTACATAAACAATATGTTCTTTATTTGTTTTCCCATTGAAAATTACAAAACAATAAGTAATAAATGATTGAGAAAATTGATTGAACAAATAAGTAATGTTACAACTACTATACCGCATGACCACTTGCCACTGAATCCTGTAAAGCGTTTCAAAATTGGGGGATATCAATGGACAGCTTCAAGATCTCTTGACGACGGCGGTAGCAAAGTAAGGATGGTGGCCAAACTCAAAAGAAACCTTTAGTGTACGGTCGAGGGCTCCTACCCGGCAAATGACATTCAAGGCAATGCTATTGTGCTCTGCGACTTGCTCTATCTTTCTGAGTTCAGCCAATTTTTCAGGGTCATTGGCAAAACTACTCTTGACCTCCTTTGCAATCCTCTGGGCATCTTTAAAGTAATTATACATGACCAGGGTCTAAGCAGAGTAAGAGAGAGCATTATTTTCAATATGAGGGAGTATGACAACAGAATGTATAGTGTTGACAAAAAACTTACAGAGAAGCGAGCATATGCTGTCGATTCCTTGAATGAGGGGTATGAGATGTGATCAGGAACGCAAGCTTTTTGTAACAGTTCAAAGTGCTGAATAAATCTCTGCAAAAGAAGCAATAGATTGTACATGTTAAATTCAAAACCATGAAGCCAAGTCAAATGAAAGACACAAAAGGCAATCAGGCCACCGAGCTAGTTTTCGTAAGCAAACTAATGAAACTTTGTCAAGACTAATAGGATTAATCAATTTCATATCCAATAATTAGTCCATTTTGTAAAATTCTTGAAGAGGTATCTAAGGAAAGACAGATTGTTTCCTCCATCAAAATCAAGAAGTTTAAAGGGGTGGAAAGACAATTGAAATGGTCTCAATCAGTTTCATAATGATTGCACCATCATGTTTTCCACTTCTTGCTCTAGACTTACAAGTATACATAAAATAGGATTAGAAGCTTCACCTCTTGTTCTGTATTAAAAGGACTTGGACTCTGTACGATCATGTGTTCATTTGCCAAAGCAGCAAGCAGCTGGAAAGATTTGACTGATGAGTAGAACATTTGACTGGAAAATATTTAAGCAAAACAAAAATACTCGAGAATGTGAAAAATCTATTATCACATCCACCACATAGAATGGTCTGTCTGATTAAATCAGAAAGACTCCCCATCATAAACCTGTTCAGTGTAACTTATCAAAGAAAACAACCTGTGCAGAGTAAGGTTCTACCGATCGCAATCACCATAACCCTTCAGAGGTCAGGACGTCAACTTCTACGCCCATGCACCTTAAATAACATTTCCTAGATGTGGTCATCCACATTCTTATCATTTATTAATTAAAGCAGGCAGAATTACCATTGTGAGCCCTTCAACAAGAAACATTTGGCATTGAACAAACAAGACTGCAGGTGGAATTCGGTATTCCCTGCCCATATCCTTCAGGGAATCTCTTTTTTTCTTTGCCTTTCGTTTACCTGTTCAACAGAAGCACATGATCACATCAAAGGGTATCAGATACTTGGTAGAAATTTTTCAAGGGAGATACAATCACATGCATATAACAATAAAATTTATTCTGCTTCCAGACAGGAAGAGATGGAACATATTCAGAGGGGCCTGCCAAAGAGTATTTGTCAAACTACAGATCTTCTCCAAACTATTTGTCAAACTCCTTGCCTAACAAAAAATATACAGTAGTTTAAATGTATGTATACACAAATCTGTTCTACATCCTCATTTTTAAGGTGGGGAGAAAATCTGGGCCTTGTGCATCTTGGTTCATCAAATAATGTAAGTTTCTTATGAAGTATCAAGTGACGATATAACAAGCATACTTACTAGTGTCATTCCTCGTTGCCATCTTAAGATGTGTTTTCTCTGCAAGCTTGATCAAGACAACATAAATATACCAATATACCATGCAATATTCACTTGGGGAATAGAGCTCCAACTCAAAACCCAAAATAAGAAAACGGGAAGCCATCCAGTATGTTTGCTCCTCTACCCAAAGGAGGATATGCTGGAATATTTTCACACATATATTCTGCAAAACCAAAATAAATTTTAATTGAAAATAGATCCTTCTGTTGAAAGCATCAGCATTTAATAATACTTAACAAAGTTATAAAGAATGAGAATCTTCCCTAAACAAGCAGACAAAGTTAGACACATGGCAGACTGACATACCTCGTCATCTGGAATGCTCGAGACCTCCCCAAAATCTTTTCGAAACACCAGCTCTAGCTGTTTGCCACATAAGAGAAAACATAGATAAATTAACTGCCAAGCATGATACCTCTTGTAGAGCAAACACAATATTCATAACTTAAATAAAAAAAAAATAGCAGCACAAGTCTTGCAAAAGGTTAGAACTACCTTAACACAGAATTCATATTTGCTCCTAACAGATATATGATACTTTGAACCATACAAGTAAATATACTATGTTTTTTTCACAAGTGGAGACTATATAGCTTGGATGACTAAATATCATTGATCTAAATGCGGACAGCTCAAATATCAATTAAGTTATTTAAATATATCATTTTCCAGGGTAAAAATGATTTTTTGAGGACATTTGACTGAACAAGAATGACAATATGATAACTCACAAGACATCAAAATAAGAGACATACCTGTACATAGATAACACGCCAATCTTGAAGCATTTTCCCCAGCTTACGCCTTTGCCACGCAGCATTTGTACATAGAATTTTGAGCATATTGATCACTAACTGTTTAAGTAATGGCAACGCATATATTAGATGAATTCCCTCCTCAAAAAACCAGAAGGATGCTAAAAGCTGTCCCCAAACTCAGCTGCACACAGGCCAAGTGACAACCTAAGTATCATTTACAATGTCTTCTGGCCAAGCCATTAATTCCGATTAATAACAATAATATCCTCATGACAAAAGCTTTATTTTTTCTGTGTATTTGATATATAACTTCTCGATAATAGAGCCTTCAATGACCATCCCTAGATTATGGAGACAACCCAAACTGGCAAATAGCATAACTAAATGAGATGGAATTATTATTACTAAATGACTTTGGAATAGACAGCGAAGGCACACATAATTATACCAAAATATCACATTGCCTTCACCTGTCCTAGTTGCACAATATATTCATTCTTCTGAATGTTATGGTTCTTTGTAACCTCGGGCAATGCTGCAGCTCTGGTGATCACAGCAAATATAGAATCCCGCCCATAAAGTTTCCCATCTTGAAGTAGCAGAAGCTGTTCATAAGTTACCAGAGTTAATAATCCAGTCATACAAAGATAAACACATGGGAATAAGTGTCTGAAGTAAAGTAGGAATCAAAACATTCCAACAAGATGAACATCTGAAACATTCTAATAAAAATAATCAGCAAAAGATAGAAGCATATACTACATAATAAGGAATTTGTAGTTGAGGCTATAGTATCTCTGCTACCATGCACTTTCCAATGTGCACAATATCTAATTTCTGGTCAATGCTTCATGCAATAGAGTATAGAGTATAAACATCCTACCAGGGCTCTTTGCTTGACTGTGAGCTACCAATCATAATCCACTCCCAAATTTATCTCTGGCTCATACATTCGACAGCATAAGAATTAGCATCACCCTAAACATTTGCTTTAGTTTAATGTAATATGATGGGCTCTCCACCCAATGGCAGTGTGCATTTTCAAAGTTATAATGAACTCAATTATTCCTAATGCAAACAATTAGTGAGCATAAAAACGTCATCTTTTTTCAGTAAAATCATTATTCTTTTATCAAGTGGAAATGGAGCCAAATCCCTCCGCTCCCATGCATTTAACCCAATAGAAAAGGAAGAGGTACCAACTTAGCATGCAGAAAAATGTTCGCATGTTTGTTTATATTACATTTCCGCAGGTACAAGGGGCAGTACAACCATAGGAGGGGAGGGCATTTACATGCCTAGAAAACTCAAGAATCTCCCATCTGAAAGGGGAAAAAAGAAGAAACCCTGTTGTCGGGAAAAAGGATTCAATTACCTAAACAGCCTAATACCTAGAAAAAATTACCTAAACAACCTGATACCTATAAATGTTTACCAAAACAACCAAACAATCTCAGTGATCGTCAAAAGCTACAATCCTCAATTAACGAAATCAAAAGGTGGCACATTCATCAAATTACAAAAATAAAAATAAAAAAAAGCTGGATGCAGTAAAACCAGCCTGAAGATGAGATCTCGCAACCAAATCAGGTTGAGATTTTTGGAACTGAACCACGAACTGCAAAACCCCTTCTAGCAATGGGTCCAAGGAGTAGGAACATAGAATGTCTAGATCATGAAGAAGTTTCACAAAATATTCAATGGCCTGGAGGAATAGAGAGACAATGATGTCAGGAATTCTTTTTCTTCTTTTTATCAATAGAGCGAAGGTTTCTACAAATATTGAAGTAAATTACCCGACATATCTGAAGAAATTCTCTACATTCTCACCTTTTTCCAACTAAGAATTTTAATTGCACGAGGTGGAGTAGGAGCAGATAATCTAGAATTTAAGCTGGCATCAAACCCAACTGGTTGACAGCCAGAACCAGTTGTACTATCGTCTAAGACATCCTCACAACTTCCACAGGCACTAGATCTAAGAAATTCTGATGATTTGAGAATGCATTCTAGCTCCAATATGCACGATGATATATGTTTCCTTGCCAACTCCAAACCTCTCCCTTGAGGCCGCCTCATAGACGTAAGAACATGGTAAAAATGCTGAAAACAAAGGAAAGATGCTGACAATACTAATCAAAAGAAATGTAATACTGGTTTTAGTTGATGCAACAGAACAAAGGTAGTAAAAAAGTGCACTATGGTTTTTATACAAATAACTGCTAGAAGAGAACACCAAATAAAGTTAATCATAGGCAAAAATGATTTTAGACAAGGGAGATCCAATTTTTTGCACTCATATGTAGCAGATCAGTGATCTCACACCAGCATTCTCAGAATAATTTACTTAAGCTTAGAAAACATGGAGGCATATAAAGAAAATGGGTGACGAACTGCATTTTCTATCTTTATATAGGAGTAGTATTGACAATAACAAATTAACAACAATGTCAACTAATGTTGACTGGTGCATCTTCTCAAGAAATTTTGTGATTGTTCAAAGCATCAAAGACATATACAAGATACCACGTACTGACACACATGACTGCAATACAAAAACAATTGAAGGGTTGCTAGTATTCTGAGTTACAGCATATAAAACAAATATCATTATGCGTAGGTACAAACATATATAAACATACACATATTATATATATCCATGTGTGTGTGTGATCATAGATGATACAGGGGTATTGATCTCTATTAATTCCAGGCCTTATAAAGAGTCTACACATGGTAAGACCTTACGAAAGCGTAAGCGGCACAACAATGCTTTGCAGTAGCCCTCTTCCAGATCAAGATTTGTTTGTAATGGCTCTATATCTGCATCAAAATAGCCAGCACTTCATAAAGAAAAATTTTTCTGAACATTTTAACTAACATGTAGGCACACTGGATCTTACAAAGCATGAAGTACTATCAATTCTAAAGAAAAATATAATGAGTTAAATTTCATATGATTCCGGTGTACATAGGCTATTGGTATTGTTTTCGTCGATATAATCATTATTACTTACCATGATCTTTTACTTATCAAAAATCATCATTACTTATCAAAAAAATTATGAGACTGGACACTGGCATCAAGAAAACTTGACTATTGCCATATGGCTCAAATAGACACCTTCGTTTGCTACTGAAGCTAGTATAATATTGGTCCAAAGAAAAAAGCATACAATCACCAACATACTGTCAGAAACTCTTTCATGACCACTTCTTATATTTCACAAGGTAGCTACGGCTATGGTCTTACAATTATAATGACAATTGAATTGTTTGCAGTCTTGACAAAAATCTTCTGCTTAAAAAAAAAAAAAAAAAACAAAATTAGACTCAAACAAGAGATCTAAAAATTACCTTCTAACACTCTTCTTCTTGAGTATTGGGCTTTGCAAGCACGCAATTGGCGAGAAGTTGTTTCTTCAACAGCATTTAGCAAGGATAAGCACTTTTCATCTCCATCCCCATCCAAGGGAAGGCCGTATGCCATTGTAAACAGATCCTCTTCCTGAAAAAAGAAACAAATAAGGTCCAATGCATTCTTTTGTTTTGTTTTTTTTTTTTTTTTATATCGGTAAACAAAATTTAAATGATCATAAAATAGACAAAGGTCCAAAGAAACGGGACATATACAAGTCATCGCCTATGCATGCTAGTTTAGTGATACAAGGAAGTCATGAAAATTCATGCCATTAAAATCAATTACAATCAACCAATGGAGTAAAGTATTGAAAAATAGACTTCTAATCTCATCCATTGACCACTCTCAATCTTTAAAACTTCTTTCATTCCTCTCCCTCCAAATACATCACCATCGACAAATTGGAACCATTTTCCATACTGTTGCAATCTGAGAGTTGCCCTGGATGGCGCACCAAGAAGCTAGGAAGTCGATTACCCTTTTCGGCATCACCCAAGCCAATCCCATCCAAGCAAAGAAATCATTCCACAAGGTCATAGCAATCTCACAATGAAGTGATAGATGATTTGCAGACTCTCCGCTCTTTTTGCACATACAAAACCAATCCATGACTATGATGTGGCATTCTTTTGTTTTTCTTGATCCAGGGCCAAATGCAGTAATATACATTTCATTGCAAAGTCTACTTATCAGAATATTAAACGACTCCCAGAGACAATGTTCACCTCAGATTAGGGAAAAATCGATACCAGAAATTTGTCTCATAAAATGAAGAGAGATTATTAAGAGACGCAAAAAGAGTTGTTGGAATACTTTACTTCATGTGTACGTGCATCTGAGACAACTGAAATAACTGCCTTGCAGGTTGCACGTATGACTCTGCAATAAGAATGGAGCAAGGCGTGTGAAGATGTCCTATCAGGCCTCAAAAGATAGATACAAGAGAAGACAGTTTGTGCCAATGAATGACCCTTGTGCCATGTTGCCTGCAATGGAGGATTGTAATTTAGATGAGAACACAAATATCAGGCAAGACATATATCGAAGAATACAATTTCCATAGAAAAACATAAAAAGGTGGTTAGATTGTGGCAACACAGACACGGACATATGACATGGTTTTGATTCATAAAAGAGACATCTAATCCTACATATGCACATATATATTCCTGGTTGTATATGTATATGAGTGTGTGTTTGTGCATTGTACCTTTTTTTCCCTTATCGAAAAAGAGTGATATTTTAAATACAAGATCTAACTAGATAACTTTCACACCAGACTCCATAATAAGAGGTTTAAAATAAGAAAAAAAAATGAGCACCTTAGGAAGAAATATATGGGCCATTTATATAAATAAATGAATTAGCTGATAAAGAGGGTAAATTTGTGCATCAGACACACGCACACACGTGCACACACCACTGAGAGAGAGAGAGAGAGAGAGAGAGAGAGAGAGAGAGAGAGAGCATTTCTTTGATGCCTCTCTTCTCTTCAGGTCTTCTATTCCTTCATTATTATCATCAACCTATGACTCTTATTTTTGGTGGGAGAAGCTTTATTCCTTTAATTTTCCAAAAGCATAATCTATGAACCTTCATGTGTCACTAAACATTGAAAAAAATAAAATTTTGTATAGAGCTGGGTATGTGCTATATACAGAAGACTAATCATGAAAAGTAAATTGCATATACCTCACACGCTAGAAGATGGTCCATTATATCGATGGCGCGTTGAACGTCAACAGTTTTGTCAAAGCTAATAGGAACTGGAGCAGCGCCATTCTCAATGGCTTCATCAACAGAGTAGTATTTACAAACAATACCAGAATCCATCTTTGGATCCATTATCTGGTAAAAATAACAATTACAAACTAAGATGCAGAGTAAGAATATAGAGAACAAAATAAAACAAAGTTTGCAGGGGATAACAGTAATATTATGCAAATCTTTGTATTCAAGAGCCACATTAGGGAAAAACAAACAATGAAATGGAATTCAATAACATATGCATGAAAGTTACTGTATCAATTCATTTTAGGTCATATCCAACAAGCAATTATATTTTCTGGATATATTGACACATAATTTCAGGGAGTAATCTCTTCTAATTGGCATGGTACCCGTTCGCTCCCAATGTACTTGGACTTTACCGTAGTTCTCCTTTTATTAACGGAATTTACAATGCTGTTCAATGCTAGGGCTGTTGTAACATACGGGTCTAAATTTAGGGTTTAAAACTAGTATTTTCCTTATTCATTTATTGATATTTTAATTTCTTTATATTTATTTATTTATTTTAGATTTTTTTGTGATAACAGATAGATCGATTTAGTGTTTCCTTTCCTTTTTAAAACTTCGAATATTCTATCCACTTAGTCCCCATGCTAGTTTCGGTTTCCAGAGTTTGAGCAACTCCAAGTCAAACCTTTCAAACTCTCTCAGAAACGGTATCCACGTGAGAGTAGGTTCCTAAAGTTTAGGCAATTTCAAAATTCAACCAATCTCTCCACGTCACTTCCTCCCATCGCCTATAAAAAGACCCTCAAGCCTCTGTGATTCACACAGTGTTAAATCAAGAGAAACAACATTCCCGCTTAAACCTTACCTCTGCCCAACCATCGTCGTCCACCCCGGGACGTCGGAGCCCTACTCACGGCGCCAGAAAACGCCGGCCAACTCAACCCCGTCGAACCCACCCCCTCAGGTAAGCCCCTGCCGCCGCACGCCACCTCCCTCCCTTTCGGTTGTTTGAGTTTCAAACCCATACCTCTCTAAACTCTCGCTGTTTCTCCTCTCTCCCTCTCTCGGTGTCGCACCACCATAGGGACCCCCCAGTCTCGTCGCCGGTCGCTTCTAGCCACCTAGAGCCGCCGACGCACTCTGCTCTCCCTCGTGAGCATCGCGCAGCCCTCTCTCTACCGTAAGCCTCTGTTTTACGTCTGCTCCTTTTGTTTTATTTTCTTTTCTTTCTCGTTTCTTTTTCTTTTTCTTTCTTTTCTTTCTTTTCCTTCTTTCTTCTTGTTTTATCCCGTGTGCTTCAGTTCCCAAAAAGCCTTTTTAATTCGGTAATTCCATGCATGCCTTGTGACCGTGAGGATGTAATTCCCTGAGCCTCGACTTCTTGGGGCCTTAAGTCAGTCAGATAGTATTTTCTTTAAGTGGTTAATCTCTGGGTCAACAGAAACTGGTTTACAATTTAAAAAAAAAAAAAAAAAAAAAAAAAAAAAGATAGTATATTTTTCAGAAATACATTACCTTTACATGGGCTTTATCTAATTGAACAAATTCAGCATTTAGACACAAGTTTTATAAAAGATTTTTAAAAGATTTCAAAGCATTTGTTGGAGTCTATTAGTAGTTAAATTCCTTATACGTATTTAATTACGTAGAGTATTACGACACGTTTTGCTAGGAAGTTATTAACGTCTAGAACCTCGTTTAGGTAACGCGCTACAAGTTGGAAATCAGGAAGCAGCGCTAAGAGGTAAATAGTATGATCATATTAATAAATGCGTATTGTGAATATTATTATTATGTATAAAAAGAAAAAAATGTGATGTGCTTATGATTGCTAACTACGCTACACTAAGAGGCAAGTCAAGGTTAGTTTACTTTTCAATCTTGATGAAATATGAGATTATACTTGAGTGAATGAATTTATTGTTGATTGATTTAATGTTACTAAATTCACATGAAAGACATGAAATGTTGAAGTAGTAGTTCAAAGTCAAGTATGCCATGTAATAGTCAGATTATGCAAGCCATGTCCATGAAATGCTTAGATTGTATATATGCCATGTTTGTGTAATACTTAAACCATGTATGCCATGTTCAAGTAATACCTAGATCATGTATGCCTTGGATCGTCTTAGAACGTTCATAGCATGTTATGTAATATCACGTTATACTATGCCATGCTAAATCATACAAGAGTATGCCATGCTAAATCATACGAGAATATGCCATGTACAAAGATATGCCATGCTAAATCATACAAGAATATGTCATGTACAAGAATATGCCATGCCATGTCATGTTACGCTATACCATGTACAAGATTATGCCATGTTAGAGATGTTCATGAAGCAAATCCCATGCATTAAGAAAGATAAGAAATGTAACGGTACCACGGACTCAAGCGTGGTTAACCACAAGTTTAGTGAAACACGGACTCAAGCGTGTTTCACTTCACGATATGCAAGTTTAGTGAAACACGGACTCAAGCGTGTTTCACTCCATGATATGCAAGTTTAGTGAAACACGGACTCAAGCGTGTTTCACTCCATGTTATGCAAGTTAAGTGAAACACGGACTCAAGCGTGTTTCACTCCATGTTATGCAAGTTAAGTGAAACACGGACTCAAGCGTGTTTCACTCCATGTTATGCAAGTTAAGTGAAACACGGACTCAAGCGTGTTTCACTCCATGTTAATACAAGATAACTAGGACGTTATGCATTCACAATGACATGTTTTGATTATATATGCTCCCGCTTATGTTAATAATGAAAATGTGTGCCATGTAAATCTGTGATGATATATGTATGTAAAGTCTTCCAGAAGATCATGTTACATATTTGATTGAAATCCATGAAGTTGTATGCACGTTCGTAAGGGTATCCTAGAGATGAATTGTATGTTAGGCAAGGACTATATTTTACGATACGACGTACTATTACTGAGTATTCAACTCATTATTTTTTTGTGTGTTTCTTGTTTCTTCCATGTCTGATTCTCGCAGATGATGTCTATGATGATGAAGAGCGGAATGGCCGGGAGTAGATCTAGTACCAAGACTTAGGACTGAATAAGTGATTTTATCACCAGAATTAGATTTCTTTTATGTCATGCATAGGATTAGTTATGTTTCGTTATATTTCGTTCAGTTTCCAAAACAATCATGTTCAGTTCAGTTTTTAATGTTTTGATGAATTTCAATAAATGAGGTAATTCAGGATATGAATCTCTCTACCGGGCATTATGTTTTAAATGTTGGTAATATCTCTATCCTAAGGGAATGGGGTGTTACAGCTGTGCAAAAATTCCTAAATTCCGACTCTGCTTCAATTTGAGTGGGAGTTTCGGAGTTCGGAGTTGGACTTGGACTTACTGACATTAATTTAAAAAAAAATAAAAAATAGCTGAAAGGTGTCGTTCTTGTAAAAGGCATTGTAATGGTGCATTTGGCAAGTGCTCCAATCGGAGTCGGATTCCAAATCTTCATTGGGATTTTTTCAGAAACCCTAGAATTTTGTGTTTCTACTGGATTATTCTTCGTTTTACTTGTAGGTTCTCCAACGAACAAACCAAGGTTATGCTTCTTTTTGTCTTTGGCAATGGGTTTTTGGAAATCTTTGACATGGGAGGGACTTTTTGGGTATTTGATGATGATGATCTATTTCTTTTGTTAATTCCATTGATTTATTTATTTGCTTCTATTTTCATCCCTCACGAGTTTGGGTTAACAGATGAATGTATTTGTAGAATGATGAGATGCCTCTAAGAGTCTTGATTCTAGCCTCTCCGGATACCTATGAACTCGCCATCAGAGCACAGGATAGGCAAAGACTGATGGATATGCTGACATATCCAAAAGTGGAAGACTCCATTAAAAGGAGAGTAGAAATGAAAGCCAAGGACTGACAAAATTTTATTTTTCTCTCTCTTGCCTTTTTTCTCTCCGTACACAATATCTTTTTTCTTCAAACTTTGTTGAGGATGGCGGTTGTGGGTGATTGACGGTGGTTGTTTGGAGTGCTATTGGAAGGAAAATGCTTTCTACGAGAAGTTTAGCAATTGAGTCCAAGGTGTTTGAGATACGGGCAGATGGGAGTGGAGTGCTTATCACTGAGAGGGGATGGAAAGGAGTGCAAAACTTGAGGCTAGGTTTGGATATTGCACATTGGGCTTCAAGAACGTTGGAGGATTGTCAAAAGCATAGCAGTAAGGGATATTACTCTGCTTATAGAGAAGGAAACAGAGCGTTTGTTGCGCAGCAAGGTTCAAATTCCCACGGCAGTTATTTGTCTCTGGAGGTGGAAGTCGGAGTTTCATCATCATACCTGGGGACAGAGATGGGATGGGGTGGAGAAAACTTGCGGCAGCGTTGAGGGAGGTTGGCAGTGAAGGTGGGAAGAGGAGAGTCCTTTTGTCATCGTCGGCAGTAGCTTTCACGTCATCTCAGTCGTATAAGGAGGCTCTGCAGTCAACTCAAGACGTGCAAAAGTCAGATATGGCAGGCCTACTACAGGCAGGTGATCTTCCTGTTTTGGGAGAAAATCAAAGACAAGACGGAAGTGGCAGGAGGTCAGGGCAAGTAGAGGTAAATATTTTGAAGGAATTACGGGATATGGAGGCTTCGTTGGAGGAGATGAATCTTAAAGTAAAGGGGCTTATACGGTGCGTTTTGGGAAAAGAAAAATTGAGGCTGGGCTTGGGGAGTGGGTTGGAAATAGGGAATAAGAAACTAAAGGGAGTGGGCCAGGATGGTGGGCCCAAAGGGAAGGCCCAGGATAATTGTGCAGGAGTTTGGCCAACTCAAAGGCCCGAGCCCACTCCACAGGCGTCCTCCTTCTGGAGGAAGAAACCACTTCACACAATAGGCCCATCGGGGGATGGGTCAGCAACACCAACGCCGGCGAAATCTCAATTGACGGCGCCGAAGGACGTAGGGGCTTCGACGAAAGCATCGTCGTCGGCAGTGACGCAGCTTCCGAGAAGTCTCCCCATAGTTTCCGTTGTTTTGGGTTCTTTGGAGGGGCCCGAAACACGTACACCAAGACCGAGTCTTGGGCAGGGGCTGGCACAAAATAGTGCGATGGCATATGGCGACTCAGATGGTGGCTTGACAGTGGCAATACAACCGTTGGTGGTGGAGGTGGGGGAAGTTGTTGAAGGGGAAGGTTTGGAACTGAGCATTTTGGATGATGGGTCTTCGGCCTCATCTGGGCTGCCACAGAACCTTTCGGTGAGTCATGGGATGCCTTTGGATATGTTGTCCTTGGGACAGGTCCATCTGGATATGCCTTTGGTTTTGGTCCATAGTAAGCTTTCTGACGGAGCTCGATCAGATGCTATTGTTGCTGTGGAGTGTGGGAGCACATCAGAGATAGAAGGGGAAGGTCAGTTGATGATGCTTGATACACGTAAATGCTCTACAGAGGGGGAGTAGTCTGCAGGAGTGGATCCTACCCCAATAAGTATGATTCTTCCTACTGTTTCAGATGATTAGGTATTGAAAAAGGTAGAGGAACTTCAAAATTGCATGGGAATTTCGTGCAAGGGCTATGAAGATCAGTTTAAGTCACTGATTATAGCCATTAAAGACAACATGGTGCAAGGTCAAAAAGAGATAGGGAGCTGAAGAGGTTGACGTGGTCCATTAATTATGATGGAAAGGAGGGGAGTGCAAGTCGTGGAAGAAACAAGGGGAGGGCTGGAACAGTTGATAAATGAAGCCTAGAATTTTGTGTTGGAATGTTAGGGGCTGAACGAGTTTAATAAACGTTTGCGAATAAGAGCTTTATTAAGGCAATGGAAAGTGGACATCATTTGCCTATAGGAAACAAAGTTGAAGCTTATCACTAGAAGAATTATTAGGAGCTTATGGAGTTGTCAATATGTAGGTTGGACATATTTACCTTCGAAAGAGGCCTCGGGTGGAATTTTGATTATGTGGGATAAGAGGGTGGTGGAAAATAGTGATGAATTTGTGGGAGAATACTCAGTGGGGTGTTCTTTTAAAAATGCTGAAGATGATTTTTTATGGGCGTTTATTGGGGTATATGGTCCTAATTTGGACAGTGAGAGGAGGTGACTTTGGGATGAGCTTGCTGGCCTATGTTCTTGGTGGGAAGTCCCATAGTGTATAGGTCGGGACTTTAACATGACAAGATTTTCCTGCAAAAGATCAGGGGAGGGAAGACAAAATCAAGCTATGGTGGATTTTTCGGGTTTCATTTTCGAGGTAGGTCTTATGGACTTACCGTTAATGGGAGGTGATTACACTTGGTCTAATAATCAAACCTGGTCAAACTGGACAGATTTCTCATTTCTCCCTCGTGGAAGACACAATACCCAGATGTAAGTCAGACTAGGCTTCCAAGGATATGCTCAGATCACCTCCCTGTAATGTTAGACTGTAGTGGCATTCAAAGGGGTAGAAGGTCGTTCAAGTTTGAGAATATGTGGTTAAAGTTGGATGGCTTTGTGGATTTGGTCAGGCAATGGTGGAATTCATACCTTATTGAGGGCAATCCGAGTTATGTATTGGCTGGAAAGTTGAAAGTCTTGAAGAATGACTTTAAGACTTGGAATGAACAAGTAGTAGGTGACGTAACCATACAGAAGAAGAGTTTGTTTCAAGAGTTACAAGGCTTGGAGGGTGTAGGGGAAGAAAATAACAGAAAAGGTCAAGTAGTTTCTGAATTAGAAAGATTGACCCCCATGGAGGAGATTTCGTGGAGACAAAAGTCAAGGGCTTTGTGGCTTCAGGAGGGGGATAAAAGCACAAAATTTTTTCTTTGCATTGCCAATGCACATAGGAGGTTTAACTCCATTGAGTCCTTGAACATAGATGGAGATGTATCTTCAGATCAAGTTGAGATAAATGAGCATGTGGTAGGGCATTTTGAATATTTGTTATCGGAACCTCATGCATGGAGGCCTACGGTAGATGGCCTAGCTTTTGAGGTCATTGATCAAAATAGTATGGCTTGGGTGGAGAGACCATTTGAAGAGGAAGAGGTACAACAAGTAATCAGGAAAATGAATAAAGATAAAGCTCCAGGCCCGGATGGATTCACTATGGCCCTTTTCAGACTTGTTGGGAGGTAGTGCGAGAGGAAGTAATGCTGGTTTTTCAGGAATTCTTCACTTATGGCAGATTTGAGAAAAGCTTAAATGCTACTTTTATTGCATTAGTCCCTAAAAAGGCCGGTGCAAGAGAGATACAAGATTTCAAGTCGATTAGTCTTGTGGGCAGTGTGTATAAGATGCTTGCCAAAGTTCTTGCTAATAGGATGAGCATGGTCATGGAGAAGATTATCTCTAAGTCTCAAAATGCCTTTGTGAGGGGGAGGCAAATTTTGGACTCGGTTCTTATAGCTAATGAATATTTGAATAGCAGGTTCAAGTCGGGAGCTCCAGGTATTTTATACAAACTCGATATGGAGAAGGCATATGATCATGTTAACTGAGATTTTCTAATGTATATGTTAAGGAGATGTGGGTTCGGGGAAAAATGGAGGAAGTGGATGAGGCATTGTGTGTCAACGGTTCGCTTCTCGGTTTTGGTAAACAGTGATCCCGTGAGCTTCTTTAATAGCTCGCGAGGTCTACGACAAGGTGACCCACTATCACCCATTTTATTTGTCCTAGTAATGGAGGCTCTAAGTTGAACGGTGTCGGCAGCAGTAGAAGGAGGATTTTTTTCAGGTTTCTCGGTGGGAGATATCCACGGCTCCACCATTATTTCTCACCTTTTTGTTTGCAAATGACACTTTGCTTTTTTGTGAGGCAAATGCAGGGCATACCCAATCTTTGAAGGCCATTTTACTTTGTTTTGAAGCGGTATCCGGGTTGAAAGTTAATCTTGCCAAGACGGAGATGGTTACGATTGGCGATGTTAGCAATATTAGAGGGTTGGCGAATATTTTGGGATGTGGGGTTTCTTTGTTGCCATTGAAGTACCTTGGTCTCCCGTTGGGGACTTCTTTCAAAGCTAAGACAATTTGGGAGGGGGTGTTAGAAAAATTTGAGCGTAGGTTGGCCGGGTGGAAAAGGTTGTATCTTTCTAAAGGGGGCGAATCACACTTATTAAGAGTACCTTATCCAATCTTCCCACATATTACTTATCTTTATTTCCCCTCCCCACTAGTATTGCTTCTAGAATAGAGAAACTTCAACGTGATTTTTTGTGAAGTGGGTTAGGAGAGGAGTTTAAATTTCATTTAGTAGGGTGGGAAAATGTATGTTCTCCTCTGAGAGACTGTGGATTGGGGGTCCGGAATGTGAGGGCGTTCAATAAAGCATTATTAGGAAAATGGTTGTGGCGTTATAATCATGAGAGGGGAGCTTTATGGAAATGGGTGGTTGATATGAAGTATGGAAGTGAAAGGGGGGGTTGGTGTTCTAAAGAGGGTAGGGGGACATATGGAGTGGGGGTATGGACGTATATACAAAAAGGTTGGTGCTCTTTTGCTAGTAATATTCGGCTGCGTTTGGGGGATGGTAGTAGGATCAGCTTTTGGCAAGATGTGTGGTTGGGAGACACGGCCTTGAAGGATGCTTATCCTATGATTTTCATAATTGCACGGGAAAAAGAAGCTATGGTGGCTGACTTGCGGGTTATTAATCAAGGTTCACCAGAGTGGAACATTAACCTTACTCGGGATGCACATGATTGGGAAGTGACTGAGCTAGTGGGATTTTTTAACATGTTGTACAACATTTCTATTGTTGCCAATATGGAAGATATGATGGAATGGCGCCCCTCTAGGAAAGGGAAATTTTCGGTATGCTCTTTTTATGATTCTATTACTATGCACCAAAGGCACAATTTCCCATGGAAGAACATATGGAGGACTAAAGCACCTACAAAGGCTGCATTTTTTGTGTGGACGGCGGCTCTAGGGAAGATTATAACCATTGATAATCTTAGAAGACATGGCCTTATTATTATGGACTGGTGCTGTTTGTGCAGAAAAAGTGGGGAAACGGTGGACCATCTACTTCTACATTGTGAGTTTGCTAGAGATATCTGGACTTATTTTCTCAGTAGAAAGGGTATAGCATGGGTATGCCGGGTAGGGTGGTCAAATTGTTAGCAAGCTAGAAAGGGATCACAAGGACATCACAGATTGCAGCAGTGTGGAAGATGGTCTCTATATGTATTCTCTGGTGCATTTGGAACGAACCTAATGAGAGACTTTTTGAGGATCATGAACACTCCTTAGAAGAGCTTAGGAGTTTTTTCTGGAAGACTTTGTTTGTGTGGCCCATTACTCCTGATTTGAATGGTCTTAGCTTTCATGATTTCCTTGTAACTGTTTCTAGTTTTTAACTAGGTGTATTCACATGTATACTTCTAGCTTACCTGGGCTATGTCTATCTTTATATCAATAAAATAACTTATTATTTATCAAAAAAAAAAAAAAAAAGAGTCTTGATTCTTCTCAGAATAAAAAAATGACCCCATCACCAATTGAAGTTAGAGTTTAGAGCCTTGATTCCAACTCCTAATCCTATTTAATGCAGCATAAATTTAGTACAAATACACATAATTTATGTTTAGACAACAAAACTAGGAAAAAAAATAAAGATTAATCCTTATAGAAGAAATTGAAAGTACCTCCAATGCAGACATGGCAGCAAAAAGATTAAAATTATCTCCGTGAATAAGGTCACCATCTCGAAGATCTGTGACCAAACATTATAAAAAGAACATGAATTAAGAGCAAAACTAAAAAACAAAATGAGTAAGTGATACCAACAATCACATTAGACCCTGTATTTTGCATCATATACTTAAATTTACATTTCATTCTGATATGCAGATTTAGAATTTAAGATTACACCAACCCCGTCCCACCCTTTTACCACCTGAGTCAAGACCTGAGTGGAAATAAAAAGATCTTTAAAAAAAACAGAGAGAGAGAGACCCGATCAATTGGGAGCACGGATATCATACCCACATGGTACAAATGTCACTGAAGATAATCTCATTCCCATTTCATCTAGCACTATAATGCTATGTCAGTGCATGTGGCCGAGAGAGTGTCTAAAAAGGAAAAAAAATAATTAACCTTATTGCATTTAGAAAAAGGGCCATTATCCAGTGGTTAACTGGGAGAAATGGCTTG
The DNA here is from genome assembly GCF_004785595.1 of Juglans microcarpa x Juglans regia. NCBI lineage: Eukaryota > Viridiplantae > Streptophyta > Magnoliopsida > Fagales > Juglandaceae > Juglans > Juglans microcarpa x Juglans regia. The sequence goes on from NC_054596.1 coordinate 39,687,837, forward strand.
AATTCCCATCGTTCGGTATTTGCATAGGGTAGTCATCTAGACTTGAAAGTTGAATCCGTACACTTACACTTACCAAGCCCCATACTTCTATAGTTGCGAGAAACAATCCCTTAGGTATTGTATTTGAAAAAAGAAAAAAGGAAAACTCGACTAACCAAATGAGTAGATATGACCAGTACAATAAGCCATCCAGATTCCAAAGTTTCAGGGGAACCAAATGCCAAAACATTCATTTTCATTAAAAACAGAAAATCATAAAATTCGAGCAATTTATTGCTTTTTCGTATACAATCTTAGCAACAGATGAAGCATCAAAGTTACGGCCCTTTACCCACTTTTCACAGTACAGTTTCTCAAAAAAGCCAAAATATTAAACATTATCGATTCAGTAAACAGTCCAGTCCTCCGCAACCAAACAAAGCCTTGTTAATTAAAGAATGACGAGGGCCAAGATCTTCATTGAACTAATCGAAGCTAAATATTCCATTTGTCTCCTTAGAAAAACTGAAGTTTCTTCCTTCCAGCCGTGGGAAGGGGTAAAACAACTAAATCATATAACTCAAATATTCTTCGCTTTTCTTTTATTTTCTCGACAAGCAAACAGAGTGGAATCAGGGATGAGAAGCGAATTAAGAAAGAAGGAATCAACCTTTACATGCGGCTTCGAGAAGGGGTGAGACGTCAGCCCAGAGCGAGTTATCTCCAAAAGGAATGGAGGCGCGTGCGGATACGGATATGTCCACTGCCGCTTCCTGGGCACCATTATCGGCCATTACCAGAAGCTCAATTTGTCCTTTGCACTCGGGATTCTTTCTCCGATGTCTTTGAGAAACTGACTGTACCGGTCTTCGCAAGTGCTTTGTGTACAAACAGTCAAAGACCCTTTTTCTTTTAGGGTACGAGAGAGAGAGAGAGAGAGCTCTCGCGTCTGCGTCAGGGTTTTAGCCTTTTAGGGTATGGAAATGGAGCGGTTCGGGTCGGGTCGTTTATTTGTACTTGGTTTAGTTTATGGAAAGGCTATTCTGAGGTTGAACTGACAGTCCTTTCCATGAGCTCTTGGGTTTTATTGCAGATGATTGGACATTCATTACCACCCATATAACTAAAGTAATCATTAAAAAGCAGTTTTTCAGGAAAATAAGTAATTAATCATGGTCGTTGATATTTTAATTCACAATTACTTAGCATTTGAATCGAATCAATTGAATATGCCAATCAAAGTTTCTTTGATGTCTTTAATCATTTTAGGATAGAATTTATGACTTTGTTTTATGAGTAGTTCTTGATATAGTTTATAACATTTTTATAGGTTCACGTGATTTGGTATAATATATATGTATATATATATATATCTTTCAAATTAAAAATAAATAGAGTTTTATGATCAATTTGTAAGCTCGTTATACACTAAATACATTATAAGAATTAAATGTTTTAATCCTAAAAAGATTTTATAAAAATAAACTCATAAGTTGATATAATTTGATGTGATACGTTATATTGAAAAGTTAATTTTATTATAAAATAGATCTAATGTATCATATGAAGGCATATCAGTTTAGGAGTTTACTTTTTGTGAAATCTTTTTGTGACTGTAACACTTTTTTTTTTTTAATAATATTGTAAATAATCTCCATAATAAGTGGTGTGTTTACCCAAATCATTCCTAAAGTAACAAAACTCTCCATAATAAAACTCTACAAGTAACAAAACTTACTTGTAAGAGCCAACCTTCCACAATCTTCCACCCACGATCCAAATTCTATTACTCTTCATACCCATGACTTGCTTCGAGGTGAAGAAACCTACATGCCAATATTAATTTGATGTTTGTTCTTCTTCTTTTATCTTTCGTTGTAAATATGATTTTTTTTTTTTCCAGTCACATGAACATGAAACGTACTGAATTCTTAGAAGCTGTACAAATAATTGTCAAATACCATGGGTAAAGGAAACTACACTACGGTAGCCTAATGTCAAGTCTTCTAAGCCAAACAGAGTGAAGCAACATATGAAAAACATCAAAAGGCTTTGCTGGTCGGTTCATCTCAAAATGTCTTCTCACTTTTGTCACCCTCCTCTGCATTTTCAAGTACTGAAAGTTTGGAATACCTTTCAGAATCGTCTTGATCTCTGGAATTCTGTTTGTTGGAATTTGCAGCGAGAACTTGCTCCAGTCAAGCACATCACTGAAGGGTAGAACATAGTAATCAGAAACTATAACCGGGACACACCCAGCATGAATTGCCTCCACCAATCTTGGGCTCGCTACTTCATAACCACTTGGGCACAAGCAAAACTTGCTCTGTCCCATGAGTTTGCTGTAATTTTGGTTCTCAGGAAGGTGTTCGAAGACTCGGATATCGTCGTCTTTGTCCTTCCAATGTGCGAACAAGATGTTCCTGATGTCTCCATGCGCCCTTCCGGCAAAGAAGCCGAGGATTGTACGCTTAGCAGTGGGTAGGCCGATGTCGCGAGGAGGGTTGAGCTTGAAAGGTTCTAAGTTAAACTCTGGTAACGAGACGTCTCTCTTAGGCTCAAATCCTTCTGAGGTGTTGGCATTACATAGCACTCTTATGAAATTCTTGTAGAGTTCAGGCTTCTCTTTCGACACTTGTGGTGCCTGAAATTTGAAGCCGAATATATGTTAATTGATGATGAAAAACATAATAGAAAAACAAAGTATATATGTCTTAAAATATTTAAGGGAAGTGTTACATATATAAAAAAATTATTATATAAAAATAAATTCATAAATTGACGAATTACTTTATAAGATATGTTGGAATTAACGTTTGCAAAAAATGAAAAGTAAAATCAAAAACAAAAATGCAATAGTACGTACCCAATCATGACAGGAGACTAAAAAATGGTCAGCTCCACTGCTCCTGTTCCAGTATGGGTATTTTTTTCGGACGGTGTAGATGTAATCGGTGACAATACGGACCAATCGATCACGATCGTAGGTGGTGATGGGCAGGTAGATGTACTCAACGATGTAGGTAACACTTATGGGTAGGAAGAACACATGGGCCTCATCGGGATGATGGGCCATGAACGTGCTCTTACCGCCGTCCATTTCATCGATGAAGTGGCCCTCGATGGAGTAGATGTGCTTTGTGGGCCCATCGTGGACCAATGGTTGTTCTCCTTCCTTATAGGTCCACACTTTGAATCTCTTCACCATCTCAATATGACTCCTAATGGTCAACCCACAATACTCACGAATATTATTTCATTAACAAAAAGCCTAAATTTTTCATTATTTGGTGCATTTAAAAAAATAAAAAATAAAACTGTTTCCTACTAACTGATAGAAATATGAAATTTGTAACATATTCTAGTACAATATGAGAACATATGAATATGAGAGAAGAAGATCACGACTACTGATTAAGGTCAAGGTCACATGTACAAGGTGTTAAGATATAAAATAAATAATAAGATCTATTTCTTCCTATTAGATTAAGTTTTTGGGATAAGTGGTGATTTCACATAGTATCAGAGCAGAAGTTCTGAGTTCGAACCCTAATTTTATACTTTATTTCATTTAATTAAATATTTCACGTGTTGTACTATTCTTTAAGGGAGAGTTTGATAATTTAAAGTGCAAAGTATCAATCAGAATATATATACATAGAACATTAAGGCAAACCATTATAACATAATAATCGATGGAGGACGATGAAAAATGAAACTATTTATATTGTTTGTGTATATATATGTACATACATAGTAATTAGTAGCACAATACATATGATATGATATATATTAAGATATTACTAATTTTAAAACCTTATGTTTCCAATCATGTCATTAATGATCAGTTGACTAGTACGCAATGATATTCATCATCTTTTTAATCATAATATTTTTATAATAATCATCTCGTGGCCGCATCTAATCATGAATTTTAATGCAATATCAGAAAATAATGATGATCATTAAAAAGATTATGAAAATAAATTTTTCTAATATTTGATTATACTTTAAATATATATATTAGATGTAAAACAGAATGCCATAATTATATATATATATATATAAAAGGAAATCAAAATCAACACACATATATATATATGTATGATGTGATATGATCAACATATATATATGATGACTTACTGATGAAAGGCATAGGCATTTCTGTAAATGCATCCTCTCGGGATGAAACCGATCACTGATCCCTTGTCGTGGGACGTAAAATTCCTAGTAAGAATCGCTTTGCGAATGGCCGCTCGTGCTCTAGCCAAGTCTTCTTTAATCCTTTCCGTACTATTTTTCTTCTGCACAATATATAACACCAGAAACGTGCACACAATTAATTATATAGGAAAAAATTTGAATATATACATACATACATACATACATATATATATATATATGACTTGTGATGATATGATCAAAGACGACGTCGCACTTTGATATGGCTGGAAGAAGTATGGACGTTCCGGGGTTCATGAGTAAAGGGAATTGAGGAGGGCGGAGGACCATGCAGTAGAACTGAATCAGATATTTGATGTGCAGACACGGTTGGAGCAGATGCTGGTGAAACAGCTTGTTTGGCTGTTAATTGGTAATTGGTTTGTGTATGGTGAAAAGTTGGTATGAAAGCTGGAAGAAGCTGCTGAACGAGCAAGTGATGATCATCATCTGCAATATCATGGCTACTTTTGTTTAAGCTGGTACTGGAGAAGTAGAGATCAAGGAATATCATAAGGAGCATGATAATCAGGAGGAGAAAAGTTAATGGAACTGGAATAGGTAAACGAAAGCTCAAGGCCGTTGCCATGGCTAGCTTGCTATATTAATCTTCTTCTTCTTCTTCTGCTAGAGAGAGAGATCAGAGAGAGAGAGAGATATGAAATAATGAAATATATGGGGAAAATAAAATTTATATTAATGAATTTCCAAAAGCAATAATTCTTTTTTTTTTTTTGCCAACTTAATTAATTCTGCTATGATATAAAATAGGAATGTAATATTTGATTACTTAAATTCTGGTGATGTACCGTTCCGTTCAAATTATAAATTAAAGATTACATTCCTATATATTATAATTTCCATCCTTATTAATTAGCTAGCTAGTAATAATTTCTAAGTACGTCTGATCTCAATCAAATGGCCAATAAAATCGTACGATAATATATATATATATATGTATAGAGCTTAATATATAATTATATATATCTATATGCACTGATATTTCTACATCCAAATATCCCAAAAAATATCCCAAACCGAAGTCATGCATGAGAGCAATTTGGGATGTTCGATGTTGATGGGTGATCGAGTACTAGTGATCATGATCATGATGATCAAGCATTATATTTATGTGGCCAGTAATTAATTAGCAACTATATATGCATAGAGAGTCTGCATTTTACCGTCTACCATGGTTTTTGTAGAAATGGGGGTCAATATATCTGCGTTTTAGCTTTATTCCAACGAGTCTTTAGTCAAGTCTTCTTTAGTCAAGCCAAGTTTTTCGTATTTGGAAAAGGGAGTAATGATACATCTACAATTTTTTTATAATTTTTTTAATTTATAATTTATCTTCAAATAACTAATGAAATCATGTCACTCCATTAAGAATAAATTTTAATATTACAAAACTATCATCCATTTCATGTAAAGTTGTAAATTAGTTCGTGTAAAATAGTTATAAAGTTATTATTTTCCTTGCAAAAGTGATAATACAACAACTTGAAGCAGAAAATTAATATATATATATATATATATATATATATATATATATATATATATTGCTCAACATCCAAATCACGATATTGATCAAACCACTATTTTTGTGTTTTAGACTTTTACGAGTAATGGTACTAGATATAGTTATAAGATGTGTAAGTTTCGTACATTCATTTTTTTTTTAAAGTGTAAAACTAAAAATTAAAAAGTGACTTTTTTCATGCGGATCTTAAACTTGCTCATGATTTTTTTTTTCAAGAAGCATGCACGAGACTTGTACATTTTAAAATTATATAAATCATTTTATTCTGTCTCTCTGTATATCTCTCTGTATATATATGTTTATAGTTTATACTGGTATTTCAATGTTCACTTATGCAATATCATTCTTCCACCGAAAAAGTAAGTTATCTTTCCAATACTTTGTCGTGCTTTAGATCACTATTGAACGTCGTGTTCAAGTTAAGTTGAAATTTGTTACGCGTCAAGAAAATAATAATTTCTACATGTAGAAATTAAGACTAGTAGTGTGCCACGATGGCGACATGATGTCTCTCTCTCATCACACACTAATTATCTGCGTGTACATATACACAAACACGATATTAATAGATATTTTTTTGAGAAATGATTTTTATATATAGTTATAGTTAGGACATGCAAGTTGATCCGTACATTCATTTAAAAAAATGTGAATAAATTTGAGACTTACATAAAAGAATTCACTTTTTAATGATAAACTTTACTATATATTTTTTAAAATGAATAATATGCCGAACTTACATATTTTAAAATTGTATCTAACATTGATCTACTTTTTTAGGAAATTAGCTAGGACATATACGCACCATGCAGTTCATCACATTAAAATGCATTTTTCTCATATATAGAAGTTCCTTTCCTCTTTTGTCCATGCAGTAATATATAAACGAGCGCCAGGGCATGGTGTGTACTCTTCCTCTTGATCATATGCGCACATATGAAGTGATTTGATAGACACTTCAAATGCATGCTTTGATAGATGGTGTGCCTTTAAAGCCAGCCAAGAATATTATATTAATTAGAGACGCTATATATATAATCTTGATGATTTGGATCATGTTGAGCAATATATATATATAGTAATTTTCTATATAATGCCCATGTTGGCACATGTTGCAAAATATCATGATGATATATATATATATATATATATATATATATATATATATATATATTATATCCAGATTAATTAGGATCGAGATGATATATATATATCCAGATTAATATATCCAAATTTGGCACGTGCGTCGACTCTCTATATCAATTAGCATAGCCTTGATTTTTTTTTCTTACTATAATTGCATGATCGAGATATAAATACGTACAATTGATCATCTCCTAAATTGGAAACAATTATCAATTAAGGAAGTGATTTTTTCTCCTTAATTACATGTTGATTATATAATTAGAACGAGTACCGAAGTCAAAGTGTACATGATTGTCATATGATTTTTTTTGGTTTTAATTGAGCTGTGATGTAGCGGTATCATCAATGATTCAATATGGTTTTTATTTTTTTACTTTTCACAAAAAAGGGTGGAAGATATATATAGGCCGGACAAGTTAATGAAAATTCTTATCAACATATCAAATATATATATATATATATATATATATATATATACAACACTGGCATGGCGCCTGGATGCTTGTAATAGCTAGCAGTTGATATTATAAAAATATTTATAAAAATATTTTTATTTTTATGTTTTGTATAATGTGTGCCACAATAAGTGTGACCTTTGATATGTCATAAAACTTTAAACATCTTATATAACAAGAGAGATTATTCTATAATCTTATTAATTAGTCCTGACTTATGAGGAAAAAATACTGTTGTAACATCTTTACATACAAAAATCAAGTAATCTTAAAAATAAAATTCTATTCAGCAGCCATTACAAGAGATTGAGTTTTTTTAGACAAATCATTTTGTTTCAAAAAACCCATATCTCAAAAAACCCAATTTTCATCCCAAAATATTTTTGGAGGTGAAAGTCTCTATTTTGTCTCGAAAAGTCCATCTCAAAAGGTTTTTGATGTCTCAAAAAATTATTTTTATGGATGAAATTGGGCATCGCTAGTTGAAATTGTTTGAACAGGCTTTTTTTTTTTAGAAGAACCAATTTTGTCTAAAAAAACCGTTCGAATGGAATCATTTCAATTCGGACCGACACGTACCGTTCAAATAATAATAAATTTTGATTCGAACTAATAACCATATTTGATCATATTCGAACGGACAGAGTGTTCGAACCGATTATATGCGTTCGAACTAATAAATTTTTCAAATGACTTGTGTTTGAACAAAAATTCTGTCCATTCGAACAAACATTTTATTTTTGGAAATTCTATCCGTTCAAACGGAGTTTTGCATATTAATATTGTTTGAACAAATATTTTATTGTTCGAACGGCTGTATAGACTGTATTTCTCGGTTGTCGTTCGAATGGGCTAACTTTTGTTCAAATGGGTATTTTTTTGTTCGAATATATTTATAAATGGTAATTTATCGTTCGAACTGGTTATTTACCGTTCGAATGATATTAATCACACAGAACAAAATTTAATTAAAAATATCATACTAATATTACACAAATTGTAATTCAAACATCACAATTGTTCAAATGTTTTGAAACATTATAATAGAAAGACAATTAAAGAAAAATAAATTTTAAGATTGTGGTGGTGACATATAGTTTTGGGACATCATTGACTGACACTATTCAAATATTTTTTGGTTATTCAATTCCAACCTCTTATGCACGTTCTCTTCTAATCTCGTCTCTAAATCCGCTGCTTGATCTAATTGAGTCAGCAACTCTTTTTCCTTAAACCTCAATCGTTCTATCTCAAATGTTGCTTCATCTAATTCCTTAGTCTTGTCGTCATTCGATCTGGCTAGAGAAGATGATGATGATGTTGAGGATGGCTCAACGCAACGTCTTGAGCCCTTAAATATCCAGAACGTGATTCAAGAACTTTAGAAAGGATTTGAGCATCGTTAACAGATGATTCATCAGATGGATCTGCAACAATTTCCTTAAGAGATATCATCTTGTCCTACAAAAAAAATATTAAAGTTAGTATAAGTAACAAAAATATTATTAGACAATGGAGTTAAAGAAATTTAAACTTACATAATTTGTCTCTACTTCAGGACTAGTCCAAATATCATCACAATTTTTATGTGCTTTAACATACAATTGGGTCAGGTCATAGTCAACAGAGCTTTCTTCTTCCTTCAAAAGGAAAATCTATATTAGAACTTAAATCAGAAAAGTCTATTATATGTTAATATTTAACAGAGACTAGAATAACTTACCATTTTTTTTAAACAAACGATAAAAAGATCGAGAACCCGCATAATGATGTATCATTAAATTTGATCTATTTGTTTTGTTCACAGTACCCATCTATATGTTTAATACATCTATCATGTACTATTAAAAAAAGATAGCAGCTAAATTACCTGATAAGTAGGATCTTCAAATACATTACAAACATTCTCTCATTCGTTTGGTGGCATTGCTTTGAATGGATTTTGGCGCGCCTCGGTTGTAGTATTGAAGTTCTGATAGTGTGCACGACATCGGTCTTTATATCTCCATAATGCATTCGACATCAATTTCTCAACCTTTAGTCGATCCTCTCGTTGGCCAAAATTAAATTCAAACTCGTCATTTTAAAAATTATAAACAATTAGTATAAATACAAAGTAACTTTAAATTAACATATTATACTTAGTTTCTTGAGATGTAGTCTATTACTGAGCAACGATTTTTTATGTGGTCTTTTATATCTTGAGAAACTTTAGCCCAGGAGGATATAACCATCGGTGCATACATGTGAGTAAGCGTACCAATATAAGAAACAAGTCACGCTGCCGAATCTCCGGAGGCACCGGTGTGATCATCAGGAATATCAATTTTAATTTTACCGATTTTCCTTACTTTCTCTGTACAGATATCCCTTGTAGGGCCTTCGATCTCGGTGTTGGTTTATAACAGTTATATTTACATTAATTAAAACATATATTTTAATTAAATTAAATTATTTTATAGATATATATTGCTTAAATTGAGCCTTAAATGTGATATTTAATTTGATAAAATACTTTGTTCTGAGTCTTGTGATATTGGCTCACTATTGATGGTAGATGAACCATACAGGGAGTCGGTAATGGATAGGATGATGCACGTGTTGCTTTGCATTTGGGAGGCATATTTATTTGAAATTGTAATAAATTATTATTCAAACAAACGTTACGGATATTTATAAGAATGATACTTACACAAATATTGATTTGGAATTCATTCACTTTCAGTTTTGCTGGATCAGTTGCCCTCATCTTTTTGAAATTCTTATTTATTAAGTATTAATTATAATTTAATTTCACTAAATTTATATTATACATTATAGTTTTTTAATTAATTATCTTTTAAGTATTATTTTTAATTTAAGTACAAATCATTTTTATGTTTCTTATTTATTAAGTATTAATTATAATTTAATTTCACTAAAATATTTATTATACATTATAGTTTTTTAATTAATTATCTTTTAAGTATTATTTTTAATTTAAGTACAAATCATTTTTATGTTTCATATTTATTAAGTATTAATTATAATTTAATTTCACTAAATTTATATTATGCATTATAGTTTTTTAATTAATTATCTTTTAAATATTATTTTTACCCACAGGAGTACAATCATGCAAACACTTATTAGTCTGTTCGAACAGGATTATGATTCTGTTTGACCAGGATAATATGTTTGAACGAAAATTATAATGTTTGAACAAGACAAACCCATATTTCAGACATGAAACAGAGACAAAACACTGAACCAAAAAACATAATTTATGAAAACACAATCTCATAAGATGCATATTTCACAAACATTTCACATGGGAGTGCACAATGTCACAAACACAAATATATTTTCATATTCCCACATCCAAACACAAATATACTAACTTCTAAATATAATTAATTAAAAACTATAAATTATCAAATCACTAAAAATTAGAAATCTTACCTCAAATTTTTGCAATCTAATAACAATTATGAATCCACAATATCTACATATGCATAAAGTACATTATGAGAAAACCATAAATCAAATTTAATAAACAAAAATATCTATACTCAAAATACAAAAAAAATAGCAAAAAAGTAATGTCTACCTCTTCTAAACCTATCATCTCTCTCAAGAATATCTTCTCTCTCACTAGAACCGTTCTTCTCTCTCCACAACACTCTCTCACACACACAAAATCGCCCATTGCTCTGCCTCTAAAGTGATAGTTCGTGCTTGAAAATGAACAAAAGGTATATGTATTTGAATCTGTGAAGTCCCGTTTGAATGGGTAATTTAAGTGTTCCAACATGAAAATTTCAAAAAGCCACCAAACTCTACCGCGATTTAATTCAACTGTTAACGTTCAAATGGGTAAGATAGTAGTTCGAACGAACAAATAAGAATATTCATCGGCATATTCTTCAAATGTAGAGAAGATCATATGATATCTTCATAACCAAATTCCACCAGTGCGTTTGAATGTGGCATTTCGCGTTCGAATAAGTGAATCTTCCGAGTATTTGATACGAAATTTTCCTCCAAACACATTCTACGAGATAAATCTGTTCGAACAGGACTTTATTATGTTCGAACTAATATTAGTATTATTCTACTTAGGTATTATAATACTAATAATAATAAAAAAAATAATAATAGGTATTCTAATCCTAATAATAATAAATAATAAGTATACTAGTACTTGGTATATTCGTACTATTATAATACTAATATACTAAGTACTATACTAAGCATCACTATATAATATACTTATAATATTAGTAGTAGAAGATACTATTAATATACTAAGTATATTCTATAATATACTAAGTATATTCTATAATATACTAAGTATCACTATAAATAATAGTATAAGTATATTAAATATAAGTATTATAATACTAATATTAGTATTCTTTTTTTACTTTTGTACTTTGTAATATTAGTATTATTATACATTAGTATTAGTAATATAATTAGAAATATATTAGTATAATAATTGTTCGAAACGATATCTTGTCCATTCGAACAACATTTATGCATATAATAACCATTCGAAGCAGACGTCATGGACTTCATATACCCAGTTCGAATAGATTGTCATTTACACAATCAGTTTGAATAAATTCCATTGCAGCCGTTACTCCTTCGCCACTCGTCCACCACGAAATCAGCCGTAGCAAGCCAACATTTGAACTTCTAAGAGGTATGTGTCTTTTCTCCTATTCTATTGTTTGTTTTTTTGTTCGAATGGGTTGGTTTTTAAGGGGTCAAGTTTCGAATCAATCTGACCCTTTGTGGTGTTTTCCAGTCAACTAACACCAAAATAATTGGTAGAAATGATGAGGCTTCACTGCTTAATCATTTCTATCGATTAAAACCAAGGATTCTCAAGAATCCTAGGTTTTTTCATTCGGGGTTGAGTCGACTCAACCATGGTTGTTTGGTGTCTTCCTGTTCGAACGGACTTTAAGCCGTTCAAACGCTCAATTGCCAAACAAATATATTTTTTTTCGAACAAATTAAATGCGTTCAAATGAACACAAATTTCCTGTTCGAATGAACAGACCATTCAGTTCGAATAGAGATTTTCTTAGTTCGAACTATGAAATTACATTACAGATGGTTAGTTCGAACAACGAGTTATTTTAATTCAATTCAATATAGTATAATTCTTCAAGTTATAATATAATTACACAATTATTTTAATTATATTCTTACTTTATTTGTAGTTAAACAGTATACTAATGGCAACTAGAGGAAGAAAGCGTGGAAGAGATCAGACCGACCAAAGTAGTGGAACAACTCATGCTCAGGAGACGAGGCCTATACTTGTTGAGCGAGAGATCATTCTGGATGACTTCTGCGATCTTGTATGGGAGGGACAAAGCATACACTCCATCATCACCAACTGGGGATGGACACCGATTCGTCAGCAGAGAAGGACTGCATATCCGGATATGGTCGATGAGTTTTACTATGCCATGGGAGATCATGACGCTGATGCTTTGTGCTACACCTTAGCGGTCCAGAGAGTGAGTATTATTTTCTCTCCCTGCATTATTGCTGAGTTCCTTGATATCCACGCATGATCGGTGCATATCCTACAACGGCTGCGGCGGCTACACAGGGAGCAACGGTTGCACCATCTGATTTGGACACACTGGCTGCATCCTCATCGCTAGCACCAAATGTAGAGCCGGATGCTAGTGAGGATGATAGTGAGGATGATGATCTACCTGATGATGGTCTCACAGACGATCAGGTCCGTCAGCTAGTATGAGACCCTTCGGCTCTTCCATATGATGGCAGCAAGGTGATCCGATAGACTGATTGTATAGCATTTTTCAAAATGCTTAATTTGATTGTTGGGTATAACATCGATTAAAACAAACACAAGACTGATCTCAGGATCGAGAGAGCCAAATTCTTGTTGCGGATAGCACTGGGGGAGCCGATTGATCTAACATTGTATTTCTTCCTCCACATTTGATCGAAGTCATGCTATTCCAGTGGAGGTAATCTACTATTTGCATTGTTGATATCTAACCTCCTACTCCGATCGGGGGTTACATTGCGAGGGACTGAGCAAAGGTCGCCACAGATAGGGCCCATTAACAATAGCAAGGGACACTTGCATAAGACTGCATCAGTACAACATAGTGGCACGCCGACCGATCCAGCTTCTAGAAGTGTTGTCTGTGCTGAGAGACAGCCTGCTGGGGCTATTTTGAATCAGGTAAGAGCTCTGTTTGTGGAGTTCATTGAGCTCATCCTTAAGAAACTTAAGGATCTGGATGAACGTATTAAAATATTATAAGAGGATTTTGATCTACTTAGCAAATAGATTGTTTTAGTTATTATTTTAGTTTTTTATATTGTATCGAACATTGTATATTTGAGATGTAATTAATGTATGATTTTTATTTTTAGTGTTTACTACCTTGTTCATTTTTTTTCATTTTACTTACCGTTCATGATAATATAAAAACGACACTAACTTTAAAGTTATATTTATATAAATTTAACATAAAAGAAATCACTATAACATTTTGAAATTAATTACATAAAATTAATTTATGAATTTATAAATATTTTAACTCACCGTAAATCATAATATATAATATATACACATTTGTTATATTTTGAAAATGATAACAAATTAATGGAAAAAATATATACACAAATTAATGATGATAAACAATTTTTATATAATTTCTAACCAAATTAGTCGTTTGAATGAATAAATGTGGTGTTCAAACTGGTTCGAATGATACTTTTTTTTTTCGAACGGTCCAACAACCTTCTTGCCACATTTTCCCACCAAATCTCTCCCGTTTGAATAAATAAATATAAGTTCGAACGGTTATTAACTTTCTCCGAGAAAAATGAATAAATTTCCCACAAAGATTATTATTCGAACAGATTATATATTGTTCGAACAGACATTAATTCCTTGTTTGAATCTATTTTTTTCCATTTGAACGGTTTTGCATTTTTTAGACATTTTTATTCGTCTCAGCCAAGTTTTGGGACGAAATTTAAATTTCATCTCCAATAATTACTTTTAAGACAAAATTTAATTCGTCCTTAAGTATTTGAGGAGACTAAATCGATCCCCAAGAACCAAGGTGTATTATATAGTACTAAAAGAAAATAAGCAGTAAATTCTCCTTCACTTGCATTTGTCAACTTTGCACTAGAATTCAGTAGAGACTTAAAAATTGCCGCAAAATGTTCTTATTTGCGGCATTTCTTTTGTGACGATATTAAAATTGTGGAAAAAAGTCTAATTTCTTATAATGTCTTTTGATCAAGCGAGCTGTTACTAATTGGTTAACCTCTCGAAGAAAAAAAAAACTGACAGAAATACTCGTTAAATTTGAAGTTCTTTTATCTCTTCCCAATTAATGTCGCGGAGGTATATACGTACCAGGCCATGACAATTTGCCATGTCCAGGCATGCATCCAGTCTAGCTATTACCGGCGCGTTAGATCAGTCATGATCAGACACCAGTACCTCAACGTACAGTCTCCCGTAAATCAAGTATAACCAGTTCAAGGCACGCATGTTTTGCAGTGAATTCCGAGCAGCAATCCTGGACAGCACATATAGCACAGTTGACAGCATTTTATTTCTTTCCTTTTTTTAGTTGCAAATATATATTCTGAAAGTACTTTCTTTCCATTTGTAAATATTCTGCCATTACTTAGCTGATTAATTCTGTGTACACTTCAATATATATAAAAATCATCTTCTCGGCTCTGGTATTAAGATAATTAAGCCAGACCCTTCTTCAAAACTTTCTTGTTCATGATTTGTGAGTATTCGCTTCTTATAGCGCCTGATGATCAGCCTGGCCTCATGCGCGCGCGCACTTACAGTACAGCAAAAACGTCCCAGTACATGTTTTGATCTCCATTTGAGGAGAATATATATAAATAAGTTTTTCACTTCAAAATTGTAGGAGTGCATGAATCTGATCTTAATAATAAGAGTATCCCCTCCAATCCCAAGGAACTAATTATACTTTGAACAAGCTACGTACTATATATATCTTGTATATATAGGCACAGCTAGCTAGCTCATGCCAAACTGACATGAAGAAATTAAAGGTAGATAGCTAGCATAATTATGGCTGACATGTATGTATATATATATATGGGACAGAAATTATAACTTGTATAGCCATCTCATGAGTAGTGTGCTCAAGTTCATCATGTCAGCAGGCTAGCTTATAAGCTAAGATTATAATGCAGTGTCCTCATCCTGCATTGAAGTATGAAGTGCGAAATTAAGTCTCCTCAACCACACTGAGTGAAGCACCATGTGGATGACATCAAATGGCTTAGCAGGCCGATTTAGTACGAAATGCCTCTGCACTCTCACTACATTTTTCTGCATTTTCAAGTACTTCTCATGGGGAATCCCTTGTAAGATAGTCTTGATTTCTGGTATCTTCTCTGCGGGAATTTTTACAGAAAATTGGCTCCAATTAAGGACATCGCTGAATGGTAAACAATAGCTGTCGGAGATAATCACTGGTACACATCCCGTGTAAATTGCTTCCACAACTCTAGGGCTTGCCACTTCAAACCCACTAGGGCACAAGCAATACTTCGTCTGCCCCATTATTTTGGTGTAGTTTGGGCCCTTGGGGAGAAACTCATGGACCTGTACATCTCTATCTTTGTCCTTCCAATACTTGAGTAGCACTTTCCGAATGTGTCCGTGGTCCGGCCGCCAAAGAAGGCGAGGATCGGGCGGTTGGTAGGGTCCTGGCCTCGAATTGGTTGGCGGAGCTTTCCAAAGGGTAAATAAATTTCAGGTAGTGAGACATCTCTTATTGGCTGGAATCCTTCAGAGGTGTTGGCATTGCAGAGAACCCTAATGAAGTTCTTGAAGATTTCGGGGTTAGCAGCTGAGACATCTGGTGCCTGAATTATGGAAATAGCAATATCAACACTAGGAATACATACATGCAACAATCAAGTGATCAATATGAGGAGCTAGGTTTGAACTTAGCTTAAGAAATGGGTTAGGGGTAAAATATAGATAGTATAGTGGGTTGACCAGTTATATTACACATTTGTAATTAGCTTTTTTGTTTAAATCCTACAATCAAGTAAATGAGTTAATGAGTTGTGCTATTTATAACTCGGCGTACTTCCAATTATAAAAAAGTTCAAGACATACTAACTTTTTTATGCTAAGTTCCTAACTAATCATATGCTCATATGACAGTCTTTTACATCGATCATATCATTAATGTGCGATAACAATTATTTACGATAAAAATATACTTATTTTGACAGAAAATAATCATTTTTATTAAAAATAACTATTCATAAATAAGCAAATTTCCTACAGTGGCGTTACAAGTCATTAACCGGGCTTGTAAATAATTTTTTCTTTTTCTAAATAAACATGCACGATCGATGACATGAAATAGGGAGCCGAGCGTACCCAATCGTGACATGAAAGCATAAAATGGTCAGCACCTTTGCTTCTGTTCCAGTAAGGGTGCTTATCTGCTATGAGCTTGATGTAGTCCATTACGATCCGTTGCAGACGACCTCGATGGAAATCAGCTTTGGAGATAATAGGCATGTAAACATAGGCAACAATCTTGGCTACACTAATAGGCAGGAAAAATACGTGTGCCTCTTCAGGATGGCTAGCCCTGAAGGGGCTTTTGTAGCTTTCTATTTCATCCATGAATTGCCCTTCCATGGCGTAGATGTTGTTTACTGGTGCATCGTGGACTAAAGGTTGCTCTCCTTCTTCGTAGGTCCATACCTTGAACCTCTTCTGCATCTCTATGTGGCTCCTGATCATGATCATGACGGAACAACAAATAGATATCAGAGATGAAAGGTTGTTTTGTAAAAAGATTTTATGATCATTCAAAGACTTAAATCTTTAATGGAAAAGACTAATTTAAAGTGATTTCTGAATGTTATAAACTTAACTGATGAAAAGCATGGGGGTTTCTGTAAATGGACCCTCTAGGTATAAAAGTCTCTTTCTTCTCGGATGTATAGTTCCTTGACTGAATTGCTTCACGTATGGCTGCTCTTGCTTTAGCTAATTCTCCTTCGACTCTCTTTAAACTTCTTTCCTTCTGTTTGTAGCAACATATTTAAAAGAAGAGTAAATGGTACTGAGAAATCAATGGCAGTTCATGATTAAATTTCAAACAAAGATGATGACTTCGCTCAGAATATGGATGTTTCTTACTTTGGTGCTGCTAACCTTGTGTACTGTACTGCTTTTGTTCGTAGAATTTGAGAAAACCCCATCTACGGAAACTCGTGGTGGGGTACTTCTGTCAGTTAAGTGGTTGGTTTTTCTAAGATGAATGGATGGGGTGAAAGAAGAATAAAGGAGATCAGTGGAATGTTCTTCATGATTTATGAAAGAGGAGAAGAGGAAGATCATCAGGATCAGGAGGAGGCCGAGGATAAGAAAAAATGGAAATATCACAAATGAAATAGAGCAGCTGAAGTACCTTGCCATGGATTCAGTTCTTTTTCTCTCACTTTTTTTGGTGGGGGAGAGGAAGATCATGGAAAGATCATATACTGGCTACAGGAGAAGTTGCGGACTCTTTGCCAACCTTTTTCTGCATGCAAATTTATATAGGAAAAGCCTTTGACTAGTGAAAGGCCTCGAGTATAATCTATGATTTTTACGTACAGTTAGATTCAGATAATTAAGGAGTGGCACTGATGTCGATACGACTTGGAGTTGATATTGATGAAACTTGGAGTTGCATGACTTATTACTCAAGAGTTCCATTAATGGTCAAACGATTCCAACCAGTTCATGCTAGAACTAGTCCACTTATCCATGCTAGGCAAAGTCCCCATTTCCAATGTTTTTTTTAAATATTTTTTTGTTCACTTTTCGAAGAGTACTTGGGGAGGTTATTTATCATCTAAGTTGCGTATCAATCAAAATGCAGCAGCCTCAAGAAGTTGGCCGTGAAATCAAAGAGCAGCCTGATCCAGAAGTTTCCTGATGATCCAAGACTCACTTTAAATTCAAACTCCAAACTTTTTAATTCCCCAAATGAAGCTTCATCCTAGTTGCTTCATTCAAACCAGAAAATCGGGCCGGACCGATTCTTAAAATATGAAAATCGGCCAGAACCGATCCGATTCTAGTTTTTAAGATTTTCCGAACCTGGCCAGACTGGTTAATAAAAAATATATAAAAAATAATATTTGTATATATAAGTTTTATACAAAATATTTTATATATATTAATATATATAAGTTTTATATATAATGTATAATTATAAATTTTTATGTGAAATTTTTATATATAATATATATAATTATATATATTCATATATGAAATAATTTCATATTATAATTTATAAATTATTACATAAAATGTTAATACTACTATATAAGTTTATAACTAATACTAATAGTCTAATATAGACTATAGTTATACTTATAATCAATACTAAAAGCTTTTACTAAAAGTTTATAACTAATACTAGTATTAAATATATTGTTTACAACTAATACTAATATATAACTATACTAATAGTCTAATATTAATACTATTATATAGTCTAATATATTATTTAGTTATACTAATATATAAGTCTATAACTATTTAACTAATACTAATAGTCTAATGTAGACTATAGTTATACTTATACTAATATAACTATACTAAATCACTAAAAGTTTATAACTAATACTAATATATAGTTTATAACTAATACTAATATATAACTATACTAATAGGCTAATATTAATACTATTATATAATCTAATATATTATATAGCTATACTAATATATAAGTCTATAACTATTTAACTAATACTAATAGTTTAATATAGACTATAGTTATACTTATACTAATATAGTTATACTAAATCACTATAACTAATACTAATATATAACTATACTAGTAGGCTAATATTAATACTATTAGACTAGTCTAATATATTATATAGCTATACTAATATATAAGTCTATAACTATTTAACTAATATTAATAGTTTAATATAGACTATAGACTATAGTTATACTTATATTAATATAGTTATACTAAATCACTATAGTCTATTAAATGTATTACAAATAGTTATTCTAATCACTATAACTAATAGTCTAATACTAATATTTATAATAATATTAGAGCCTAATACTATAGTACTATTAGTAATATACTTTAAGTCTAATATTGATATTATTATTAATATTATTATATAGTCTAATATATTATATAGCTATAACTAATATATAACTAATACTAATATATATATATATATATATACTAATACTAATAGCATAATATTAATACTATTATATAGTCTAATATATTATATAACTATACTAATATATAACTAATATTAATATACAGTTGAAGAGAGAGAAACTCTAGCTTCTCTCTAAACACTTCCTCACTCTGAAAATAGCTTGAGGAGGTGGGAGCCCCCTCACTTCCTTCTTGCCCTTCCTTCAGTTTGTGTTTTTCTTCTTCTTTTTTCTGTGTTTTTCAGGTCTAATCAGGGAGGAATACTCTCCGGTGGTCTAGTCTCTACATCTTTTTGTCTGGTTTCTCCTTCTAGATGTCTTAGAAAATCCACAAAACCCCTGCTACTCATTAACCTGACCCAACCTTTCCTTCCAAATGGGTTTCATGTGATGCGTTGTAGAGATGGGTGACTGTGAGTCGGTGGTGTCGAGCTGTGGGCACAGTCGAAGTGTGTGCAAAACAGGTGCTTGGCGAGACGGATGGTGGAGGAAATGACCGTTGCTCGTGCAGCTGGTGACCAGTGTTTGTGCGAAGGTGGAGGGGATCAGCATGAGCAGATAGGCCGCCTATGCAGATGGCGGTGGTAAAAGCAGATCTGCGTGGCTGAAAGGGATGGTGGTAGTGCGGGGGGAGCGAGGTGCCCATGTGGTGGTGTTGGTAGGTGGTGCGGAGAATCGCTGGTGCTCGCGCGGAGCTGAGTGTCTTGTCGATGCTCGGATGGAGCCGGTGCTCATGGGCGACGAAGGGGCGGAGAGGGGTACAGGGCTGCAAAGGCAGCAGGAAAAAAAAAAGAAAAGAAAAAGAAGGAGGAGGTAGCGAGACATGTTAGAGATGAAACCCTAGGAGCAGTCCTTGTGTTTTTGTTTTTGCACAATGTATCTCTGCTTTTTGCAGTGTTTTTCTTTTTTCAGTGTTTGTTAGTTTTTTTTCTTTGCTTATCAATAAAAGAAATAGGCTATTGGACTTGGTGTCCATAGCAGCTGAGTCTCGTTCTTCCTTTGGGAGGAGACGGAGTGATAGTACTCCTCCTCCTAGGGAGGACGGGGGGTGATAATTCTTCTCTTTTTTAGAGAGAAGTCGTTTAGTTCTGTTTTTACAGAGCGCTATTCTCTCAGATAAACTGGATGGTTTGTTCGGAGAGAGTTTATAGAAGTTTAGACAATATCCGTCACAAAGAAATTTGTGTTCGGGGGTGCTCTAGAGCATATGCATAGGTTGGCTTGTAGTATGGATTTTTTTCTGTATTGATAAGTCACAATTGTAACTTCGATTTCATTGAATGAAATGAAATCTATTTCCATGAAAAAAAAATAATTAATATATAGCTATACTAATAGTCTAAGATAGACTATAGTTATACTTATACTAATCTATATTAAATCACTATAACTATTGACTAATATTATACTAATATAGTTATATTAAATCACTATAAGTCTATAATAATTATTTTTAATAGGTTAAATCACTATAACAAAATATATACAACTATATATATATATATATATATTATTATATGGTATTAAATTACTCTAAGAAACGGCACCGTTTCCCACCCCCCAAAAAAAAAACCCTCAGATTTCGTTCCCCCCAATCCCACCCCCCCCCCCCCCCCGAGTTTTACTTCCAGTTTCAGACTTTCAGTATCCCACCCCTTCCCTTAGAAACCCTAGATCCCCCCATCCAGGAACTGCGCCACACGTAACAGGCTAATAGCCTCCGTCGCATCCTCCAGTCCCTCCGTCAGAGCCCCTCTCTTCCTCACTCTTCGCCTCTCTGCGACTCATGACCTCCATCTCTGCCCTCTCACTGCCTCTCTGCATCCAACGTTCCCGGCCTCACCTCTCTTCCTCACTCTCTCAGCATCTCACGCAGCCGGCAACCCCTCTCTCACGTCTCTCTGCTTCGCCGATAATTTTTCTTGAGGATCTTTATTTGTCTAACGTCAATACTCAATAGTGAAGCACTGAAGCTCTGTTTGTTTAATCTGCAATGATATGTTTGGGTTGCGGACTTCCTAGTTTTTTTTTTTTCTAAGGACCACGTTAGCCTAAAGTTCTGTTTGTTTTGTTTGATTAAGCATCTGAAATTCTGAGTTGAATGAAAGCTTTCAAGTGACTTTACTCCATTGCATATCATCTGTTTTAAACTGATTTTATCATCTGCATGTGCATATCATTATCATCGATTCATCTGCTAAGTCAAAAATCCCATTATTCTCTTGTATGTTCCAAAATGATTTTATCATCTGCATCTGCATATTACAACATCTCATATTGTTTTAAACTATGAAGCTCAACAAAAATAAATAAAAATAAAATAAGGAATAATAACATATAAAAAATTACTTTGAAATTAACATATGCATGAAGATAGGAGACTTTTATATATGGATCGGATGAAGAAATTAATTGGAGCTTATAATATTAATATATATATATATATATATATATTCTAGCATATATAAACCCACTATAGCAGATGGATGTTTATGGTTAAAAGAATGGTTGTACTTGGTCTTTGACACAGAATGAAGCAAAATATAGTAGTTTGACAGGTTGTCTGCATTAAACTCCACCTTTGATTTAGTTATTAATAATTATATTGTTATATTTAATTTTATTATGATGTTTATTTTTGTTACTACATATATAAACTGGAAAATCGGACCGGACCGGAAACCTGTAAAACTGAAAATATCGGTTTAGGGGGGTAATCGGTGTGTAATCGGTTTTGAAAAATGTAAAATCGGTACATACCGATTCGGTCC